>NC_135540.1:18829843-19134734 GCF_045843805.1 Urocitellus parryii | reverse complement strand
CAATCCCTGGTACCAAAAAAAAAAAAGAAAAAAGAAAAAGAAAGGAAGGAAGGAAGGGAGGCGAGGGAGGGAGGGAGGGAGGGAAATAAAGATTGAATTTTATTTCACCCCAAACGGTATGTTAAAGATCCAAAATTGATTCATATGCATTTTCTTTCTTTTCTAAGAATCCAGAACCTGTTCCAATAAGTAGCTCTAGAATTTTTCCAAAGACTAAGTTTACCAGTCTATTTCTAGAATCTGTATTCTAGATGAGGAACTGGAAAAACATTTTGGTTTCCACCTTGTGATACTCATCCTGTTTGTGGTGGTTTCTCAAAGTTGACAGAGTGTTTCTGTCACCTCTTCTACAAGCCTTGGCATTAAATTTCTGTGTGACTATGGACACTAAACTCCTTTTAAAGCATAGCCATGTGTCTTTTGAGACCTTTACTTTGCACCTTGTCATATTGCTTTTCTCTGTTTCTCTTTTTAAAAATATTCTCTTTTCAGTGAGATATACCTATGGCTGTAGAATTCATTGAAACCAGGTGTGATGTTCAGACTTTCAATCAGACTTTCCTAATTGCCTGTCCTGAGGAATCATTGCTAGTGTCTCAGATAAGGAAGATAAGGACTATCTGAAAACCGTGCTAGGAACTGTTTTCTCCAATCTGACAAATCTCCTAATACAAATTAACATGGGGCATCTCAGAGGAGCTTAATGATTTTTTTCCAACTGACAATATCCTCCTCCCACATATATTTTATTACTCACAGAGGCTTGAGGGCTGGGAATGTGGCTTCATGGTAGAGCACTTGCCTAGCATGTGTGAAACCCTAGTACCAAAAAATAAATAAGGAGATGGGAGTGAGTTCTTACTTCTGCCCCCTTTAAACAGTGTCATAACTGATCCAAACTTTTTCATATCTTTCTTGCTCCTTGCCCTTCCCAGCAACCACACAGTATAATTTCTCTGTCAAAAGCAGGTTACACTGGGTCTGTAGCTCAGTGGTAGAGCACTTGCCTAGCATGTGTGAGGCACTGGGTTCTATTCTCAGCACCACATATAAATAAATGAATAAAAGTCCATCAACATCTAAAAAAAAATTTTCAAAAGCAGATTACTTTGTCCAAATTTTAAAACAACTTTGTAATAAATTTAAAATACTTCATAAATTAGTTAAAATTATCTATTCTCCACAAATGTAATGTATGTCAAGATCATTGTACTGTCAAGTGTAACTAATTAAAACAAATTTAAAAAATTATCTATTCTCCAGTGAATTCTTGAGTGCTGAGAATATTCTGACCATGGTGTCACTAAGTATTCAGGGACATGGGATGTGGCCCCTGAACTTGGGAAGTCCATAAGCCTTAATAAGAACACAAAACACCATGATAGAATGTAGCTTCAACAGTTTCCCTTTCCATGAGTTGCTAAATCAAGAAAGGAGACCAATTGGGACATCATGTGTGTCACCTGCAAAAAAAAAAAGTCATGTGCATGGAGAACAGGTGGACTGGAGTCTGGCTCTGCCTGAACATCGCTGTGTGGGAGATAAGCTAATTAGCTGCTGTCACAAATGAGCAAACAAAAGAGACTGCATTGGTATTAAGCAGTATTCCTAGAATTTATCAAGGCAAAGGAGGCAGGAAGGTGCCATCAATTAGACATGAGCCGCTCATAAAAAGAGCCACAAGCTTGGGCTTATCTTAAGTCTTGGCCAAAAGCGCCATCTAGAGGGCTGAATGGTCCTCAGCAGAGGTGGTGCCAAATGCACAGGAATTGAGAAAGGATTAAATAACCAGCCAGAATAGTGACCACAGAAGAGATATCCAACTATGGGAGGGACAGGTCTCCAAAGAACCCACAAAAGTGCCCTGGGAAAACAGAATCAGCTTTTCTTCCATCTTCCAAGACTAGAGAGTATTGATCACCATGAAGATACCCATCAAGAAAAGAACTTTCCTGCTATCCTGCCTCTCCCATCCCAACCTTGGAGACACCAGAAACATCGTTAGCAAGAATGGGGAGATGAAGTGGAAGTTCTTTTTTTTTTATTTTATTTTTTTTATTGTTGGTTGTTCAAAACATTACATAGTTCTTGATATATCATATTTCACACTTTGATTCAAGTGGGTTATGAACTCCCATTTAACCCCGTATACAGATTGCAGAATCACATCAGTTACACTTCCATTGATTTACATATTGACATACTCATGTCTGTTGTATTCTGCTGCCTTTCCTATCCTCTACTATCCCCCCTCCCCTCCCCTCCCCTCCCCTCCCCTCTTCTCTCTCTACCCCCTCTACTGTAATTCATTCCTCCCCCTTGTATTATTTTTCCCTTTCTCCTCACTTTCTCTTGTATGTAATTATGTATAACCCTGAGATCTCCTTCCATTTCCATGCAATTTCCCTTCTCTCTCCCTTTCCCTCCCACCTCTCATCCTTGTTTAATGTTGGTCTTCTTCTCGTGCTCTTCTTCCCTAGTCTGTTAGTTACTCTCCTTATATCAAAGAAGACATTTGGCATTTGTTTTTTAGGGCTTGGCTAGCTTCACTTAGCATAATCTGCTCTAATGCCATCCATTTCCCTCCAAATTCTATGATTTTGTCATTTTTTAATGCAGAATAATACTCCATTGTGTATAAATGCCACATTTTTTTTATCCATTCGTCTATTGAAGGGCATCTAGGTTGGTTCCGCAGCACAATTCACAGTAGCAAGAAGTGGAAGTTCTTGATATGAAAAAAAAGAGAGAGATGACCTTAGCACCTTTGCCAAATGCAAATGGCAAACGGAACCCATTACCACAGTGGTAAAATTACGCCAAATGTTAAAGAGGTATGGGGTAAAGAATGCTTAGTTTCCTGAAAGAGTTAAATGTGGCTTCCCTGGGACAGGTAACTCTATCAAATTCTTAAAGCATGAGTCAGCATTTGTTACACTCTAGCTCAGACAACATCACCAGCAAAGATGGAGGCTCCAAGCACCTGCTACACTGGGTGCATTGTGAGCTGTTTGCAGCAACTGGAAAACAGCGCACAGTATGGGGCAAAGTTGCAGATGATTTCAGGAAAAAAAAATGGACTCAATTCAGATTATGAGAGGTCTTGCATGTTATAGTAAAATTTTTCTCAGCATTTACAAACTATTAAAATACATCCAAAGCAAATTAAATCTGATTTTTACCCTCCAAATGTTTAAGTCAAATATGCTTCTTTGTGAAATATATTTGTGAAGATGTCATCTCTATAACTTTGATTTTCCATTTTCCAATTTCAAGGTCATTCCTCTTAGGGGAAGCTGCTTCTCAATGTTTTTTTTTTGGCAGTGGGTGTTAGAGGGGACACAGGTTTTGTTTTGTTTTGGTTATTGGCCTCCAGATGTCATAACTCAAACAAAAACATTTATTTCAAAAATTTTTTAGGACAGCATATGTCTAGTGTAACAGCTAAGCCTTGTAATCTTTAAATGGGCAAGTTTGTAGGCTACATTTTAGAACAGAATGAATCAGGCATATTTGCATATTTGCTTGGCCAAACCTCAACACTCATTGTCAAATGCTCCTGCCTTTTGGAAGATACACGTTTGCCCAAGCCGTGACCTGCTCTGGCCTCCTTCAGCTTTCTTTCCAGAGAGCCACTTCCCTGCATCTATGGGGAAAAAGCATCTGGCATCTCTGCTAACAGGATCCTGCCTCCCCTCGGATTAGTGTCTGTCCCTGTGATCACCAAATGCCTTGGGAAAATGCACAGCAGCAGTCCCCAAATTCAGAACCCTGCCTCAACATCAAGAACAGTTTCTACAGAAGAAAAGACTCCCTAACTCCCCACCATCTTTTCCGAGTCACTGACTTGTCCGAGTTACAGCCAATTAGCCAATTTCCCCTCCTTTTTCAAAGAGAGCTCTTAAAACAGGAAAAAAAAAATGAATAGGGTTCCAACTGATTTTATCTCCAGGTACTTCCTGGAGTCAAAGTCATGGCATGTCGCTCTGACATGGCTTCTGGGGAGTTTCTGGGTTTTTTCTCCCTGAGCTAAATATTGACAGGACCTGTAGGATCTGTCAAGTCTTGCTGTTGTGATGAATACCCAGGCTCACGCCAGGCCAAAGAAGAGGGTTCTCCTGGGAGGTGGAAGCATTCTTTGTCCTTTGTGCCTCTGCAGAGCCTAACCTGCACTTTGGGGATGCAGAGTATCATGTTGATGAACGTGCTGGCTACGTGGAGGTGTGTGTCAGGAGAGCAGGTGCCGATCTTTCCCAGGCATCATCTGTCACCATAAGCTCAAGGAAGACTGAGCAGAAGTCAGCAGAAGGTAAGAAGCCATTGAATGGATACAACATTATAATATGCGTTTTCAATAGGGTCCAGCCTAGCCTTTCTTGACGGGCATCTCCTACCTGAACACAGAGATCACAAGCGTATGTAACAATTTCTGCTGTCTATAAAATATATAGAACATTCAAACATCACCATTTATGATTCATTCATTACCCACTTGCTTCTAATAAGTTCAGATTAATTTTCTAAAGTTCAGAATATTTGTAGGTAGTTAAGCAGTTCATAAAGAATATTTCAGATGATGGCACCCCCAGAAAAGCTGAGCAAGTCCCCACTCCTGGAGGAATCCAGTCACATCTGAGACCTTTGGAGCAAAAAAGTTGTTCCATCTGACTCTGGGGCATTTTCTTTGGTTTTCAGCAACATGTCCTCTCCTTTTGTCCCATTCACCTTTGTGTTTCCTGATTTGGATGACAAGGACCTCCAGCAGCAGAGCTGGACAATTCTGGATACTACTCCCTCTTGTGGACCTCAGTTGCTTTAGCAGAAAACTAAGAATAGTAGGACCCAACAGGAAGGAAAAGGCAGCTCCATCTACCCTGCACTTACATGTTCACATTTGCAGCTGGACCTTTTGGTCTCCTGGGACATGGACAGCGAGCATAGCTCCAGACTAGTATCTTGTGTATCCAAAACCCCTGAGAATATTTTAAAACAAAAGCAAAGAAAAAGCAAAACTCCTGTAAATAATACCCAGTAATCTAAAGAGCTGCACTAACTGATGAGGCATACGAAGAGTCAAATGCACATTTATGAATTAAAAATGTAAAGCCAGTTTCATCATGCATCCAGAAATGTTAAAGTAAATAAACATGGCCATTTTACTTACACTTGGAAGAATTCACACATTAGAACTCAGGAATTATCTCAGGACATTGTACATGAAACCAGTAATGATTCTTACCAGTTTCTTTTTCTCTTGATTTATTTCTCTTTCTTTCTTTTAATCTTCATAGAGGGTCATTCTTACTCTAGGTATATACATGGAACCAAAGACGAATAGACCAATTGATTAATTGTACTTTTTCCATTTAAATTTGTTTACAGGAGGTGTTAATTTTGATCACTTGATTAAGGTGGTATCTTCCAGGTTTTCCCACTGTAAAGTTACTTGTTTTCTTTTCAATTAATAAGCATTTTATGCACAGTTAACTTGAGACCATATAAATATTCTCTTCCTCAAATTATTAATACATTCATGTTCCTTGGGGGTTTCTAGTTTCGGTTCAGCACTTATCACTGTTGGTATCATAACAGGTGATGACTTTTCAAAAAGTAGCAAAGAAGCTATATGGTCAGGGGCAGCAGCTTGCAAAAGTGATTAACAACCCAGAATATGGCAGGCACAAGCTCTATGGCTGAGTAAAACTGAGCAGAAAGTTGCACAGTTAAACCAGATGTTTGGCAAAGGTGAATGAGTGAAAACGCATCAAAATAAAATTCATAATGGTTAGCTTCCAGGTTAAAAATTTAAAAAGGAAACCCTTTCATTTCTAACTGAAGCATCCCTCAGAGAACTTTTATTATATTCCGTGCATTCTTTGTGAAAGTGATTGGAAAATGACATGCCACACTCACTGATTGGAAAATGATGTTCGAGTCAAGGATAGCACATGGACATGGGATGAGGAACTACATATATGGCATTTGGCAGGATATGAAAATTTACCCATTCTAGGGATTGAGCCCACAATATGATTTTGAGTGGGTGCTGAGGACAAAGGCAAATGCTGCAGAGTTGATGAGCCATCTCATTTTTCTCTGAAAAATACCTTACAACAATGAATTCTAGAGTCTCACCAGTGCCTTTTCCTTGCCCCTAGCTGGAGTTGATTATATTGGTGTCATCCAAAGACTGGACTTTGCCCCAGGAGTACACATGCAGACATTCCGAGTGACCATCCTCAATGACTTGGGACAGCCCGTCTTGGAGGGTCCAGAGAGGTTTGAATTACTTCTCCAGGTGCCTACTGGTGCAGTGCTTGGAGAACCCAATAAAACCACCGTTATCATCAATGACAGCATTGCTGACTAAAGAAGAGTGCCTGTAGTTTCTTTGACTGAGAGGCTTCCTGAGAAATATAAGCAGCCAAAACATGTGTCCCCACCACAGAATAAAGCTCCACTGTCGCTAGAGCTTTGCAACTCTGGGATAGTAGTGCTGTTGTAGTGCCATTGGTGTTATAGTTTTGGTGATATGTGCAAAAATAGTTTATGCAACTGCATGGAGATAAAAATATGTATATACAAAGAATGGACTGAGCCCACAATAAGTGAGATTGTGCTTTTGTTGTCCTATTTCTATTTTCTTTTACTTTGTTTCTAAGACCAGTAAAACCCTTTATTGTCAATTAAATCAATACTGAGTACCAAAGATTGACCTCTCTTTACTGATTAAGGCTGAACATGAAATACTTCATTTATGAACATACACACACATGATTATTATCATCATCATTCTGTTTTGAATTTTCTGGGTTATTGGATGGGAGTGCAGATATCTGAAATTTGCAGACAAGTTCCTCTTGGCCATTTGTTCAATTTCCCTCCACAGCCCTTCATCAGAGCCACTTTGGTAGGGACGTCGTTCCATCAACAAGCCCTGCTTTTGCACCCCTTTGTAAAAAGGGTAATAAACAGTAAGGTGATAAAAATATAAGTATCCGAGAGGAGAAAAAAGAAAGTTTAAAGATTTGCATAGTTCTCAAACTGCCCAATTAGTTCTTAACTAATTTTGGAATGGCAATATTTATAGTCTTTAGTGTACCTCACGCACGTCACATAAATCATTTCAAGTTATCACGAAGCCACATCTTTGTACCCTATTGCTATTTTTGAGGTATTTATTGTGCATAACTTGTAAAAATGTGTTTCAGACATTAACCTATTTCTAAGCCAACCTGGTGTTCAACAGAAACCATTCAAACATGGAGGAGGGGTAAAAAGGCTCTTATTGTAGGCAACCTGCACAGATGGGCGGAGATGTCCTTGTTCACCATCAGCCTGGGCCTGGCTTCAGTGCTTGACTTCATTTCTCCCATCCAGAGAAAACATTTTTCTAAGCTACTTTGTAACTCTTAACTTTGCTGCTCCTCCTGTGAAATGAGATATTTGGATTCAACTTTTAAGATCCCTTCCAGTTTTGTCTGATTCTTTTCTGAAGGAAGACAAATTCACCAAAAGAATATATCCTCCCTCATCATACAATTTGCCCAATTACTGGGGTCAAAAATTTTGTAAACTCAATTAAATTTAACAATCATGTATTGGACTTTTTCTATAGATTAGAAAGATACAGACCCTTCACAAATGTTAGGGAAAAGCTATATACAAAATATACATGGGCCAGGATAACTCTCTGATATATCCCTAAGCCTCACAATGCCCTGAGTCAGCCCTGCCAAGGCCTAGACTTTGGCCCAGGGACTTGGACTTCTGGAGACCTCCAGAACTATGAAAGATAGACTATCGTGATAAGTCATCAAGCTTGGGACAGTTTGTTACAACAGCCACAGGAAGTTAGTACCCAATGAGAGATCTGCAGAATTTGCTGATGTTGGCAAAGTAAACTAGAAAGTACAAAAAATAAGACACTCGGTGTTTGACTGTGAGGTAATGTTTGTGGAAGCAGTTGAGACCCTGTCTTGAAGACCTGTCTCAGCCCATTTGAGCGTGCTATTGCTTCCAAGCAACATCAACACATGCACCATGTCTAAAAGCCATGGGAATCCCAGCCTGGGCCATGCAAACCTGTATTTAGAAAGAAGTTGTAGGGGGGCTGGGGATGTGGCTCAAGCGGTAGTGCGCTCGCCTGGCGTGCATGCGGCCCGGGTTCGATCCTCAGCACCACATACAAAGATGTTGTGTCCGCTGAAAACTAAAAAATAAATAAATAAATAAAAAAGAAGTTGTAGGCAGTCCTGTCCCTAAGCTACTCATCATCCACATATTAAGGAATGTAATTAAGTGACAGGCATTGCTCTACTCTTAACAGTTCTGACACCAAATGTGTTGGTTTTCTCCCACACCAACAACAAATCCTCCACCTCTCTAGACACCTGCTGGGTGTCCTACAACATCTTCCCAGAGTTATGTGAGACCCCACAGGGCTCTGCAGTCCCGCAAAACTTCTCCCACCTCAGACGCCAGACATAAGCTCCAGACCTCTGATACGACTGCCAGCTTGGCTACAAGTCACAAGCTCTTACAACCCCTTTCTCAGGTGTGATAGTTTGATAATTTGCTCACAAAACTCAAGAAAATACGTAGTATTTTGCTATTACTGGTTTATAATAAAGAGTTCACATGAACAGCCAGATGAAGAGGCACATAGGGCAAGGTCCAGAAGGGTCCCAAGTACAGGAGCTTCTGTGCCCTGGAGTTTGGGATGTGCCACCCTCCTTGCCCATGGTCGGTTCACCAGGCCAATTCTTATGGAGTGGTAGATCACTCACCTATCACAGGAGTTCTTGGGTTCCATCTCCAGCACTGCAAGGAAAACCAACAAACCCTCAAATGTCAGTAAGAGGGGAATACCATGGTCTCTAGGAGCAGTGCTTAATTCGTGCTGAAATTTTCTAGGCTTTTTGAAACAAGGGGCAGAACTTCTATCATGTTTAATGAATATTGTGTGTTCTTGTTAACTGGGCTCTGGAAAGACTGCTGTTGTCTGCAATCTGCCCTTCCCCAGCTCCCGGGCACCTTTGTCCTCCTAGGGTCTGACCTTCCTGGGGTCACCTTCATACTAAGCCTCTGTAGGTGAGACCCCCCCACCTTCCAATTCCAGCACAGCACCAGAGTTGCATCTAAGGTTTCACAGCAAATTGTTTTGAGGACAAAATTGGGTTTGGGATGAAAAAGAAGTTTCTATCATCAAGTGCTTTTCATTCAAATTCTATTTTCAGTGACTAAAGAAGAAAAGCTTATCTCATGAATCAAAGTAGGAATTCACAACAGCTTAAGGTGAAGAAATAATCTCTATTTAGCTCCACTTCTTTCCCCAATTTATGAAACAACCTATATACATAAAAACACCCTTGGATTATTTACCCCCTCAAAGACAGTGTGCTTGAGAAAGAAAAATATTTGCTTAATTATTGACTTTGCAAGTATATTAATAGCCTTTTTGCTAATGTGGTGATTATCTTGTTTAAACAACAAAGCCTTCAGCATTGTCTCTCTTATTACTGAAGATGGATGATATACAATATTAAGCATTGGCATCGGACCAGTAGGACCAGTAAGACCCGTACATCTTGGATGCTAGAGAATTAATCACCTCCTCAGTTCAAAATTTAGAGGCTGGGAGTGTGGCTCAGCGGCAGTGCACT
Source organism: Urocitellus parryii (assembly GCF_045843805.1). Taxonomy (NCBI): domain Eukaryota; kingdom Metazoa; phylum Chordata; class Mammalia; order Rodentia; family Sciuridae; genus Urocitellus; species Urocitellus parryii. The sequence continues at coordinate 19,125,069 of NC_135540.1, read as the reverse complement.
TGCCCAGCCTGTGAGGCCCAGGGTTCCATTCCTAGCACAAAAACAACGAAAATGTAGGTGACTCTCAATGTGGGATATTCCTATGTATACAGAAGAATGGGAATGGGCACATTCCCAAATACAATCCAGAAAATAAGGAACATGGCTGTTTGGCCAACTCACCCTCACTACTCTACAGGTCCAAAATCCCAATAATTCTTGTTCATGTTCACTCTATTGCCAGTAGCCTACTACCTTAGGGACACAGAGGGGAATTACAACCAAAGAATATTGTTGCTACTGGCAAACAACATGGCTGGTCAAGGAGGTATGTTGAACACATTTATGAAATTGATTTAATGCTAATTTTTTAAATCAAAAGTTTAAGTGTTTAAGTCAGGGAGAAGTAAATTGAGACTATTCTTTTATAGTACTAGAGTTTAAAAACTAATATCAAACACCTCATATCACCTGTAGGATAAAGCTCAATGAAAGACTCAAATCAGAAAATTTGGCAATGTGAATTTTGATGCTTGGTGAGCCTCAGACCAAAAGGATTTCCTGTGGTAAAACAGCCACAGATCTAATGGTTTCAGCTTGTCCTCTGCTACCCTCTTTCAGGCACATGTCCTATAATGCATTTCAACAATAGCCTCCAATTTTCCCACCGTTTACTTCTCATGTTTTGTGATCTTCCTCAAAGCAGATCTTTCCTTTTTCAAGGGAGGCAACTGGAAGAGAGTACTATATCCACACAATTTACAGTCACTGCTTGTTGAGGGTTTAGAAAGAGAAGCCTATTCTGTCATCAGACCACTGTATTCTTCGTTCTGAGCACAATCTTAAAAACTTAAGGGTCAACAGGAGTGCCAACTCTATCTCCAGATGTAGGTGATTTAAAAAAAAAAAAAACAAAACAAACAAAAAAAAACCTTACAAGACCCAGAGGCACTAATCAATCTCCAGTACCTCAAAATTGGGCAGGAAGACATTAATGTTCAACACATCATTTCTAAGCAATCTAAAAAAGCTGTCCTGAGTCCTCATGTGTTCCCACGGGGCAAAGCTCATGAGCAAACAGGACTACAAGTTCTGGGTATGGATCTTCATAGTTGCCCAGGTGGAAGGGAAGATTTGGTGTCTTATTCTCGGGCTATATACTGTACTACTGACTTTCTTCCTATTTATACAGTTTGGAACTCAAGACAAAAAAAAAAAAAAAAAATCAACATTAATAGCACCCAGACTGTAACCTTTCTACAGTAATGAAAAATACCTACAGATATTGAATAGCCTGCCCATGCCTAATGCATCAATATGGGAACATAAACTTCTGACTTCGATAGATCATGTGAGATATACAGCAGGATGTGCCTGAGAATTACTTGTACATATTTTGACTTAAAAACTGTCCTTCCTGGCTAGGGACAGAGGTACATGTAACCCTAGCTACAAGGGAGACTCAGGAGGGAATCACAAGTTCAAGGCCAACCTGGGCAACTTTAGCAAGATCCCATCTCAGTATAAAAAATAAAAAGGGCTGGGAAGATGTAGCTAAGTAGTAATGTGCCCTTGTTTTCAATCCTCAGTAAGACAAAAAAAAAAAAAAAAGAGTATCCCTCCTGTGAAAGAAACAAACATCCAAAGTCATTGTGTCAGCAAGTCTAATTCTTTAACCACCATTTGTCACTTCTGTAATAAAGTGGCTTACAATTCAACAGTCCCTTGCACCAACTACCAAATGTTGTTTGGCCATCATTTCATCACTTACTTGCACAGCATCATTTTATGATACACTGATTTGTAAATTTGAGCAACTGATGATGAAAAATTCTGTACCACTTATTCCACTTTTAAAAAGGAAAACAATAACCAATAGATAAATTGAGATGTTCTGATTCATTACTACTTGGACAGCTTAAATTGCTGGGCCCTACCCACAGAAATTCTGATCCAGGAATCTGAGTATGGACTGAAGAGGTTTTTGGGGTTTGTTCTTTGATGCTAGGGACTGAACCAGGGCCTCTTACATGCTAAGCATGTCCCCTCAGGAGCTCTATCACTGACCTATACCACCAGCCCCAAGAGAATTTTTTTAAGCAAGCTCCCAGTTGTTGCCACTGTTGCTAGTCTTAGGACACACTGGAGAAATGAATCTTTGACATAATTAAGATATTATGACTTAAAAGCTAGTATATAGAGACCCTGGTAAATCTGCATAAATTCAAGAAAATGCATTCTGAAATATTCATCATACATTTTTTAAAAATCCAGGTTGGGGTAGGGGCACAGGGGGAATAGCTCAGTGGAAAAGTACAAAAGGCCCTAGGTTCAGGCAACATCCACCCCAAGATCCGTATTAACTTGATCACCATGTTAATCTTGAAAATGTCTGGTTTCATTTTGCTTTGGCAAAATATCTTAAAACAAAGCTTTTTAAATCTTTAAAATATTTTTTAGTTTTAGGCAGACTCAATATTTTTATTTGGTGCTGAAGATAGCACCCAGTGCCTCATGCATGCTAGGTGAATACTCTACCACTGAGCCACAACTCCAGCCCCAAGCTTTTTAAATTTTATTGCTCATATTGAACACCTTTGAGGTGATAAAAGACTGATTCTAATTCAGATCTGGCACGAGGCCCAAAGTTCTACATTTCTAACAAACTCCCAGGTAAAGGTTTTACGACATATTCCTGGTAGGCCCAGAGGATTACTGACCTCAATTTTCAAAACACACTATACTTAGTGACTTTTTCTAGTAAAACTTGTAATGTTGAGTTAATGCCCAAGTTGTAAGCTACAAAGGTGGTTTTAAGGGAAAGCATACATGAAGATAGTAAAGCGCTACCCAACCACTGCGACTGTCAAGGTTTACCTAGGTGACTACATGAGGCCCCAGGCAGTTTAGGTCCAAATATACTGAAATACAAGTTTATAAAGTGCTGCTTCTTTCTTTAAAATGGTCATAGAAAAAAAAAAAAACTATTTTACTATGTCTGAAACAAGTGCATTATTTTGAGTTCACTTGAGTTCAACCTCTTCATATTTTTTCAACTCCTACAACTTGAGTCTGCCTAGTGAATTCATTCACCCACAGAAATACTTCATAAGAAAAAGTGTCAAGTATTAAGGACTGTAGGCTTTTCAGCACGGGAGTTAATGAACATTATGTGAACTAAGGACTTGCAAATCTCTAAAGGGAAAAACAAAATTGACATGGCTTTTTAAAATACTGTATAAATATGGAATCCAACACCATATAATAGGATTCTATTTAAGAAAATTTGAAACCTACCAACAAATCAGTAGATTAATTGGTTGTGTGTCAAATACTTATATTGACCCACTTATTCCTTTTTGCTATTACTTTTTACCTCTTAACTAGATACTAGAATTTTATCAATACATTTAACTAGACACTTTAGAATCTCGTAAGAGAAAAAATATTTAGATGTCCATGAATACAACTATTAATTATGATTGATTAGTGCAGAATTCCTAATAATTTTAATTCGTCATAATAAACGCACATAAGCATTGCTGTAACATTATGCATATTTAAAAATAAAGCTTGTTATTGGAACATTTTCCATTCTTTTTAAGATTAACATTTATATTGGGAGTAGAAAATAACAATTGCATTTTATTTAGTAACAGACATTACCTTCCCAACAGAAATTATATACACAGCCTTACTCATTAAGTAAATGAAATATTCTAGATAATAGATTGCTGAAACACATCACTATGTCATTACTATGTCAACACTGGCTCTTCTGGGTTTACTTCAGGCACCATCCTACCAGTATGGGATGGGCTTGTTTTCCAATTTTCAGTCTATCTTCACAGTTAGTTCTTTAAGACAGAGGGGTAATTTGAACTTAGTTACCATTTTTCCTTCCCTTAAATAGCAAATAAAAATGTGATTTGATTTCATTCTAGATGAACATGCAACAGTGGTATCTACATTCACTGATGAAATAATTATCGCCTGTATTGGCAAAACTGCAATGCTAAATACAGGCATTATTAGTTTTCATGCTTTTCCCAAGTCCATTTTTCTTCATATTAATTTATTTTATATTTGAGTCTGCAAGCTTTCAAGGACTAGTATTTAATTCAGTCTATATTTCCACTCTTTTAACTCCTCCCAATTTTTCTTTCTCTGAAAAACATGACTTTAGTGACCTCTATAGTTTTCTTTCAGCCATTTTTTTCCCCCAATTATTTTTTTCTAAAATGAGGTCACAACTCTTATTTAAGAATCCAATTTTGTTTTAGAAGTCAATTTAGTTTGGGGAACATGTAATAAATCCAAACTACTCTATAATTTACCATAAAAACTGTTTTGTTTGATGTTAGCATCAGCAATCCCATATTTCACAAAATTATGCAGTATGAGTAATACTAATCAATCAGAATTTTCAATTATATATGAACAGATGAAAATATCTAATAGAAATATGAGAGGAAGCAATCTAAGTATAGGGAAAGAGAGAATGTCCTAAGGGAAAAAAAGTGGAAAATTAAGTGAGAAAAAAAACTTTTAATGTAAAGAAAAGACCACTTTGAGGATTATAAAAGTTATATTTATTCACGATGCTACATTTATTGCATTCCCTTAGAAAAATGAGGAACTGTTTATGTACCCAATTTGCACATATAAAACTTTATACAAATTATGTGTAGCACATAAAGGCCTCTGGTACAGCTAAAATCCTGACACTACCATTTGGGTATTCCTGCTTCAGGGTCTCCAGTTTATCAAGTCTGTTCCATAGAAAATAAAAACTGGAATTATACTCAGTCTTGCTGCTAACCCTTAGAAATTATTTTAAAATATAATAAAATAAAATTTTCATTTACTCTAAAACTCAAAAAATACTATAAACTGGGAGTGAATACACTTTGTTACCAATTTTAACAACATGACAAATTCACACCTTATTGTAGTTGGGCCTTTCTAAATTTAAAAAAAAAAAAGAAAAATCACCTTAGTTCTGACATTATCTTTCTAAATTGTGGCTGTTTCAGAAAATTATTTGTCAAAATATTTACCAAATACTTAAAAAATAATAATAATAATAATATTCCTTTTACAAAATGGTACAACACCTTAAGGAACCAGAAAATACTAAATGTCTTTGGCTATACAACTAAAAGGCCATTCTTCCAACAGAATAGGGCATATTCGCTTCAGAACCAACTATAAAACCAGAAAGCATAACAGAAATATGCATAGAAATTAATGATAATTTGACTTGCCTTTTTCCCCATTCTATAATAAGCAAGGAGAATGCAATTTACATAATCTTTCCAGATGAAACTCAATAGCACTACAAAGAAAATACCCAAATTTCTGCAAAGGCAAAGTGAATTAAAACAATTACACAACCAAGTGAAGACTGAAGGGACAAATGTTATTTGCAATTTTTTTTTTTTACTTGTTTGCTTGTTTTAAAGCCTTACAAGTGTACAAATCATAGCGGATAAACAAAAAAATCACGATCTTCACAAATGGAACTATAATAGAAAAATAAATCAAATGAAACATTTATTAATAAATGAAGCCTATTTTATTACTTCAAGTGTTAACGATAAAAAAAATTTCAGCACAGCTGTTGCATTTAAAAAAGTGAAACTACATACTATATTTCTAGCTCAGTAAACAGATGAACCTGATGTCTTTGAATGACATAACAATTGAGCATTGTACAGTACATCTTATGAAGACCCGTAAATTAAAGAACTACTGGTTTAAAGTTAGTGATTATGAAACAAATATGCATTCATAGTTTCAGTTTCTTTTTTCTTCCTCGGCCATCAGGTGCTCCGTCCATTTTACGTTTCTGTGTCTACAAACAAACAGAAGGATTATTTTTCATGGCAAGACTAATACCAACATGATGGCACTTTAGTTATCACTGCTACATAGTAACAGTTAAGTACAAGAATTTTTCCCCCGAGACTATCAAGTCCCCAAATAATCATATTATTATTAAGTAGCAAAATAATTTTTTTCCCTTTATAATGCTTATCTTAACATTGCTAAGATCTCACTAGGACAATAAACCAAAAGTTAAAAGCTAAAAGCAAGGATTGTGATGCCATTGTTTTCCTAATATTTCTTAAATTATTCTAAAATTATGCCCTGTATTCCCAAAACGACTGTGCACTCTGGGCATCCATGAGACATACCTTTGCAGATCTTCAGGAGCCCCTAAATAAGATAACATCATTTTCCCTACACAGTATAGTGAAGTTTCATTTATACTTTCAAAGAATTTAACTATTATTTTAAAAAACAAAACATTAAAAAAATGAAAAAACTAACACATTAATGATAGTCAAGTAATATTCAAATACTTAAAAAAGAAAATAATGAACTTTACATGGTCTGTACACCTTCACATATTCATGAATACTTACTGAAGGCTTTGGTCCTCTTTTCTTTTTCTCTGCCTTCTCCTTTTCTTCTAGTTCCATGTTTTCTCTTTCAATTAGAGTAATTAAGGTATTACACCTCCTTTGGAGTTCCTGAGTTATAAACATAATTACATGATAAGCTTGTATTTTCCATCTATAAGTTGTCCTAATTTCAATTTTTAAACTAAGGTTATGTCTTAGTAGGATAATATAAAATCACTCATAAAAAATTGACAGTTTAAACAAAAATAAGCAAAAGAAATTTATTTTCATGTAGAGTCCATGCTGAGGATTTAAAAAAGTTATGTGATGTTTTTACATCATACTGGTGAATACTCTTCACAAATCCTTCCTACATTTAGGAACTGAAGCAGTGAAAATGAACATCTCAGAATATATGCAAATATATGCAATACTGTTAACTTTACTATGACTGAGAACTCCATGCTATTTATACCACAAAATTTTTAAAAATCAATAATGCATAATCTGAAGGTGAAAATCAGCTGGAACGTTAACATGCATAACCTTTCACTTCAAAGCATTATCAGAGTCTGGTGTGGTGGCGCACACCTATAATTCCAGAGGCTCAGGAGGCTGAGGCAAGAGGATTATGAGTTCAAAGCCATCCTCAGCAAAAGCGAAGTGCTGAGCAACTCAGTGAGACCATGTCTCTAAATAAAATACAAAAATAGGCTGTGAATGTGGCTCAGTGGTCAAGTGCCCAAGTTTAATCCCTGGTACCTCCCCGCCCCCGCAAAAAAAAAAAAAAGAAAAAAAAGGCATTATTAGAATTGAAGTAGTAAAAGTAGCTCATGCTACCTTTCCCAATTTTGAAAAAAATGACCATAGAAGCCTTGTGAGTTCTACCTTTCTGTCTAGCAATCTATACATCCTCCAGAAAGGGTTTTAAGTCTAATGGAGTAGTAAACACTTCAGGAACCCTAAATCCATCTGAATCAATGGTAACAACTCCATTACTTACAGAGCAAAAGTAACTCTGTTCCTGTAATAAATTAAACTTTTACATAGACAACCACGAAACAATAATTTAAATACTATATAGAAGACATCATACAAAGCTTAGAAATATGTGCAATAACATATAGAGATAGAAGGTAATAGCATTAAAATTGTTTCCTTTAACAGCTGTATCAACGTATTACAAATATGTGTATAAATCCTCTGGGCTTCTAGACAAGAATTATTTATCAGCAAGGGGCTATATATATCATGACTTTTGTGTGCTTTAATATGAGACATGCTAGAAAGTAATGCAGTTTTTAGACCATAGTATTATATGGTATATGACACTCTGTCTCTCATTACAGACACTATACAATCATTATTCCTAATTAATCATCAAACTGTTTCTACTTAAAAAGACACTGAAGAGCTTCCACCTAATTACATGTTTATATAGTGTTTTTTTTATCTTCAAAGTAGATCCATGTGAATTACAACATTACCCTAATTTGGGTATCACAAAATAGCAGCCCTTCTTGTTACCCTGTGAAAATTTTTTTCCATTGATCAAATATGAAAACACTGAACAGTACCCAGTGTCATGTAGAGTGGCAATATACCTCAAATACTCTGAGAAATCCTACTACATATTTAGAGTTTGCTTCTCCTAGCATGTCTCAAACCTAAGACCAGAGAACCTATTTTTACATTTTCATCATCTTGCAAAACACTAGTTAAGGTTAAAAGTTCAAAGGTGATGAAACAATGGAAGAAAAAGATCAATCCACCAAAGCTAAACTTTTCTGAATTTTAATTTTAGATTGTTAGAAATGGAGAACATTAGTCAGATACAGCCAGGCACTGGAAATAAAAACAAAACTGAGCATTAAATCAGTACTAAAAAATAGTGCCTTACTACATTCAGTCATTTAAAAATAACCCAGATTCAGTATTTTGATGTACAAATGCCTGCATGTAAAAAGTCTTTCTACAGAAATATGTCCACTTTCAAAATCAATGACATCACATTCAGAAGTTGAAACTGATGGCAACATTGCCTCCCACTTTGTACCAGATTAACATTACTATCAAAAATTAGTTCTATCATATATTACAATGTTAAAAAATGCATATTAAAGAATTAGACCAATAAACATTTTATGATGCTACATTTTTAAAATGTGGATGTGATTAGTTTTCTAAGAAAATCGTTTAACTTCTGACACTACCAAAAAATTACGACAAAAATCTATATCAACAAATTTTAAGTTACCTTAAAAGGACTTTCAGTCTAAACTCTGCTACACTACACAAAAATCCTGAGCACTCACCATTGCAGTTCTGGACTTCAGAAACCAATCAAATCTGAACTGAGGAGAATTGCGAATACACTGTCGCAATTCATCATAAACATTTTCCTTGTCAAATCCAAGCTTATGAAGCATACAAATGAGAAAACGATCCTCTTCTTCTGTATAGTTTTTTCCTTTGTTAGTACCATATGATATTCTCAGCTGATGAAAAGGTGCTTTGTACCGTCCAATCTATAAAAGATATTATATATAAAATACAAATCCTACATAATTTTATTTCAAATTCAGCTTTCCTCTAATTAGCTTGAAATATTATATCTCAAATCAAAATTTTCTATCCAGAAAACCTCAAATGCATTATATAACTTGTGTTCTCATGCCTTTATAGTCCTTATTATTATTACAAAGAGAAATACAGACTCAGACTTCCTTACGCTACTTAAGAAGGAGTCAATCTTGGCACCTTTGACCCAGGTTAAGTCAGTCTAATACTACTCAGGTAAATTACAATAACATCTATAACGTTTGAATGCTTTACTTTAAGGAAATTTTAAATGTTAAACCTTCACTGCTTTTCCTTTTAAAAAGTTACTTTAACTTTCCTATATTATAGATAGTACAATTTTTATTAACATACAAAGTACCTTTGTATCAAGTGCTTTTTTGATACTTATTCTTCTCTGAATTCTTGCCTCTCCCCTTTCAATCTGAGCCATAATCTTTTCTATGTCCTGGAGCTCATTGCATCTTTCCCAGAACACAGCTTTAAAAGAATAAAAGTTGGTCAGATGGGATGAGTGGAGGAAGCATACATGTTAACTTGTAATTTATTTGCAAAGGACTAAGAAACTTTCCCAATTATCCCACACTTAATACTAGAAAGCAAATCACTTATAATTTTTCAATTTCCTTAAATGAAAGAAGAGATAAATGGATGATTTAAATTACCTACCAACTCTTTAAACTTCCACTCATCTAAAATTCTAAGCATACTCAGCACAGCATAACTACACATATTCAATCTGACATTTCCAACTGACCTCAAAAAACAAAAGCATACTAATACTTGAGAACTGAAAGAAAAATAATAAATTAAAAATTAAAGCACACTAAAAAAATTTTTTTAAAGCACAATTATTTTGTGTCTATTTTAGCTTTCTTGGCTATAGTTTTAGCTATAGTTAAAAAAAAGAAAAGAAAACAAAACAACAACAACAAAAAAACCAGACAATTATTTTAGGGAGGGAGACATTTTTTTGTTTCAAAAAGCACAAAGTCAGGCTAGGGTTGGGGCTCCATGGTAGAGTACTTGCCTATACCACATGTGAGTCACTGGGTTTGAGCCTCAGCACCACATAAAAATAAATAAAATAAAGGTGTCCTTCTGCAACTAAAAATATGTATTTTTCTCTCTACATTTATATATACATATATGTGTGTGTGTGTGTATATGTTCATATTCTTTAAAAAAGCACAAAACAAGGCACTAAAATGGAAACTTTAGCTGATCAAAACTATTCAGAATAAGAAAACAAGAAACATCGAACAGCTCTTGCAAGACTTATAAAATATGTATTATAATAACAAAAGAATTACCAGAGTATTCAATGACTTCTTCTGGAGTTTTTCCTTCTACTTCTCTTGCTATATTTTCAATATCATCACGACCCCACTTCTCATTAGCTTTGATAAACTGGTTAAAATCTCTCTTATTCCAATTGGTAAATCCCTACATAGTAAAAGAAACAAAATATTTCATTATAGCACATTAAACATGGGAAAAATACTATTATACTTTACCTATCCTTCCAAATACTACACAAAATGTTTCTAATTGCTTAGATACCCAAGCAATAACTCAAAGTTGGAGACGGTAAAATATGCTGTATGAAAGGGGAAATTTTTGCTGTTGTAGTTTACCAAAAGGAGTAAATAACATAAGGTAAAGGAAAGCTTTTGTTAAATAGCACTCTGAAAGACCTTGAATGAATCCCATGTTTTAAAAGCAGCAAGCAGAAGTTTATAATTGAGAATAACTTGGTAGCAATGTGGAAGATTCACAGGAAAGATGGGAACACTGAAAATAAGGTGTTCAAAATTACACACACTCTACCAAGTGCAAATCTATAATCTTCTTGACCACCTCAACTAATGACAATTAAAATGTAGCATTTCCTCAGGGTTATACAAAATTACATATAAGAGGAAAGGAGGGGTAAGACAAGATAATACAAGTGGAAGTAATGATTTACAGTAGAGGGGGTAGAGAGAGAAATGGGGAGGGGAGGGGAGGGGGGATAGTAGAGAATAGGACAGACAGTAGAATACATCAGACACTAGAAAGGCAATATGTAAATCAATGGAAGGGTAACTGATGTGATACAGCAATCTGTATACGGGATAAAATTGGGAGTTCATAACCCACTTGAATCAAACTGTGAAATATGATGTATTAAGAACTATGTAATGTTTTGAACGACCAACAATAAAAAAAAAATGTAGCATTTATCCATGTTTTACCATGTTCAGCTATTCTCTCTGTATAAGAAGAAATATACTTTGTATGCCAACACGATCTCACAGGATATTTTATAAAATTAACAATTACTAACTTTTGAATCGATTGAAGACTATACCTGTGTCAGAAGCTTCTCTTTTTCCTCTAACTCTTCATCATTAAGGGGTTCAGCTTCATCAATTTTAAGTTGCTCTTCTTTCTGTGCCTGTGCTGCATTAGGAAGGTCAGGACTTCGAGGTACCTAAAAGACATTTTCCCATGCCATCAAACAATATATTTTAAAGAGCATGTGATGAATTACATTCTTAATCAACTAAATAACATTTCACAAATTCCAATCTAATCACAAGAGAAAACATACTAATACCCTGCATTTATTATATTAAAAATAAAGATTATTCATGAATAAAGTTTTTTCCTTTCCTTTTAATGAAGAACAATTCAAACATTATGTGCTAGGCCTATACAGCTAGGATACATAAATAATATTCTTTCCTACTAGGCTCAAAATAGTTTAACAAATAATAGTTAATGTTCATATATTTTATGGTTTCAGGGTGGAAGAGGACACAAAATGGAGAACTGCAATTACCTTGTACCCAATAGTTTTTCTGTAATACAGAATTTCTTTTTCCAGTAATTCAAACAAACGTGGGGGAAAGAACTGGAAATCCTGAACATTGGGTTGTTTTGGAGGTCGTGGAGCCTAAAAAAAAAGAAAAGAAAAAGAAAGAAAAAAAAAAGTTGTCCATTACACTTAGTTCTCTCATTTCATAAATCATAACAGCCAAATCTCCAAGCAACTCAGTATATCTTTCAATAAAACTGAACAGACATTAATCAAATTTTAAACACACATCTTAAAAATTAATTTTAAAAAGTGTTAATTGAAATCTGAAGAGGATATTCTATAAAAAGCATACAAAGTATAATATTCAATCTTATTTTATTGCAAGAATGTTAAAAAATAATTTATATTTTCAAATTTTAAGATACTTTGATGCTATGTCAACTCACCTTGGGTGCTTTAGGTTCACTAACTCGAAGAGCTTCCCTGAAATAGGCATCAACAGCATAGTTGGCTTTTCTTTCGCGTTTGGGTGGTTCAATCCACTCTGTGAATGCAATCTAGCATGTGGGAAACGATTAAAATCATCAACTTGCATTATTAAGGGTAACAAATTATTATTGAGTGATGTTTATGAATTAAAAGATACTGAAAAAAAAATCCTGCACTTTGACAAGGGTAGGAACTATTATGTTTTGCTAAATACCACATAATTAACACAGGACAATGTCTAGTAAACAGCACAGGTGTTCAGGAAGTGTTTCTTGCCCAAATGAATAATTCTGTTGGATGTGAGGGAAAATGCTGCAGAATGTTTGCTATGACCCAAATTAGGAGGAAAATGGAGAAACACATTTAACCTAGGAAAACTTTTTTTTTTTTTTTGAGAGTGAGAGAGGAGAGAGAGAGAGAGAGAGAGAGATAATTTTTAATATTTATTTTTAAGTTCTCGGCGGACACAACATCTTTGTTGGTATGTGGTGCTGAGGATCGAACCCGGGCCGCACGCATGCCAGGTGAGCGCGCTACCGCTTGAGCCACATCCCCAGCCCCATAACCTAGGAAAACTTCTAAGGATATATATGCCCAAATGTTAATAAGGAAAACTCTAGATACGCTCTAGATAGAATTATATTTTCTTTTCTATAGGTATTTTCCAATTTCTACATTAGTCAAGTATTACTTATGAAATTAAGAAATTATTCCAAAGCAAGTCTGTTTAAAAAAATCAGCTGTGACTTTTTTGACATTATTTTCATTTTCAAATATCCCAAACTACTATATTCTCTTGTTGCAAGAACATACTTCACTATAACCATATACAACTAAACTTTGTTACATAAACTTTAAAAACAGTTCAGCACTTACAAAATTTTCCATAATGAAAAAAATTTAGATACATTTATATACATCTAATTAAAAAACTGTTTGAGACACAATTACAAGGTATTACATCTAGCACTTAAAAGTTCATGTTTCCAGGAAAATAAAGCTTCATTACTAAATCTTTTTTTTAATTAATTTTTTGTTGTTGTTGATGGACCTTTGTTTAATTTATTTACATGTGGTTCTGAGAATCGAACCCAGTTCTGCACATGTGCCAGGCAAATGCTCTACCACTGAGCCACAACCCAAGCCCCACTAAATCTCTTTCTAAAATACCTTTTGTTTTTCTCTGTAGTCTTCTCCTTCAAAGTTATAAACACTTGATTCTGTATCCATTGTAAAGTTTCTAAGAGAGCTTTCACCCATCTTGGAGAGTTTTTCATTCATCTCTGCAGTCTAGACAAAAGAAACATCAGAATGAGAAAGGAAAAAAGCACTAGACATGCAGTCAAAATGAAAATGACTTTACCGTACACAAAAGCTGCTTTTTACAGTAATACAATAATAATCTATAAATTCACAGAACAATAGTCCCTCAAATAGTTTTGGTCTGTAACACTCATTAAAAGCATATTATTTAATTTGCATCTCACCTTCTTTGCACCTCTTTCTAAAATTCCATCAATATCTTCATCAGTGATCTCACTTTCTTTTGAGGCAAATACATGCGTTGCCCCATGTCGAATCATTTGAAGCATCTCATCTTTCCCAATTTTGTTCAGATTCTGATCCACGAGCCTCCCTGAGATAAAAGTTTGTATTGTATAAGGTTAGCCAAACAGACTTTATTTTACTGGAAACTTGAAATTCTAAATGTTAGATGTAATAAACTTGTACTTTTGTCTCAAACATCAATCATTTCTGTTTACTGGTAATTCACATCTGATCATTTTCCTATTAAACTTAAAGCCAACTTTTCAGCTTTCAAATGTTTCTAAAGCTTATGACTTATGTAATGTCACCTACTATATATTATCTCAATGATATTCTCTTTTGTGGAATAGATACACTACTTGAGAATCAAAATTACTGGGGAAGAAAAAACTCACAAATTTAAATATAAGTGAGCATTATAAACAAAAGTTTCTGATGAGCAAAAAAAGATATCATTGCAAATCCCTTAAGACAAGTTTTTCTCAGAAAAGTGAAATACAAAAAACCTTCATGAAATCAAACTTTATGTAAAAACTGAAATATGTAACATCAGTTTCTAAAAACTTCTCTATCTGAAGAATTCAAAACTCCTGAAAATTTATTTTGATCAGAGATGAAATTTAGCATTAATAAAGACCTTCAATTGGTAAGTATTGGCCAATCTGTGTAGTTCGTGTTTTCAAAAAATACAGGCATCAATATTGTGTCTTCCTTAAAAACACTAATCTAGAATGGGAATTTCGAATTTCATTTAATCAATCCAAAATAAAGTTCCATTTTTACCCTCTAATCTACTCAGTGTCTCACTCCCTCACACTAAATGTAGAACCTGAAAGTTAGAATAACACTTACCATACAAAGGGTACTCAACAAGTAGTTTTTTAGTCTTATAAAAACAAGACTCTCTGATTTTAATTTTTACTTCTTCAGTATCTCCCCAAGTTAGCAACAGTGCTTACAAAGCATAATCACTCTGCTCTATTTAATAAGTATTATGCTGAATGTTAGCTATTTTATATACACATTCTATTTAATTCTTAAAAATTCTAAGCAAGGGACTGGGGCTGTAGCTCAGTGGTAGAGCTCTTGCCTTTCAAGTGTGAGGCACTGGGTTCAATCCTCAACACCACATAAAAAATAAATAAAGATACTGTGTCCACCTATAACTAAAAAAATAATTTTAAAAAATCCTAAGCAATAGTTATTTTTATTCTCATTTAGTAGATTAAGAAACTGGCTCAGGTAATAGAAAAAAAAACAGCTAACTAGCAGATCAATATTCAGATCTCAACTTTCCTGAGCCCCAACCCATCTTCTTAATAACAAAACTAAGGTTTAATCTTTGGAATTCAAACCATCTCTACTGGGTGCTAGCTTGCCTCAACAGATAAGATTTCTCCTTTAAAAAAAACAATCGTACAATCAATCACTCATTCTATCAATCCAACTTAGTAAATTTTTAAAGTTCTGGGGCCCACCTTGTTGAATAACAATTGAATCCAGTCTGAGTTTCATCTCAGCCCTTTCTACTATTCTTTCTTCTACAGTATTATCAGTTATAAAACGGAACACTCTGACAGTCTTGGTTTGTCCAATTCTATGTGCTCGGTCCTAAGTGAAATAACATATTATTTTGAATATACTTAAAAAGTCATATAAATAATATATCAAAGTATATACTGATAAAATATTCTTAAGTAGAAGATACTTTCTAGCTTTCTATTAAAGATGTGACATGAAAAAAATAAATTTCACCAACAATATAAAGATCCTATTCTTTAAATATTACTAAATTTATAAATAGAGAAATTTGCACATTTGAAAATTTCTTTGAATACAATTTTCTGTTTAACATCTAATAAATCTACAAACCACAGTCCCACAAAGCATTTCTTATTTGTAACAATTATCAAATCTTCTCCAGTTATCAGATTTAATAAAGTTGGCTTAATGGTCACCAGTATCACAGACTGTCATTAGCATTATCAAACAAAAATCTGTAAATCTTCATATTAATCTACAGATCATAATGCTGAGCATAATAATGATTTCCTGATCCAGCCAGACACTCCCATATACAAGCATGAAATTTAAGCATGTAAAGTAAGAGAACAGCGAGGTGTTCCCAAAGTAGTTAAGTTATGCTACATTTCAGTTTTGGCCAATCAATGTGGGAGCACTTTCAGGTCTGACCCACTAAACATTTCCAGGGCAATTCTTTACTCTTCCCAATTCTGCTATCAGGGTACAGAAGATACAGCAGATGACTCCTACATCTCAAGTTAGGACAGAGCTGTAAGATAAATATACCCTTAGATGGTATTCAAAACACCCTCACTAAACCATTGGATCAGAGAAAAAAAATCAAATTTACTGGGTTAAGACACTGACATTGGAAGAATTAGCTTGCCTAACTATGGAATCTATTAAGCACAGAATGTTTGTTTTCTCTTACCATAGCCTGAAGATCTACTTGGGGATTCCAATCTGAATCATACAAAATTACTACATCAGCAGTTGCAAGATTGATGCCAAGACCACCAGCACGCGTACTTAACATGAAAACAAACTTTGAGCTATTTGGTTCATTGTATGCATTGATGGAATCCTATGGATATAAAATAAAGTCAGAATCAGAAAATTGTATTATCTGATGTTTTTTTCTCTCCTTCCCAGAATTTCACTCACTTGTCTCTCATCATGGGGTGTCTGCCCATCCAACCTGCAGTACTCATAATTTCTCCACATACAATAATCTTCCAAAATGTCCAATACTCTGGTCATTTGACTGAAGATTAGTACTCGTGACCCTGTTAGAAAATATAATAGCCTGCTATTAAAGGCTTCAATAGTAGAAAAATCTATTCCAAAAGTTAAAGCTAAACAAAACTAACATATTACACCTTAATTTCAAGTTATCTACTTGGTTTCAGGTAAAAAATGACATGATTAACTATTCAAATCAGTAATTTCTTACCTCTTTTCCATCATGACACAAACAGAAAGGATAATATTTGGTTAATGCACTAAGGCAATCAAAAAGGCTATCTCTCTCCAGTTTGGGAGATCTTGCCATCCCAAAGCCTGAGAGAATCATTAGCTTGTTACCTCACAGATACTTAAAATAATCTTCCACTAATCAACAACAATTCTTCCATTCACAAAGCCTCCATATTCCACAATGGACACCAAATATCCCTGATCTCATTCCAGTTCCAATCAAAGGACCATAAACTTATGCCTCTTATCTACACTTAAATCCTTCTACTTATCTACCATGTCTCAAATTATGTGGCTGCCTATCATCTCTGCAATCTTTGTGACATTCCTCATCTTTAAGGAACATCCTTAAGAGCTACATAATGAATAATTTGCTTCAAATAATCTATAAAGAGTAGGTATATCATAGATAAAACAAGTTTTACATAGGTGTTAACTGCTAAAGCTGGCTTCACACTAAGTTCTCAATATTCATGTAATTTCGATATACCAATATAAATACCAGAGATACACATCTATTTTTGTATTTACAAAATCAGCATACTACAGATAAAAATGCTGAGTCTATGTAAACTATATTTGATTAAATTTTTAAAACCAAATAATTGAAAAACAATACCATGACACCACTATGTAACAAAGGATCTGGGATCTGTGTAGGGATGGAAGGAGAATTTCTAATACTTTAAGATTAAAAAGCTGAAATTTCTAGGAAAGCATATATAAAATGGAAACTCAACTGGGCATGGTGGCTCAAGAGGCTGAGGCAGAAGGATCAGGAGTTCAAAGCCAGCCTCAGCAACTTCATGAGGCCCTAAGCAACTCAGGGACACCCTGTCTCTAAATAAAGTATTAAAAAGGGCTGGGGATATGGCTTAGTGACTAAGTGTCTCTGGATTCCATCCCCATTACCCCCGCCCCCCAAAAAGAAACTCACCCAAATCCAGGAATTGTTTCTGCCTCTACTACTTTATTACCAGCTAAGAGACTTAAGGCTTACTAGGAAGTGAGGGGAACCTCAGATAATAATGGACAGAAAATTTTAGAAAAGTGTCAGAGCTGTCATTTCAAAAGTGTATTGTTCCCTTCGTTTTAACACTAGCATTTTAAGTTTCCATTATTTCTCAATTTGATGCAAGTAACAATACCTTGTTCTTTTAATTTAGGAAGCAACTTGTCTAATACCACCATTTTGCCACTATTGGTAACTAGATGCATATCTGTTGTATAAGGTGGACCAGGTTCAGCTCCATCAAAGAGATACGGATGATTGCAGCATTTCCTCAACTGCATCAGGATGTTCAATAACCTCATCTTGTCCATCTTCCCTGCTGAGTTTAGTATATCTATATCCTTCATTAATATCCGAGTATACCTATTGAAAAGAAAAGTATTTTTAAGGACTCAAATATTCCCTGACTAAACCCTGCCACTTTACATACTCCCATTCCCCAACTCAACTCTGAAATACCTGTAAGAAACAAGTCATCAACTTCTAAGGTATGGTTTAGAATCTATCATCTGAAATCTCTTTTCTGCTTTTTCTTTATAGCCCATAGTGTGCTACTGTCTATACTTTATGCATTGGATTTTGAGGACATCATTATTTTAAAAATACAAAATGGTCTCCTTGGATGGGATTAAATATAGCAATATAATACAACATTTTTGAGTAATTATAATTTTGAAACATAATTTTAGTTTCTAGTCTTGCAACAGAAAGTACCATTACTCATTTATAGTTATGCACTACATAATGATGTTTCAGTGAGCACAGGCAGCAGTCCCATGAAATTACATCATCTAGTGAGTTCAAAGCTTTGGGCAAGTACACTCTATATGATATGTACAAAACAAAATCACCTAAACCACATTTCTCAGAACTTATCTTGACATTAAGTGATGCACAACTGCCTCACATACCATGTAGCTAGTACAGCATTTGAGTAGAACCCTAATCTGAGAAGGAAGAAACATGAGAGGTAAGGCAGGAGGATGAAAATGATATGAATACAATGTGATTTAAACATCTGCTTAAACACATAGGGAGAGGGAGATATGAGATCTATCAATCTACAGCCACAGGCTAAGGCAAATTACTAAAAAAGCCATGAATGCATACACAGAATTTCAGTTTACTGAAAGAATAAGTAAACACTGAAGTTTCAGTGAAACTTTGAATCCCTTGAGCAAATAACTTAAGAAACCTAAGGAATCTGTTTAACCTCCATCCTGGAGCATAAAAACTACTCAAGGTAAAGTTCATCATCATTCTGATTGAAACAAAGTTCACTCATGTTTAACTAAAAAAAATACTTGCCTTTTGTTTGCACTGACTCATGTGTTAGTTCTATAGGATATATACAAGACAAGCCTAATATCTTCACTACTTTGTAATAGCCTTTCAAAAGTGTTCAGGACACTGAGGATAGCTCACTTTCTACAGTGGACCTCTCTTTCTCAGAGAGCATGCTCAGATCTCTATATATCCCTTTAGCCTTTTTGCTACTCCAATATTTTGCAAATATGTTATCGAATACATCTGAAATATGGTAAGACTAGCAAAGAGGGCAGCTCTTATTTCCCTCCTTTGAACACAACTTAATATTAACATATGCTAAAGGAAGACTATCTTTTTCTATAGCCATTTCACACTGTTGAATTCATATTGTATGTTCTACTTATAATAAAAAAAAAAGATTTCATACATCTATAAAACTTTAAAAAATGAGGAAAAATATATTTTTTTAAATTAACTAAGGTCTTCAACTTTTAATACTGCCCTATACAAATATGTAAAAATAGCTATCAGGTATCATCATCATCATTTCTCAAAAGGACATTTTATTCTGCCTAAAATAAAACTTTGGTTCAGAATAGTGTTTTAAATACATGGAGTCTTATGGGATAAAAGAAAGCATGTAAGTTTTATATGTCTATAATCTACAATTTCACCAGAGGCTAGCTAGCCAAAATCCATGATCCAATTACTTATTAATCACCAAGTTAACCAACTCTTATGTCTCCCACTTGCACCACCCTACTCTCCTCTTAAAAACCAAAGTAGAGGATTAGGGTTGTGGCTCAGAAGTACAGTGCTTGCCTACCATGTATGAGACACTGGGTTCAATTCTCAGCACCACATATAAATACATAAATAAAAATAAAGGTCCTCAACAATTAAAAAAAAAAATCCCAAAGTAGAGGGTTTACAATGTATTGTTGTTTAAGTCCCAAATTTAAAGTCTCAGTTCATAAAAAATGAATTTACTATGCTTCATCGTGATTCTCTCAACTGTACTTCAAGATTTTATATGATATATATGCTGAGCGAGCCTCTTTTCAAGATGAGTTCAATCCAGCAAACAACAATTCCATGAAGGCACAAATTAGTAAAACAAAATACTATATAAATGAAATTTTGAGAACAGTGATATCAAGTATCTTAGAAAACATACCATTCCCTTTGCATTTTGCTGAGACCCACATAGATTTTCACTTCCTTCTTGGGAGGCAAACTCTTTTCAACATCAGCCTTAATCCGACGAAGGAGGAATGGACGCAAAACCTTAGAAAAAGCAAAGAGAAACAGAGATGACCTTACCTGTAATACTAGTATTTTTTCAAAATCTTAAAATCACCTATTAAAAAGATGGTGGAAGGAGATGGACATCATTACCCTAGGTACATGTAAGACTGCACATAGGGTGTGACACTACATCAGGCTACAACCAGAGAAATGAAAAGTTCTGCTGCAATTGTGTACAATGAATCAAAATGCATTTTGCTGTCATATGTACCTAGTTAAAATAAATTTAAAAGAACAAAAATCACCTATTAAATATAGACTAATGTCTTTACCAACATTTAGTCTGCTCAAATATCAAATGATTCTTAGGACTTTTCCATTCAAACTATATATAATTTATCACTACCTAAGTTCCTGAAGGGTAATAATAGAATTTTGTTATTTAACCAACATACAATTACACTCATAAAACACTAAAAACGGTAGTACATTTTAAAGATGTTGTTTTCTACAGTGACTGCCTTCCAGATTTAAAACTAGTTACTTGTATCTTTTTCTGCAGCCACTTCACACTGCGAAGTACGGCCTTTCAGATTTCATACGTTCATAAAACTTTTTAAAAATAAAGAAAAATATTTAAAAAATTAACAAGATCTTAAACTTTTTAATTTTGCCCTTATACAGTGCTTAAAATTTGGGAGGTCCACACTGAATTCTTTATGAATAGCTTTTAAATTTATTATCCTAATCTATGGAAGCAACCTATATGCAGGGTATACAAATCATGAGTGTACAGTTCAATTAATTTTCATCAAGTAAATATATTAGAAAGGTCAGGTCACAGGGGAAGGGGCGCAGAGCATGACTGTGCTTTCCAGGGGACATTGGCAATGTTTAGGGACACTTTTTCATTGTTACATCTAGAGGCATACTATTACTGGCATCTAATGAGGAGGAGACATGTCAAGGGTGTTATATTAGGCATACTAAAATACACAGAGCAACCTTCTCTCCCCTACCCCTCCAATTCCCCATCCCCAAAGAATTATTCACACCAAAATGTGAAAACAAGTTCAAAGGTGACAGGTCACAAGGGGCTTTCCACAACATGTTTACAAGGTCCTGCTTTCTCCTGCTCACTAGGTATGTACCTTTCTTTATCTCAGATTTGTTAAGAGGAAATTTCTTTACCTACCAACTTTCACTTGTGCATTGTCCTAGAACGGAACAAAGCTACACATCAAAACAAAAACCACAATACCAGCTCTGCTCACACAGTGCAATATTAGTTGACTTATATAATTTGTCACTAGAATTCCAAACAACAGATGGATCAATTGTCTTTTCAGAAGTAACTTATTAGATTCTATAGAATTTAAATGGGACTAAGCTTTAAAAGTAGTCTACATTGGTCATTAAGTAATGCTTTTTCCCTCATTATACCTTTTTTTAACTGCAATTACTTTTTCCCTTCATTAAGTTAAAATCCCATCCTAGGTTCCAACACTAAGCCACTACACATCACTCCATATCCCCATTATAAAATCAAATAAGATCCAAACAGATTTGATTCTATAGCCATTATGCTTTTGTTAACTAGAATATAATCTAATTTTAATCTTTATCATTTCTTCTCATTAGAAATATGCTTAACACTACTCCAAAATACTTACCATATGAAGCCTCTCAACTAGCTTTTGATCCCCAAGACAGTTGTTTGTATCAAACCAGGAATCAAAGTCCTAGATTAACAAATAAAACAAATCTTAAGGTTAGAGACAGTGTGAACAACAAAATTCCAATAATCCCAGATAAAACAATAATTTCTAGAATTAGTATAATATTTGAGTTGTGATCTACTAAAACCATTAAGTTCAAGTCCATATTTTTTTCTTTTTTCTTGGTACTGGGAATTGAACCCAGAGGCACTTTACCACTAAGTCCCATCCCCAGGCCTTTTAAAATTTTTTTATTTTAAGACAGGATCTCATTAAGAGATCCTGTTAAGAGGAAATTTCTTATTGGCATCTAATTTGCTTTAGGGCTTTTGCTAAGTCACTGAGGCTGGGTTTGAACTTGCAATCTTCTTGCCTCAGCCTCCCAAGCTGGAAGGATTACAGGTGTGCACCTACATGCCTAGCTGCTACCATCATTTCTTAATGACTTAAGATAAATATTATGACTTAAAGATAAATATTAAGTTCTGCTTATTAGAATATCACATAACAAAGTTAGGCAGATTTTGTCATATTTGAAAGTCATGTCTGAGCCTTAAAACATAAGCAATGAGATACACAAATTCACCTGGGAATGCTTAAAGCAGCACCCTGAAAATACAGTCAACCCAGACATAATCCTTCAAACAAAGTCAGACCAACATGACTATCAACTAGGATCGTCATGCCAATGGCAACCTATGCCAATGCACACAAAGAAAACAATAATTTGAAATGAGACTAAAACCAAAAGGCTCAAAAATAAATTCTAAGAATGCACAGACAACTAATAGGTAAACACCAGGTTTAACTACATAAAAGCATGAGAAATTAATGACTGCCTCAAGCAGCACTAAAAGGCAGGCCAATTCTATTATAAAAACACATAAGCATTAAACAAAACATAATTATTAACCAGAAAACAATTAGAAATACTTACATCAGCTGAATTAAAGACATCAGGCAACAAAAAATTAAGAAGTGACCAGAGCTCATGCAAGTTGTTCTGAAGAGGTGTTCCAGTTAGTAATAGTCGATTTGTAGTCTTGAATTCCCTCACTATTTCTGATAACTGAAAGAACCAATCACATCATCAGAATATTTGTAATATGGATTAAATTCTCAGACACAATGTTCAGAATATCAAAATTACCTTGGATTTTTCATTTTTGATCCTGTGAGCTTCATCTATAACTAAGTATCTCCAGTTAAATTTTTTGAATACAGACTTCTCTTTAATAAGCATTTCATAAGATGTTACACAAACATCCCATTCTCCTGGTAACAAAACATCTCTGACAAAAGCAGCCTGTGCAGCAAAATTAAAAAATAACAACGTTCAGAAATCAATTATACATTAAACTTCTTGATGATAAGTAAACTAATCCATAAAAGGGAGTGGGAATATTAAAAAGGGATAGAGTTGCTGTATCATGTAAACATTCAGAACTAGCTTTCCTACCACTGAAATAATCAGTCATCATTTAGATTTCAGAATCATTAGGTTTAAAAAAAAAAGACAAGGCTGATGAATACAAACTTCAAAAGGTCTTCGTTCTACAATTCCACTAAGTCCTGGAATACTTAGGAGACAAGTTTTTAATATGAAGAAAGGAAGACTGAAGGACTATTTGCAGTAAACATGTTCATTCCCCTCTTCAGATTCATAAATGTATTAACACATTGCTATTTTTACTCTCATTTCACAAGTAAGAAAACTAAAGCAAAGAATGGTTAAGTAAGTCCCAAACAAAAAGCAATCTGGTAACTTAACATAACCCTTTGGTTACCTATAAGGGAAAAAAAGCAATTCACACTCATCACTGAGATAAAGGAAGGGAAAACAAAGTAAGCACAAAGTCATTTAATGCAGTATGAATAAGTTTCCAAATCTGACCTTTACATTCTTCATGGTGTCATTATTACCACGTCTTCTTCCCTATACTATTATCACTATACACTAACCTAAAAATCTGGTTCCTTAAATTTCCAATTGCCTCTCACATTCAAAACCGTTTGTTTTTAAAAACAAAATACTGCTGAAGGGCATAGGCTTTGATTTTATACAATCACCCTCCAAAATGTGAGGAAAACCATATTCTCAGTCTCTAATGCCTTCTCTCTGGGAAAAATTTTTTAACTATCTAGACAATATTACATTTATAAATTACTAATATTTCTGAAGACCCTTTCTCTTTTATCTTTCCTCCAGCAATTCCTGACCCCAAGCCTGAATTCAAACTCCTTTAATATGAAAAATGTAATGAAATACTAAAATCTTACTCTTTGTTCTTTATCTCCTATCAAACAAACAGACCGAAGTGTTGGTACCCATCTCTTGAATTCACTCATCCAGTTATGTAATGTAGACTTAGGAACCAAAACCATATGAGGACCAGGAATGTTTCTATAATGTTTCATGTAGCCAAGAAGAGAAATTGTTTGAAGAGTCTTTCCCAGGCCCTGAAAGAGTTCAGAGTAATCATAAAACAATAAAAAACAAACACAGTGTTCCATATTTATACTGCCCAACATATACAGAACATTTAAAAGAAATGCTATATGTTTATGATAGCTAACATATAACAAAAACTTAATATCTGAAAGCTCACAGTGTTATATCACATAATTTTCACAAGTCTATGACAGAGGTATTATCATCACCCCAGTGAGGCTCAGAAAATGTGATTCTCCCCAGATCATGTAGCACAGATAGAACCAAAACACTTTTCCTTTGACACTATACTTTCTTCAACCAATTAAGTATTTTAGCCCCACGGTAATAAGGAATCTTTTTAAAACCTTTATTATATAATTAATAGTAGTAAACAAGAGATAAAATCTTTTATGAAACAAAACTGTACAAGCTGCCATTCTAGAAAACAAAATTAATATTTAATTAATATTAAATAATATTGATAAACATTTAATGACCTCAGTTTATTTTTCATAAAAATGAAGGGAAATGGTTACACAATGGTACTACAAAAGTTTTTTTAAAAGTTTCACAAAATGTGTTATTTTTAAATCTACTTTCATAGATAATTCCTCACAAGTGAAGACTTCACTAATGCAACTATAAAATAGTCTGAAGGAAAATTAGTTACTAAAAATTCCAGACTGCCATCAACAAAACATGCTGTATAAATTAAACTTTCTATAAAATAAGTTACAAAACATGCCTTCAATCAAAACTACCAATCACATACCATTTCATCTGCAAGGATACCATTGATGCCATTTTCATACAAAGAAATAAGCCAATTCAGTCCTCGGACCTGATAATCTCTCAATTTACCCCATTTTACATCTGAGAACAAGAGAAAACCCAAGGTTACATTTTAAAGGCAGGAATACAAAGTAGCCCCCTTCATCTGATACCCAGAGCTTTAACTATGGCCTACATTTGCCTACTAATTTTGCTTTCTTTTCTAGGATATTCTTACATGAATTCTGCAAATCCCAAATCATTAGAGGTAGCTGTTGGAGTCTGCAATGGAGTAGGAGCACGAATGATGTGAAAGATAACCAAGTCCTGGTAACATGATTGGGCATTAGAGTATTCATCCAAATCATTAAATTTCTGTTCTTCATATATTGGTCCTAGACTCTTTAACCTCTTTCTCTTTCTAACCTTACCAAAAACATTTGTGATCAAACGCTTTCATCTTTCATAAAGATCAGACACAGATTCTCTGGAGATTTTATTTTCCTCCTAGTAAAAATGAGATGATAGGAAATTCCTTTTCCTTCACCATTTCTCCTAAGCTACTTTCCCAATACATCTTAGACTAATAATACTCTTTCAGGATATATACATTACTTATTTTGCCTGCCAAGTCAAATCACTGCTTAAGGATGAAAAATAACCAGTGCTAGTTACAATGTAACAATGTGAGACAAAAATAATGCAAAATTTCCTTTCCCCCTATGCTATATATCTGGCTCTGGCCTCACTTCATTGGGATAGAAATAGACACCAGGTGCTAAGTAAAAAAAAAAAAAAAAAAAAAAGGAAGCCTGAAAGTGTACACCTTAAACCAATTGCTGAATTTCTAACTAGATGAGTCCAGCTGAAATTCAATTAGATAAGAGTTCACGTAAATAAAGCAGCATTAGAGGAGGTTTGGAGGGGTGTGGGGTGGGGTGGATGCTAGGCTTCAAGAGAATGTGTAAGTCTCTAATGCCAACAGTCAAGGAAAAAAGACTATACAAACCTATTTAAATACTCTTCCTTTCAGAAAACCACTGAAAACAAATATATGTCAAAAAAATTAAAGCTACTATAACAGCATGAGATGAGTAAGCAAAATTCTTCATGAATTTTGTTTTCTTTTTACAAATTAGTTTTCTTATCCAGAACAGGTAAAAGGCAAAATCATACCTACTTTTACATGTATCTTAAAACAATAATAAACTCAATGGCATTTTATACACCTCTGAAATACAATATCTATTATATAACACATTACTACCTCCGTTTAAAAAAAAAATCTGAAACTTATTCACAACCAATAAATATATAAGATTATGAAAAAAGTCCCTGTACAAATTATAGCTAAGACAAATCCAAAACATTAACCGAAGGATGTCTCAAAGTGAGATCTTTCAAAAAAATCAAGTAATTTAAGTATGTTTAACATACATGATGGAGAGTCTTCAAATCGAGTGCAAACATTGGTTGCTTTGGAGCTTTCTGTTAACAGTTCTTCATCCTCCTCTTGCTCTGTTCTCCGATGTCGGTAGCTATCAAATGAAAATAAAATCAAATGATTTGAGTTTTGGCTTTAACTACCAGCTACAATTCAGCACAGTAAGTCAAGTGGCTGGCCTCAAGAGTCCACAGTAATTTTTAATTAAAAAAAATTAAATAAAAATAAAATGAAGGACAAAACAATTGCTTCCACATCTTAACAGGATGAATTGCAAAGAAACTGTGGCTATATCTAAATTATAACTGTTTAGGGAATATCTTTTCACTGATTGTATAAATACTGCATTTGAGTATTTTACATTCCTTGGTTACATCAGTTTATGTTATCAATTTATAGAAGTAGTTTGTTATATTTTTGGTACAGATACAACCAATGTCACTTTTGGTTATTAAAACTCTGAGGGTGTGGAATCAGAACAAGCTTCCAAATCCTCCTGATTTTCTCTTCATTGTGAGGTTCTGCTAATCTGTGA
Organism: Urocitellus parryii; assembly: GCF_045843805.1. Taxonomy (NCBI): domain Eukaryota; kingdom Metazoa; phylum Chordata; class Mammalia; order Rodentia; family Sciuridae; genus Urocitellus; species Urocitellus parryii. The sequence goes on along the minus strand of NC_135540.1, from coordinate 19,097,826 downwards.
GATTACATGAATTCCTAAAACATCAGATACCCATATTTATGCTTCAGAAGAAAAATTAGTCTCATGGCAAATATCAAATTTGGGGGAGAGGTGTTACTGCCATTTCCTAGTTGCTGTGTCTCAAATCTTACAGCCTAAAAAAAAAAAAATCAATTTTGACATCTCTATCATTTAGAAAAGAACTCACACAGAATAAAATAGGCATGGTTATGGAATTTTTGTGCTTTCCTTTTTTCCTTATTATTAAAGTACAATGAACTCACAAAAAATAAAGAAATAATAATAATTTTTCATAGGCATCTAAGTTAACCTAGAAAGTGCTTGCCTGGCATTCACAAGGCCCTGAGTTCAATGTCCAGCACCACACACACAAACACACACACACAAGTGAATAGTAAAAAGTTACTAGTAAATATAAATCTAAAATGTTTTACAGTTATCTAAAATATACAAAAGCTGAAAATACCATATATTAACTACAACTTCATAAGCTCAAATTGCTTCACCTCTATAGAGCTGAAGTGAATAAAACCACTTTCTTCCCAATTATGAAGCTTCCAACTTCAAGACCTTTATACTTTCAGTAAATATCTTGATCTAATTTAGAAAGCAGATTATGGCCCTACTGAGACCTCTAAATCATCTTCCCCAATAACACTATTTAATGAGCAAATCGAATTGAATAACTCATTATATATTTTCAGGGGGGCTACCTTTATCTTTTAGGTTAGTGATAGAAGGGTTTCTTTAATAATATTAATATCCCATAAAAGTATTTGTTATAGTAGTTCCCATTTCCAGTATATGACACTAATATATTTAAGTAGATATAAACTTCAATTCTAAAACAATTTAAATACATCTGATATACAAAGTTGACTTTGTGAATTTAACATTGATAAATTTTTAATTTCTTCTTTTAGATAATCTTATATATTACAATTACTGATCACATTTTTTTCCCAGTGGAAACTGCAGCCATTACAGGGAGTCAAGATGCCCTAAATCTATTAATTATTACTAATTAAACATCCTAAGTTATCCAACCAGCACAAAAATTCTGAATCTGATAAATTCAACATGTATACTTATTTTCAATCACCACCAAACGATGGCATACAACTTGACACTTCAACTTTTAGAGGAAGATAACTGTTTAACAAAAATGCTAAACAAACTTCTGTGGCATACATTATTACAATATTCCACACACCAGCACAAACTTCACATAAAACTAATACCCTCAAGGCGTGTATATGGTTTTGGGGATGAGCATAAGCAGTTCAGATCCAAGTTCAAGCCTGGATTATTCTAAGTACTTCTATGTGATGCTAAATAGGATACTTATGCATTTGTACCCTCTGTAAGAAACAACATTAATATCTGACTTCCCTATTCAATATAACTGCTGCAATCCATAAACTATATAATGCTATAAAAAATAAGACACCATGCAGCATTTTAAAATACTTACATTTACGGCTACATCCTACCAAGCCAATGGGGCCAAATACACAATTGTATTAACTTTTTTTTTTTAAATAAAGTAGCTTTATGCTTCTAATGAAAACCATCGGTAATAAACAAGGTTGAATTATGAAGTACAAACTATTACTCACTCGCCAACTGAGAGCAAGTTCTGTTTCTCATCCTTTTTTATTCGTGGGCGCCCTGGTTTCATCTTCAAAGGTGAGGTTGGAGTCTTCTGAGCAGCAGGCTGAATGAAATGTGCAAACAACTCTGTTTGCTTTAATAAATATTCAAATCTATTTGCACGGTCAGTTTGCTGCAAAAAAGTTTAAGGTACATTTCATCAAAACTTTGGAAATCAGTTCAATAAGCCTCCATATTATGAATTCAGGAATAAAAAGAAACTACTGACACATGCAACATGAGTCTTAAAATTTGCACTTTGTCAAGGGAAGACAAAACACAAGTCTACAGTATATGATTCCACTTACAGTGTATGAAATACTAACTACAGACACAAAGCAGATGAAAAGTGGCAAGAGGTTGGGGCAGGAACTGCCTACAGAGGGACAGAAGCTTTTAACAGGATGGAAAGTATGCTACATCATGATTGTATTGTTATTTATGTGACTACATATACCTGCCAAAACTCAAAATCATTTTATGTATGTTATACTTTAAAATAGTTGACAAAAAAATATTTTTAAAGATGTTAAAAGGCATTGTGCATTACAAGTGAATTTATTCAAAAGTTGGAGAAAAGGCACTGGTCATTCATCAGTTAGGCTGGTGTCAAATTTTAAAAAGATATCAGGCTTAAAAACCATGAAATATTCATTAACTTAATGTAGTTCAACACTATTCCTGCCTTTCATATCTGCCATCTGCCCCTTTGAATGTTTCCTATTACCACACCAAAAGAATGAAAATATGTATAAACCAAAAAAAGGGTAAGATCCTTGAGAAGTTTTCATAAAAAAAAAAATTATAAAATCTCAAGATGTTAGGCAACCAGACTTTAGACAGGACAGTTGTTTAAACAAAGAGAAACTAGACAACTTCAACAGATAAACCAGTTACCCAACAATGCTGCCATAAAATGTTTAAAATGTCAGTTTTAGAGATTTACAAAAAGACCCACCAAAGCAAACACTGAAGGTATCCAAACACCATTTATGTTATAAAAACCACATACTTTAAAAGGGAAAACAGTTATCTTAAAAATCACAATAGTGTAAAAACTGAAGCTAAATTTGCCATCAGGAAGTGGTAAAAGTGTTTCAGTGGGTCATAGTAACAGTCATAGAAGCAACCTGATATGCACAATTAGAACAGGCTGTCAACATGTTCCTCCCTGGCAACATCCTATAAATGATGTGCCTTAGTTTATGCTTTTCAAGATTACAAACCATTTCAAGTACGGAACTAAGATATAAGTATGTGCACACTTACACAAAATTATATATAATAAAAGCCAATAACATATAACTGAAAATAGTCTACTCACAATTACTGTAATTATGTTTGAGATCAAATCACTATTATTGTCCCGATTATTAGGGGGAAAACTAGGCACCTTGCTGCTTAAGGGAATGAACAGGCTAAAATGAAAATAATTTTGAGATCCTAAAAGGTTAAAAGTGGTAAAAAGGAAAAAAAAAATTGATCCTAAAATGCAGCAACTATTAATACAGTAAAATTAGGGAATTGAATGAACTCAATGAAGACTATATTGAACAACCATGGACCAGCTTTTTTCTGAGACAGAAAAAAACAAGGCATCAGAGACTATATATATGTTTGAAAATACACAGTAAATAAGATAAGTATGATTTTGTGTGTGTAGGAAGCCTGAAAATTAGGGTTAGCAGAAATAGAGTAGAAAGATACATCCAAAAACTTAGGGGGAAAGAGGGTACAGCCAAGTCAAGTTTTAGGTACTAAAAGCCCAAGAATAAAAACCATAAATCTGCAGGGCATGGTGGCGCACACCTGTAATCCCAGTGGCTCAGGAGGCTGAGGCAGGAGGACTGAGTTCAAAGCCAGCCTCAGTAACTTAGTGAGGCCCTAAGCAACTCAGTGAGACCCTGTCTCTAAATAAAATATAAAAAAGGGCTAGGGATATGGCTCAATGGTTAAGCGCCTCTGGGTACCCCCAATACCTCCCCCGCAAAAACAAACAAAGTTATTCTGTCTTTGGAAGTAGTGCTCAGAATCCTAGATTCAAGAATGAAGAGTAAATAATGGGGACTTACCCATGCTATGGTTAAGAACTAGCAGATGACATGGGAGTTTGTTTAGAAGAAAACTATTCAAAGGAAAATCATGTCACAAATGTAATGAAGCTTGAAAACTGAAAAACTTAAGAGGCAAAAAAAAAAAAAAAAAAAAAGAAAAAGAAAAATGCATGCATGCAAAATAAAAGAATATTGGGCGGGCTGGGGATGTGGCTCAAGCGACAGCGTGCTCTCCTGGCATGCATGTGGCCCAGGTTCGATCCTCAGCACCACATACAAAATAAAGATGTTGTGTCCGCAAAAAAAAAAAAAAAAAAAAAAAAAATCAAATATTAAAATTCTAAAAAAAAAAAAAAAAGATTATTGAGCTAGGATGAAGGGGAAAAATAAAAAAGAAAGATTTATAACAGTAAACATGTAAGAAAATAAAAAGTAGGAGGTATTGTCACAGGCATCTTGGATATATATTGAGAAACTTTCATTCACTGAAATAACATTAAGTATGTGTGTAAAGTAAAGATTGTGAATTCAATTCTGGATATTCTCAAATTAGAGGTCCCAATGTGACTTAAAAGTAAATGCCCAACAAGCAATAAGAGGTATCTGGGCTCAAAATAAAAGATTTAAAAGTATCCCATTTAAAGACAGCAAGTGAAATCCAGTAGTAAGAATCAAGCTGTCCATGAAGAAATGTTCAGAATGTAACAAAGGACAAAGGCACAATCAAATAGGGTATCAAGAGGGTAAAAGGTGTCTCAAGGTAAGTAAAGATTTTTTGGGGGTGGTCAACAATGTCAAACATAAGTGAGATCAAGAACAATGAAACTAAAGCCAACAAACTTTAAGTTAGATTCACTAATACAATGTTAGTGTCAGAATCTAAATTGTAAAGGGTAAAAGGGTTATTTACTTTAAAAGCACATTATTTGTTTTAAAGTGTACTTATTTTTAAAGGCAGGCTATTATGTATATTTTTTCTTTAAGTTGGGCAGCAAAACTATAGCTGTTTGGATATACAAAATGTTATAGAAATCATATATAAAATCATATGTAACGCTGCACATGTATTATGTATATTACATATGTATGTATAAATTTACATGTATACATAAAACATAACAATTTTAGGATTCATAGTATTTAAGAGGTTTAAGAATACCTGCTCATTTTGAAGAGAATATCAAAGGACAAGGAAAAAGTACATTTAAAAATATATATAAAGCTCTACTACGTGCCAGATACTATGCTGGGTGCTGGACACACACAAGAAAATTAGGATACTCTTGTTTAAGAAACATACTATAGTGTTATTAACTGACACATTTCACCTTAAGGATTTCAAATATTATTGTGTTTATGCTACATAAAGCCCTCAGAACAGGGTTTGATAGATCATAAGTATTTGCTGTTAAAACTCATTTAAAGCTCTGGTTATGTCAAGTCATGTTCCTGGGCTGGGGTTGTGGCTCAGCGGTAGAGCGCTCATCTAGCACATGGGTTCTGGGTTCCATCCTCAGCACCACATAAGAATTAAAAAATTAAAAAAAGTTATTGTGTCCAACTACAACTAAAAAATAAATATTTTTTTAAAAAAGTTGTTTCCTAAAACATACAGGATGTGAACTTTGTGTCTTTAAAAAGTGTGTCATGTTTTCTTTTTGTAAAAATCCCAGCCATGGCCTAGGCAGGTAGTTCAGTGGTAGAGCACTGAGTACATGCAAGGCCCTGGGTTCCACCTCCAATAAAAAAATGGGGATGAATATACACAGAATAACTACTTCTCTGGTCTTCACTTCATTTCTTCTTCTTTTTTTTTTTTTAATTTAATCTTTATTTTATTTATTTGTTTTTATATGGTGCTAGGGATAAAAACCAGGGCCCTACACATGCAAGGCAAATACTCTACCACTGAGCTACAATCCTGGCCCCTCACCTCACTTTTGATGCTAAAATCTCATAGGTGTTAGCATAATTAGACAATTATATCACGTTCACTAATTCACTGAATATCAGATTTGGTTTATGTAGGCAAATAAAAATAGAAATTATAGTACTCCAGGTTACATACTTCATTGAGACATCTGTGCTCTAAATATAAAAGTTAAACATGGATATTTAGTATATTTAATCATCTAACAAAAAGTTTCTTTACATACTCTATACATATCCAGAACATACCATTTTTTCTTCATAGGTTGGATCTGGTTCTTGAATTTCTTTTTGCTTTCCAGGAGACGCATCATCAAATACTTCCTAACAGAAAGGAAAAATCATGGAATTGTTCTTCAGAATAGTCAATTCACCATTATACACTGATTTCAGCCCAAAGCACATTTCAAATAATATACTCCTTACCAAACTCCCTACACACTTAAATGGCTGTCATCTAACCTGAGAGGAAACCTGATAAGGATAAAATAAAATACTATGGGGATAATAATCTGTTTAACCCAATTTTGTAAGCTGTCTGGCTGCTGCCAAGATTGAAACAAAATATTACCATCAACATCATCCTCAAATAAAATTACTTATCAATGCAAGTTATATAGGCAAATCTACACTCCTTTTTTTATATTTTAGTTGTAGATGAACACAATAGCTTTATTCATTCATTTTTATGTGGTACTGGGGGTTGAACCTTGCTAGATGCCTCACACATGCTAGGCATGCCCTCTACCACTGAGCCACAATCTCAGCCCTATACCTCTTTTTTCTAATAAAATTATGAAACCAAATTAAAATAGTATAAAACATGAAAAGAGTTCCCCTTTTATCATAAAATTGCATCTATCTAACTGTGCTTTTACACAAATGTACACATGGAAGGGTAGTCACTCTAATTTCCATCATCTGGAATATTACAAAAAAGGTATCCTGAAGCCTAATTTGAATACTCTTAACTACAGTGTGATTACTAACTTAGTATTAAATGTTATCCTTACAAATGATTATCCTAGCATTCAAATGCCACAAAAAAATTTAGCACCAATTTTTACACTACAAAGTTCCATGCAATTGAGCTGGGGTTGTGGCTCAGTGGTAGAGTGCTTTGCCTAGTGTGTGTGAGGCACTGGGCTGGATTCTCAGCACCATATATCAATAAATAAAATAAAGGTCCATTGACAACTAATACACACACACACACACACACACACACACACACATAGTTTTTTCAAGTTCCACTCAACCATTTAAAAAAGTTAGCAGCTGGTAAAAGCATACTTTTTATTAATAATGTCCAAATCTGTGCATGTCAATACATACTATTATAAAGTTATAAATGATCACAAAGTATAGGAGACAAGAGCTGTTGGAATTTAGAAGGGCCAAAATGACCTAAATTCAAGTCTAATTTCATTGCTAAGGCTTTTAAGCATCAGTGTGCCCTTATATCATCATAAATCTCTGGTCTTTGTAGATAAAAGTGAGAAACTACCATCTAATTCAATTAACAAAATTCCTGCTGGAATACTACCAAAGGTATACCCAAAGAAAATCAAAGTGCTTTCCACAATTGTCATTCTTTCTTCTATAATTTTAAAAAAAATTGAATTTCAGCCCTCTTCAGGGCACACAATTATTGGCACACAGCATGTCTATATCTGGTCAATGAGGATGAGTAAATAAGGTGAACACTATCAAAAACATAAAAACTAAAAAAAATGGAACTGTTCCTTGACGTATTACTGGGAAAAAAGCAAGAAGAAAAATTAACTGAATACATGGGAAAACTAACAATTGTTTTATGGGAAAAAAAGATTTGTCAAAAAAAAAAGATCACCTTAAATTCTACTTTCAAACAAGAAAAAGGCATTTAGAATATCTTTCTTCCAAATGCATAACTAAAGTCTTCAGTCATGAAAAACATTCTGAATCTCAAATGATTCTAAATTCAGTTAAAGAAGCAGTAAAAACTGGTACATTTATTTTAAAAGACAAAAAAAAATCACTATGAAGCGTACGTAGAGAAGAAAAAATAAAAAAAGATAAAAAATAAAGTTACTGATATTCCTAACATAACAGTAAAAGTAACTGAGGCATTCTTCCATAACTGAAACTGCCAAGCATCTTAGGTACATGACAAGGCAAGATGTGTGGGAAAAGTCTCACTTTTGGAATCAGACCTGAGTTCCAGCAAAGGTTCTACTGATCAGCAGATTGGATTTCCTCACCTGGCCAATGAAAATACTACTGATTTCAGGATTTATCACTCAAATTTAAACTTTAATTCAATTTTAATTTTAAAATGTGAACTCAAAACGTCAAAATATTTATTTAAATTGCTCTCCTTTCTGATATTTAAATAAGGCCTCTGGTAAGACATTTGTTATCCCAAATTTGAACAGAAGTCCCTTTGGAAACCTGAGGATAACTAAGCACATTTCTTTGTAGGGGAACTACATATTTAATCACCCAATTGTTTTCAGCGTCAAAGGTTTCCAAACCCCTTACGCCTTGGAGCTGGAATTCAAGTTAAACAGACCTGATAATACAAGAGAACCATTTAAAACTTTAAAGGGAAAATAAAAGAACACTGAACACATTTTACTGTGAAACAAATCTTAATCACTGAAAACTGCAGAGTATTAGCATGTATTCCACTGAAACCTACCCTCATCACTTAAAGTTCTGTTTCTTTACCCTACCCTAGCTGTACCCCACCTCAAAAAAAAAAAAAAAAACACCTATCACTTCAATGGTAAACTCCATTATCATTTCTTTATTGTGTTAATTTTGCATTAAGGCTCATTTTAAAAGCAGTATTACTTTCATTCTGCCTTAGTATGGAAAATCCCAGAAATCTTTGGGCTGGAGCTACAAAATATCTCCAAACAGGTCCAAGGCCAAGAATAAAAATTGGAAACAATCACTTTGTTCCCAGACATCGCAAAGCCTAGAGTTACCCATGAGACCCGCCTGGCAGGTCCCCCATCTTTCCACATTCGCACACACTCAAAACCATGGTACTGTCACCACCCCCTAGCCAACCCAGGCCCCAAAAGGCTCAACAGCGAGTGGTTTTTTTTTCTTAAAGAGGCCAAAACCCAAAAAGCGGAAATGCCTTGATTCTGTAATACATTCATCCATCCATCCAGACCCCCAAATTAGATGGGGACTCAAGACGGCTGCTGCTGCTGCTGCAGCCAGGCTCGCTTCCCTCCCGGTGCAACAGTGCCTGGGAGGGGCCTCCGCTCCCTTCACAGAAGCAGCTGCGCCCCGCTTATCCCCACTGCGCATTCGGCCATCCAGCTCTCGCCATTGTTTCTGCCCAGAACAGACAGATACCGCCTCCGCAAGGACCGGAACGAAGAAAGGAGGCCCAAGTCCTCGGATGCGCCGCTTTTAGTTGCCACCCCAACCGGCCTGCGTATCCCACTCCTAAAGGGCACCTCCCCCGCCCTCCCCCGAAGTTTGGTAGAAACTAAAACCTAGATTCGAGGAGGAGAGACGGAATTGTGGAGGTGGAAGGAATAGGTTTCCCCCGACACAGTAATCAAGAACATCTGCTTAATAGGAGCGTTCGAATATTTGGCAAGATTCGCAAAAGAAACACAATTTAAACGTAAAGCACCATTTACTCATTTGGATCGGCTGCACTGGGTTAACGCAAGGGCGCAGGAGTCGGAACCTCACTCCGGACCACACGGGGCCCAAAGACACGCCACGACTCTGCGCGCGATCCCCTGCACCACGGCGAGGGAACCAGCTCTCCTCCCCTCGGCGCCCTCTCCCGCGCCACGAGCCGCCCTCACCTCCATCTCGGCGTCCGCGGGGCCGGCGCCGGCTGCAGAGGGAGCCGCCTGGGCCGCGCCGCCCTCGGGGCCGCCTTTGTTGCTGCTGCTGCTGCTCCCGCTGCTGGCGGCAGAGGCTGCGGACTTGGAAGGCGCGCTCTCGGGAGGCGGGGGTGGCGGAGGCTCGGCCGCGGACGACATGATGTTCTGTCTGCGTCACCCGCTGCTGCCAGAGGCCTGGCCGGCAGGGATGGAGGAGGCGGCCTAGGCGCGGGTGGCTACGTCGCAACGGACTGATGGAGCAGCAAGAGGCCCACCCGGAACCTCGCCCGCGCCGCGACTCCGCGACGGGCCTGAGCCGGGCCCAGCAGCTTCCCTTTCCTCGGCGACCTCTTCCGCGGGGCTCTGGGTTCGACCGGCGCTTACCTCACGGCGGGAATCACGTCGACGAGGGTGGGCGGGGCCACCCAGGTCACTGAGGTCAGAGAGGGCGGGCTGACTTAGAGGAAGGCGGAGGGCTCGGGGAGAGGGAAAGGAAAGCGAAAGAGAGACTGAGGCTGGGAACTCGCTTCACCTCCTCCTCTTCTTCCTCTGATAGATATCATCTACCTCGCTAGCATCCCAGACAACTACCTACGCCACCGACTTTCAACCCTCGCGAGATTGCTAGTTAGCTCATTGGCTGATCCCAAGCGCGCATGCGCATTCTCTTCACATTTGGCCACGCCCCCTTAGGACCTCTAGCGGGCTCTAGAGCGAAGGGTAGGAGGGGCCTGGAGGGAACGCTCAGAGACGTAGGTTGTGCGTCGGGACCTTGGCGTGACGCGAGCGTCGTAGTAGGCGCTTTCTTAACGGTTTGCTGTCTGCCGCCGCGCGTCTTAGGGGCTAATCTGGGGTCCTCGGAACTAGTTGACACCTTTACTAAGTTCTGCGCTTCCTAAATTTAGAGGCTTCTGTTGGCCTTCCCACTTCCGCCGCCTTCACCATAAGGCGTGACGTTTTGGTTATCCCAAGTGACGTCTCCCTTTTTTTGTTGTGTAAGAAAAAAAAATCCGTTTAAAGAGGGAACGCGCGTGTGTGTTGTGTGTTTTAAGTCTGTGCATTTACATCTACGGCAAATCATTTCTAAATACCTTCTGCCCCTTAGGTACAAAGTAATATGATGTTTCCAATGAATTTATCTGCTGGAAGTTGGACAGATAAGCTAATGTGCACACTACCCAGTAAGAGAGAAACATGCATATCAACAGATGAGAAAGACAGGTGATAGGATGTATTTTTTTTTCAAGTAACAAACATAAAAGTGCACATTCTTCTCCAGAAAAATGTTAGCAAGTCAGGTGTAGTGGAACATGCATGTAGTCCCAAGGAATGGAAGGCCAAGGCAGGAGGATGGGAAATGCCAGGCCAGCCTCAGTAATTTAGGGAGACCCTGTCTCAAAAAGGTCTGGGGATGTGGCTCAGTGGTGAAGCTGTCCGTGGGTTCAAGCCCCAGCCACACACACACCACACATTGTGTTGGGTTTGATAACAAATCTGCATATTACAGTAGACAATCCGCACACCCTTCCCTACTCATCAGGTCTTTTTGTCTTATCCTCCCCATGTCCAGTATTATATCAATATTTGTTGAATAAAAAAGACATTTTCAAAAGTTGAGGGTTGAGCCAACTTAGTTATGTTAAATTTCAAACAGAAGGAATCTCCTTTGAATATATAGCCTGCAAAATTTTTAAGTAATTGAATTCTTTGATCAGACTTGAGATTTGGAAGCTGGTGTGGTGACTCTGTTGTCCCAGCTACTGGGAAGGCTGAGGCAGGAACATCACAAATTGAAAGCCAGTCCCAGCAATTTAGCAAGGCACTCCTTCCCAAAATAAAAAAAATAAAAAGGATCACAGTTGGAGCTCAGTGGCAGAGTGCCCCTAGGTTAAATAACTAGTATCACAAGGAAGAAAAATATGAATAATGAAAGAATTAAGATAAGGAGAAATGCACCCCCCCACCCCATTAGAAATGCTGTTTCTGAGATTGTTTACAAATGCCTATGTATAACATATAGAAATAAATAAGTTTATAAACATCTTCGTATAATAAATAACCATCTTCATATGTACTTGCAAAAACCTGACAAAAATGCTTGAGATTCCAACATATAATCCTAAAACTATTGCCCAACCATAAAATCAACTATTTACCTCTAACAACCATTAATACAGAAAAAAGTTTATTATGAAGTGTTACCTGAAAAAGGATTTTAGCAATTCGAAAATGTGTAAAAGTTTCCAATTCTATTTATATAAAAGTATTGAAAATGAATGTTGTTGGTATGTATATCCTACTTTTGGTCTCCATTTCTTTTTCTGAAATAAATTTTCATATTGTATTGGGAAAACTTTTGAAAATTTTTTCCAGGTTTATTGAGATATAATTGACAAAAAATATATAGACTTGAGGGTGTAACTCAATGACAGAGAACTCTTGCCTCACATGCAAGAGACCATGAGTAAAATCCCCAGCACTGCAAAAGATAAAATTATATAAATTTAAGGTGCATAATGTGATGTTTTTATACACAGATATACTGTGAAATGATTACCTCAACCAAGCTAATTAATGTCCCTCACCTCTCATCGGTACCTTTCATGGGGTGGAAGGATGAATATTTAAGATCTACTCCTAGCAAAATTTCAAATACACAGTATTTATTATTAACTACACTAACAATACTGTAAGGTACTTGCTTAGCATCTGGACGGCCAACTTAAGTGACCACCTCCATTTTAAAATCAATATTCAAAAGTTAGAAGGAATATGTCCAGATTAAATGGCATGCTTCTAAATAGTCCACAGGTCAAAGAAGAAGTCTCAAGAGAATTCAAACTAACACATTGAATGGAATGAAAATACAATACATCAAAATTTGTAGAACACAGTTAATACGCTGCTTAAACAGGAAATAGCACCAAATCTTACATTTTAAAAAAGACTTAAATCTAAGCTTCCACCTCAAAAACCTAGGGAAAAAAAAGAGCAAAAATAAACACAAAGTAAGTAGAAGGAAGGAAAGAATAAATACAAGAGTAGAAATCAATGAAATTAAAAATAGAGAAAATAAAATGTAACAAAGAACTAGCTATTCGAAATAAAATAAACTGACAAACCTCTAAAAAGACAGAAAAGAAGACATAAATCACCATTATCAGTAATGAAATAGGACCCATCACTATAGACCCTGAGAACATCAAAAGAATAATAAAGGAATGTTGCAAACATAAATTTAGCAACTTAATATACTACTTCCTTGAAAAATACAAGCTACTATAACTCAGACAATATTAGATTATGTGATTAGCATTATAATTACATAATGTAACTTTAAAAACTCCCCAAAAGAAATATCCAAGCATAGATAACTCAATGGAGAATTCCAACAAATATTTAAAGAAACATTAATGTCAATTCTACACAATCTCCTACAGTACATCAAAGAGGAAAGTATATTTCCCAGTTCATTTTATGAAGTTAACATAACTCTGATACCAAATGAAAGACAATACAAAAAAAAAAGAATGAAATAAAATGGCAGACCAATATCACCAATGATTATAGGTGTAGAAATCCTTAATAAAATATTAGCAGATACAAGTAAGCAATATAAAAATAGACTTAAACACCCTGGCCAGATAATATTTAATCCATAAATATACGGCTGGTTTAGTATCTGATAATTGGTCAATTTTATTGACCATATTAACAAGTTAGAGAAAAAAGTCATATGATTATATCAATTGATGTATCAAAAAAAAAAGTATTTGACAAAAGCTCAATAACTATTCCTGATAAATATTCTTGGACAAAAAAAAAAAACAGAATAGGAACTTACTCTACTTAAAGATCATCTACAAAATACCTACAGCTAGCCAGTCATGATGGTTCATGCCTATAATCCCAGTTACTCAGGAGGCTGAGACAGGTGGATCACAAATTCAAGGCTAGCCTAGATAACTTGATGAGACCCTTTCTCAAAATGAAAGTCTTGGCATTTAGCTTAGAGGTAAGGTATTTGTCTACATGCGCGAGTCCTTAGGTTTGAACCTCAGTACCACCAAAAAAAAAAAAAAGATAAAACTTACATCTAACATGATGCTTAATGAGGTAATATTTTCCCTTTAACAACACAAATTGGTGAGGCTATCTGCTCACATCATACATATTCAGCACAGTCCCTGAAAGAAATAGCAAAACTATCCTTGTTTGCATATGATGTAATCATCTCCATAGGAAAATCTCAGTAAATCTACAAAAATTCCCATAGCTACAAATAAGATCTGCAAAGTTTTATTATATAAGAAAAATGAACAAAAATCAATTGTATGGACTGTAGATGTAGCTCAGTGGTAAAGCACTGGCCTAGCATGTGTGAGGCCCTAGGTTCAAAGCTCAGTGCGCCACACACACACACACACACACACACACACACACACTCAATTGTATTTCCATATACTACCAATGAATACATGACCTCAGAAATTAAATTATCATATCAGTCAGAATTGCTTTACAAAATTAAATACTGCTTGGTAAGATGGCACATGCTTAAACTCAGAAGGCTGCATCAGGAAGATCACTTGAGCCCAGAAGTTTGGGGCCAACCTGAACTACATAGTCAGTCTCAAAAAAAAAAAAATATATATATATGCATAAATGGAACAAAATATATATACATATATATAACTTGAATGCTGAAAACTACACAATACTAGTGAAAGAAATAAAAGACAATCTAAATAAAAGGAGAGACATACCATATTCATAGATTGGAAGGTCCAACATAGTAAACAAGTAAATTCTTCCCCAAATTGATATGCAGTTTTAATTCAATTCCAGCAAGATTTCTTAGTTATAAACAAGATTGTTGTAACCTGAAAAGTCAAAGGAACTACAATAGCTTTTAAAATAGGGCAAAATAATAATAATAGAGTAGGAGGAGCTTACCCAATTTCAACACTCATTATATAGCTACAGTAATTAAGAAAGTTCAATATTGGTGAAGTAATACATAGATCACAGATATTCAATGGAACATACTAAAAAAAAACCCAGGTAGACTCATGCAAATATATTCCTTTGATTTTTGACAAATGTGCAAAAGTAATTCAACAGAGAAAGAACCATTTTCAACAAATTCTTAAGGAGAAATGGCATGTACACAGTCAGGAAAAAGATGAAAATGAAGACAAAGAAGAAGCTTGCTATAAGTCTCAAACCTAGTATAAAAGTAACCCAAAATTAATAATAATCTGGGCATGGTGGCACACACCTACTATCCAAGCAACTCAGGATGTTTAGTCAGACAGATTGCAAATTTGAGACCCTGTCTTAAAATAAGAAAACAAAAAGACTGGAAAGTATCTCAGTGGTAGAGAACTCCCTGAGTTTAATCTCCTGTACCATCAAATATTTTAATAATAGACTTCATTAATAAATAGACTTCAGTAAAACTGAAAATGGTAAAACTTTTACAAAAAATAACATGGAAGAAAATTCTCAGGACATAGCACTAGACAAAAGGTTCTTTTTTATTTTAACCACCTTATTGAAATGTAACAAATAAAGTTGCATGTCTTTGAGCTACCCAATATGATCTTTTGATGTACATATAAATTGTGAAATGATTACCAAAATCAAGCTTGGTAACACATCCATTACCTCACATACTCACCTTTTGTGTGTGTATGGTTTGTTTGGTTTTTGTTTTTTTGTTTGTTTGTTTGTTTTTGAGAATATTTAAGATCTATTGTCCTAGCAAATTTCACGTGTACAATACTGTATTATTAACTGCAGTAACCATGCTATAGTTTAGATCTCCAGAAATTGATCAACTTGAATAATACAAACTTTCTACCATTTATTTATTTTTATTTTTTATTTTTAAAAAATTTTTATTTATATATGACAGTTGAATGAATTACAATTCTTATTACACATATAGAGCACAATTTTTCATATCTCTGGTTGTATACAAAGTATATTCTCACCAATTCGTGTCTTTATACATGTACTTTGGATAATAAGGATCACTTTCTATCTTTTAAACATCTCATTTCTCTCACTCCATAACCTCTGAAAACACAATTCTACACTCCTATAAATTTGACTTCTTAGGTGTCCATATGTAAGTGGGGTCATAATGTATTGGTCTCTCTGTACTTGGCTCTTTCATTTAGATAATGTCCTCCAGGTTCATCCATTGATGTTGTGAATGATCAATTCTCATCCTTGTGTTTGTGTGAGTATGAGCATGGGCATGAGTACATGTCTGTGTGCATTTATGAGATTTTCTATATTCATTCATCCATTGATGGACACTTAGATTGAGCCTATGTTTTAGCTATGAATAATGCTATAATCAACATGGAAATATGGATCACTCTCCTAGGCCCTGATTTCATTTCTTTTGAATATCAACCCAGAAGTGGAATTTGGGGATCATATGATAATTTCTAATTTTAATTTAATTTTTTTGAGGAACATCCATACTGTTTCCCATGATTGCTGGTATGGATTGGGTAAGTATCCACCAAAGGCTCATGGGTTAAAGTCTATGCCAGCTTATGGCACCACTGGGAGGTGGTGGAACCTTTTAAGAGATGGGAGTCTCATGGGAGGACATTAGGTCACTGGGGGTTCCCTTTAAGGTTGGAATAATAGTTCTTTCCTCTCTTTTTTTCACCAGCTGCTGTGAGGTAAGCAGTTTCCTCTGCCACATGCTCCCACCATAATGTACTGTCTTGCAGCAGGCAATGGGCCAACTGAACATGAGCTGAAATGTTCAAAAATGTTAGCCAAAATAACCTTTCCTCTTTTAAGTTGATTTATCTTAGACACTTGTTAAAGTAACAGAAGCCTAACACAATTGCTGTAGTAATTTACATTCCCCATCAACATTTTACAAGGATTGCCTTAATTGCATGTTCTTGCCAAAACTTACCTTTTGTCTTTTTGGTAATGGCCTTTCAAATAGGTATAAGATGATATCTCATTGCTATTCTGACTTGCATTTCTTTAATGACTATTAATGTTGAGTATGTGTTTGTATGCCTGATGATAATTTGTGTGCCTTCTTTGAGAAATGTTTTTTCAAGTTCTTTGCTTATTGCTTTGGATTATTAGTTTTCTTGCTATTCAGTTGTTTGAATTCCTTACATATTTTGAATAGTGTGTGTGTGTGTGTGTGTGTGTGTGTGTGTGTGTGTGTGTATTAGTAGTAGTAGTAGTAGTAATAGTAATAGTAATAGTAATAGAAACCAAACCCAGGGCCTCACACTCACTTGTCAAGTGCTATACCACTGAGCTATGTCCCCAGATCTGAGCTTGTTACATATTTAGGACATTACTCCCTAATCAAATATACAGTTGACAAATATTTTTCTCGTTTCATAGGCTGTCTCATTACTCTGTTAATTGTTTCCTTTGCTGGACAAAACTTTTTAGTCTGATGCAATACTATTTACCTATTGTTTTCTGTGCTTTTTGGAAGAAGGGTCTTATAAAATAAAACCATTGTCAAGACAATGTGAGAAGCTTTTCCTCTGTTTTATTCCGAGTACTTTCATGTTTCAGATTTTTCATTTAGTATTAGTCCACTTTGAGTTGATTTTTGTCTGTGGTGTGAGATAAAGTTCTAATTTCATTCTTATGCATGTGAATATCTTATTTTCCCAACATAATTTATTAAAGATCCTCTCCTTTTCTCATCATGAGTTCTTGGTATTTTGGTTAAAGATCAGTTGACTGGGCATGTGTGGATTCATTTTGGGGTTCTGTATTGTGTTATATTATCTGATATGTCTGTCTTTATAACAGTACCATACTGTGTTGATAACGATAGTTTGGAGCATATTTTGAAATCAGGTAATGTGTGAGTCAGCTTTTTGTTGCTATAACAAAGATATCTAATAAGAACAACTTAGAGAAGGAAAAGTTTATTGTGGTCAACAGTTTCAGCCATCTTAATATGTGCTCATCTGATTCCATTGCCCTGGGCTCTAAATGAGACAGAAGATCATGGTGTGGCAAAGGAAAGCTGTTCAGCACATGGCATATGGCCAGGAAGTATGTGTGTGTGTGTGTGTGTGTGTGTGTGTGTGTGTGTGTGTATATATATATATATATATATATATATATACACATATAAACATATATAGAAAGAGCTGAAGTCCAAGCCTTCAACACATAAGGCTTCGGGGGATATTCCAGATCCAGTAACAAACACCTCCTTTGTCCGTGGTTTTGCTTGAGAGAGAGAGAGAGAGAGAGAGAGAGAGAGAGAGAGAGAGAGGAGAAAAGATAGTTCAAGGGTATGCCCTGAGTGACCTACTTTCTCAAGAAAGAACCCTACCTACAGTTACCACACAGTAGTCCATTCCAATTAATCCATCAAGTGGATTAACCCACCAATGATGTCATAGCTCTAATCATTGCTTAAAAACCCTACCTCTGAAACTTTCTGCATTGGGGATTATGCTTTGAAAACATGAGGTTTTCAGGGGATATTTCTAGATCCTAATCATAAAAGGTAGTATAACATCTAACTCTTTTCTTCTTGCTTCTTGTTTTGGTTATTTGGTGGGAGGGGTAGTATAACATCTAACTCTTTTCTTCTTGTTTTGGTTATTTGGTGGGAGGGTATTTGTTTGTGTGTGTGTGTGGCTCCACATATATTTTAGGATTTTTTTTCTATTTCTATGAATAATTCCATTGGAATTGTGGCAGAGATTAAATTGAATCTGTATATTGCTTTGGGTTGTGTGGACATTTTAGCAGTAGCAAGTCTTCTAATCCACGCATGTGAACTATGTTTCCGTTTATTGGTATCTTATTTGATTTCTTTCATCAGTGTTTTATAGTTTCCAGTGTACAGCTCTTTCATCTCTTTGGTAAAATCCCTCTTTTATTTATAACATAAAGCTTTGCCCAGTGTAGTACTCTTGGCTGTCAGCTTTGCTCTTTTAGCGTTTTGAATGTCTTACTCCACTCCCTTTTTCCTTCATGGTCTCTGCTGAGAAGTTATGGAGTTTCCCTTGTATGTGACAAAATTTTTTACTTTATGCTTTCAAAATTCTCTTGTCTTTAACTTTTGAGAATTTTATTTACAATGTGTTTCAGTGAAAATCTCTTTATATTTAATTTGATGTCTTTGGACTTTATCATTTTTTTTTTGTGGGGTGAGGTAACAGGGATTTAAATCCAGGGGCATTTAACCACTGAGCCACATACCCAGCCCTTTTTTATGTTTTATTTTGAGACTGGGTCTCACTGAGTTGACAAGGGCCTCCCTAAGTTGCTAAGACTCGTTTTGAACTTGTGATCCTCCTGCTGCAGCCTACTGGGATTACAAGTGTGTACCATCATTTCTTTAAATTGACTTTCTATCCCTTTGATATTTGTCCCATGGTTTCAGAGGTTTTAGGCCATAGTTGGGTTGCTTTTAGGCCTGTGGTGGTGCAGAGCATCATGGCGGAGAGTGTGTGGTACAGCACAGTTTCTCAGCTCACAGCAGCCAGAAACAGAAGACAGAGAAAGAGAGAGGGGATAAAGTCCCAATACATCCCAAGGTCATACCCCTAGTGATCTACTTCCTCTAAGTATGACCACCTCCTAACAGCTGGACAAGCTGGGGTTCAAGCATTCAACACATAAGGCTTCAGGGGACATTCCAGATCCAGTAACAAACACCTCCTTTGTCCGTGGTTTTGCTTTCCACAGCTTTCAGTTTCCTGAATTCAACTTCAGTCCAAAAATATTAAATGGAAAATTCCAGAAATAAACAATTCATAAATTTTAAATTGCTTGCTATTCTGCATAGCTTGGTAAAATTCTGCACTGTCCCACTCCATCCCAGTTGGGATGTGAATCGTCCCCTTTCCCCTTGTATCCATGTTGTAAATTCTACCCACTTATTAATCACAGTTATCAGGCTAACTGCTGCTATGCTGCAGTGCTTGAGTTCAATTAACCCTTGTTTTACTCAATGATAGCCCCAAAGCACAAGGATAGACATGTTGGCAATTTGGATATGGCAAGAAAAACTTGTAAAGTGTTTAAGTGAAAAAATGAACATTGTCAACTTCTTAAGGAAAGAAAACATCATATGTTGAGGTTGCTGAGATGTGTAGTTAAAATAAACCTTCCATCTATGAAATTGTGAAAAAAAAAAAAGAAATTCATGATAGTTTTGCTGTCATATCTCAAACTGCAAAAGTTATGGCCATAGTGTGAAAAATAGTAATTAAGACAAAAAAGGCATTAAATTTATGGGTGGAAGACATGAGGAGAATGCAATTAATAACAACACCTAGTGACCTAGACCCATCCTAGTGCAAATGGCACTAGCAGAACTGAGAAGCCTCTCTCAAATTTCCCCAGGAATGACTCCCATAAAAACTCAGCTGACTGTTAACAATAGATACAAACAAAAGTCAGTTTGACTGCTTCATCTTAAACACTTAGCAAAGACAGGTAAAACCAAAACACAGCCATTCCTGGACATTTAAAATAATAATAATAATAATAATAATAATAATAATAATTGCCGCAGTCTAGCTGAGCACAAAATCACGAGCCACTCACAGCCTTGTAGATTCAAACAGCAATTCTTTATTCCTGAACTGTCACCGGCACTCTACACGCATGTTCTGGGGAAAATCCACACTTCCACTGGGCTCTGCATCCCAAAATACTCTCTGAATCCCGCGAGAACTCAACGGGAACTCAAGGAGGGGGTGGACGCCTGAGGCAGCAGGATACACCCTATTCCCAGCAGGGTCCACCTTAAGCCTGGAACTGCCCTAAACCCAAGGAGCGGGATACTCCATATTCCCAGCAGGAATTCCCTAAACCTGGATCCACCCTAATCCAGCAGGATCCTCCCTAAACCTGGATCCACCCTGGTCCTTGAGCAGGGTCACCTTTCTCAAACATTCATGCAATGTCACTGCAAATGACCTGGGTCCAAGGCAAGCCCATTTCCACAATGGAGAGTCCTTCCTCTAAGCAACATGGGGTAGGCTGACAAGGAAATTGCCATGCGTCATTCCTACTTAGCTATGGCTCTCAGCAAATAATAATAATAATATTTTAAGGTATACACTTTATGTTAGCCTCCCAAAATAAGTAAGACTGGAGGCTACAAAGAAGGATTCTCAGACAGAAATGCCTGATAACTATCAAAAAGAATGCCAGAGTAGTTTTTAGTTTAAGGCCTACAGCTATTTCTAATCTACACAGGTAGGCTTGGTGTTTGCTAGTATGATTATCCAGCCCTGAGTAACAAGATTAAAGGTTTCTCTATTAGACACAGAGGTCATACTAGAAAAAAAGATTTTGCAAGATCAGATGACATTAAATTATTAAACTGTATCTTAAGAAAAAGGACATCTATAACCTAAAAGTTAAATGTTGTGTTTACATCCCTGACAATTCTGGCAATGTGACAAATATCCTTAAAGATTTACATGCTCAGATAGAAGCCATGTCCTCACCAACTTTGTCATGGGAACAATATCTTAGCTCCTGGTTCTCTGGTACTTCCTGGCGGAAAACATTGTTAGTCTCTGTCTTTGGCATCATACTCATTGGCATATTCCTGTGCTGTGGCATTTATTGCTGCATCAATCTGGTTTCGGTACTAATGAATTCTTGTTTCTCTTATAGACCACCCATCACTCAAATGGCCCTCCAGCCTATTACTTCTCAATTGGACTTCTACCATGGACCACTCGATAGACCCGATTTTTAAAGGGGACTCCAAACTGCTTGCCCAACATCGTCCCCTTTCAGCCTGAAGAAGCCAGAACGATCTTCGCCCCTTTCCTTACATCAGTAAGGAGTTCCCAAAATTAGAGGGAGGAATAAAGCCAGATTTAAAGTTAGGTAGTCAGTGTAGTTAAGTAAATCGGATCTAATATCGAGTGAGATCTAAAATGGAGGCCATGAGAATAAATTCCAGAAAAAGTTGAGCAACTCTTGAAATGTTAATGAAGTCCTGAGAAAAGCCCTAGGCCCAAAGTCCATCCCAAAGAAATATTAATGAAGAGCCCCAGCAGATTTAAAGATAGCCCATCCCAAAGAAGTGTTAATGAAGTCCTTCCTGCCCAGATTACTTCTTTGGCCCACCTGTGTCCCAACCCTTTGGGCCTTCCCACCTACATTCCATCACCAAAAACTATAAAATGGAGAGACAACCGCACTTCCACGGATTCCATCTCTTGAGTCCCCTTCTTCCTCTGGGAGAAGTCTTTTCTGCTGTCCTTTAATAAACTTCTAATTTCTACTCTGAAAAAAAAAAAAAAACAACACCTGGTGCCAGAAAGCATTGAGCCTGTATGAAGACTTCAGCAGGGATCCCCTGAGATGAGTGACACCAAGCCATTTACTGCAAAGAAGGGACAGTTACACGAATTCAGGACTAAGCTTTCAATGAGGAACATCCCGAACCTGGTGAATCTGCTGATGAGGCTGCTGCCACCACATTTTCTTTTTCTTTTTTTTTTTTAAGAGAGAGTAATAGAGGGAGAGAGAGAGAGAATTTTTAATATTTACCTTTTTTTAGTTATCGGCAGACACAACATCGTTGTTTGTATGTGGTGCTGAGGATCGAACCCGGGCAGCACGCATGAAAGATGAGCGCGCTACCACTTGAGCCACATCCCCAGCCCAAACTATTGGCTTTTTTTTTTTTTTTTTTTGCGGTGGTGCTGGGGATTGAACCCAGGGCCTTATGCATGCGAGGCAAGCACTCTACCAGCTGAACTATATCCCCCACATTTTCAAAAGAGTTGAACAAGTCTGACTAAAGAGACAGATCATCAGAGGGTCGATAGCAGAACAACACTGTCACAATGCCCCATCTTTCAGCCCTCTCCACTCAGCATGTTGGGTCGCATCATCTCCTGATGACAAGAAGGGTGAGTACAACACAGTGAGAGTTCAGGAAAAGAGGGCCCATGTCCATGTATCTTTTATAGTAGTACATTGTCATAATTGCTTTATTTTATTATTAGTTATTTTTATTAATCTTGTACTGTTCCTAATTTATAAATTCAAGTTTATCATAGGCAAGTATATACAGAACACACTCACACACACATACACAGGGTTTGGTACTATCTGTGATCATCTATCAGGGGTCTTGGAATGTATCCCCCATGGATAAGGAGGGACCACTGTAAATCCACAATGAAATGGATCTTCCCCACCCAATCTGCTTAGACTCACACACTTATTACTGCTAGAAATATCCTCACAGACAAACCCCAAAATAATGCTTTACCAGATTTCTAGGTATTTTTTAATCCAATCAAATTAAATCACTATACTTTTATTTTGTCAAAAACTGAAGGGTAGATATTGTTAACTGTATATCATACACTGGCATTTCAGCAGATTAGGAGTTTAGGAATACACATGACAATTTTAGTAAAGCCACAGACATACAGCTGCTCAAAGTAGCAAAATTAAGCACATTCACTAACAGACCCAAAGAAATAGCTTCTTTATAGCATTTAAAATACAAAGCAAAAACATATAAACTGAAAATTGTACTTAGCAACAAATGTGTCCATGTTGTATCTTACTTATGATGCAGGATTACAATGAAGACCTAAAAACTAATTTAGTGTAAGTCCAAAGTTTTAAGTTCCCTAAAGAAATTAGCTTCAAGTTGACTTACATAAAATTAAAATACTGTTGAAAGTCAGAATAATGATTCAATTTAACTAAACACAAATTTATAGTTTTTACAATCTTAAACATAAACTGGAAGTAAGGCTAGTTTACATAAATTTTGAAAAAAAACATTCCCCATCAGAATTAAGGCAGGATCAAATTATACTTAACACTGATAAGTCAGAGAAGACACACCTAATTTAATTAAATGAAAAGATATTCAATTAGTTTTCTTTGTCAAAGATATACTTCTGTGAGCTTGGTTTCTTAAAATGTTTCTTGCTAGTTTCAGTAAGAACAATTTTCTTTCCTTTTAGATTTAGCAAGTTTATAGTCTTACAAATTGGGTGTCGTGGCACATGCCTGTCGTCAGGAGGCTGAGGCAAGAGGATCTCAAGTTTGAGGACAACCTGGACAACATATTAAGGAAGGCCCTAAGCAATTTAGAAAGACCCTGTCCCAAAAACATAAATGAAAAGAACTGGGGATGAGGGTCAATGGTTAAGCACCCAGGTCCAATACCTGAGGAAAAAAAGAAAGGAAGGAAGGAAGAAATAAATAAAGAAAAGTTTTCTGGGAATTTTAGGGTCATTTAATCTACTTAAGTTTTTTTTTTTTTTTGTATCAGGGATTGAACCCAGGGGTCTTAACCACGGAGCCACACCTCCAACGCTTTTTATGTTTTATTAGAGATAGGGTCTTGCAGAGTTGCTTAGGGCCTCACTAAATTGCTGAGGCTGGGTTTGAACTTGAGATCCTCCTGCTTCAGTCTCCCAAGTCACTGGGATTACAGGCATATGCTACCACCCCCAGCAAGTTCTTATTTACTTTTATCAGTCAATTGGAAAAGGCCCCTTTAATAATGACTTTATAATCTAATTTATTGAAAATATGCTCAGATGGAAAAATATTATGCAATAAAAACAAGTGTCTCTGAATTATAAACATATGTAGACAGAGGGCACTGAGCGTAACTCTAAAATTTCAATCATGGATCCAGAATAAACATAAAAAAAAAAAAAGAACTCTAAGCACAGGGCAAGTTTTCAAGATAAAATTAGCCACATACTATTTACTTTTCTGTTCCCAGACTTAAAATTTTTTTTTTCTTCTTTGGTTTTAGAGATGGGGAAGAGAAGGGATTGGAATTAGTGACTCTCCCTGCCCCTTCTTAGTGAAAGATGGAAGGATGTGAAATGACCAGTGGTAAGCACAGGGGAAACCTCTTTTCCATTTGTTAACTAGGTATCATTACAGATGGGAGCTCAGCTGCCAGGAGCCTGAGGAGGAACAGGTCTGTGGAGCCCATTTGTGCCTCCTCACTGAGGGCTGGAGCTCAAGCAGGCTGAGTCTGTCCATGGTCCCAAGCTTAACACCACATAATTAGAAAGGACATTTAATACAAACTATGTCCCAAGCACAAGAATAAAAAATACAGAGTCAGAAGAGAAATCACTGAAAATGAAGCACATCCACAGGGACATGTCAACTCTGCTCCAAGGCAGAGTAAAGACAAGACTCAGGCATCCTGGCCTCACCCTGGAAGTCAGGCAGTCCCTTATGGAGCGACTATTCAAAGAGCAAGAAACAAGGAGATTCCAGGCCTGCAGTCTCCTTGGCTGAATGGAGCATGTTAATTGAGTGTGTACCAAGGAGTCCTCTAGCATTGCTGTCCCTGAATTCTGGGGCATCACCTGAGCCAGGTACCACACCAACCCAAGAAGGTTAAAAATATTAATAATCCATTCAGTTCCAAAAGAGAAGTCAAATGCTTAGTAGTTCTAAATTTTGATAAAACTATTCCCCCCAAGTTGGGGATATTATTGAATGCTATCTACCTTGGCATAGAAATGAATGTGACTTTGTGTTTCTTCTCTATAATGACCTTGAAATTATCACAGAATTCAAAATTTAGTGTGCTGATTTTAATTACTTACAACAATGCAAATATTTTGGCTAAACATGACCAACTGGTTAACTTCTCATTGTTTGATGGAGAAAAGTCAAAAAATTAAGTATGAAAGTTTGAGGGCATAACTACATGCAGTATAAATATAATTGCAACTGAAATATGTTATAATAAATGTGATTGATATATTGCAGGTTAATCCTTATGAAAACTAAACAATGTTCCAAAAATAGACCTACCCAATTTGTTCTATTTAGTTATTTTAGACCAGGTTTTTTGTTGTCTTAATACTAATTAATTATATATACTAATTAACTTCATTGGCTTTTAACAATTGAGCTAGTTGAATAATAAGATAATAAATATCTGGATTTAATAAAGATCCTTTTAAAATTTTGTGACTCAACAACAGTGCCATCTATAATAAAAGACCAATAAGCTTACCATGTCCAATAAAAAGAGTTAAATGACAATGCAAGGTCTTGTACTTGCCTTTTTGACTATTCCATTGTTATTTTAGGTTAATTTTATGGACTTCTATGTAAAGTGTTGCTATGATATGATTGTACCACCGCCGTCCCGGTCCCATGTTGAAACTTAATCCCCAGTGCAGTGATGCTGACAGTGTCATCTGGGAGGTGAACAAGTCATGAGTGCTCTGCCCTCATGAATGGAATTAATGGTCTTACAAACGCCCTGTTTATAGAGAGATTCTGTCTGCCCCTTCTCTCATTTGAGGACACATAGGAGGTGCCATGAGGAATAAGGCCAGACCCTAGATTTTCTGGCACCTTGATCTTGGAGGTCCCAGCTTCAAGAATTGTGAGCAATAAATTTCTGTTGTTTATAAATTTCCCAGTATTATGGTTTAGATACTAAGTGTCCCCCCAAAGCTCATGTGTGAAACGATGCTAGAAATTTACAGGTGAGATGACTGGTTTATGAAAGCTTTAACCTAATCACTGTATAATCCACCGATAGGGATTAACTGGGAGGTAACTGTAGGCAGAGGGGGAGTGGGTGGAGCAGGTGGGTCCCTGGGGGGCATGACTGTGGCTTATATATTTTGTCCCTAGTGAGAAGAGCTCTCTCTTTCCTGAGCTACTTTCCTCCCCACACCCTTCTGCAATGTTCTGCCTCACCTCAGTCACAGAGCAATGGAGTTGGCCATCTTTGGACTGAAACCTCTGAAACTGCTGAGCCCCATATAAACTTTTCTTCCTCTAAAATTTTTCTTGTTAGGTCTTTTGGTCACAGTAGTGAAAAAGCTAACTAAAACACCAAGTCTAAGGTATTTTGTTACACAGCTTGAACAGACCAAGACAAGTATTTTCTGGTTTTGAATTCTCCAGTGTGTCCTGTGGGGAGATAAAAATTTCTTTTCCTTTTTTAAGGTATAAGATATTGTCTTTAAGTGCGAATAGGAAGCAATACTTAATATGCACCGGGCATGGTGGTGCACTCCTCTAATCCCAGCAGCTTGAGAGGCTGAGGCAGGAAGATGCGAGTTCAAAGCCAGCCTCAGCAATTTAGCAAGGCCTTAAGCAACTCAGCAAGACACTGTATCTAAATAAAATATAAAAAAGGGCTGGGACATGGCTCAGTGGTTGATTGAACCTTTGGGTTCAATCCTCAGTACCAAAAAAAGAAAAAAAATAATAATGTAGATGAAATAATTTTTTTAAAAAAAGTTGGTTGAAATAGTGAGACATGCAAAACAGGAAAGCCAAATACATGTTGGCTGTGGGAATGACTGGGAGACTGAGCCATTGATCTTGTTGATAGCACTCTAAATTCCCTTGATTACATTTGCCTATAAATATTTTTCTCTTTCCATGTCTCCCTAGATACAGAAGCTCCCAGCCAAGTGGTGTTGCTCTGACTGCAAACAACTTTGGGTCTTAAATATAGTACCACAACCTTTCTTGCTGCAAACAAAGCTAGTCCCTAACAAGTATTATTTTACACATCATGTTTCCAGAGCTGGTTACTGCCTGAAATATTGTGCTGTCCTGCCTGTCATTAGAACTCTTATTTTTTCTTATCTTGCTCTGGAGTGGGTGCCCCATTGCCTCACTAGGTGAATCTTTCATAAGATAGACAATTCATAGTTTTCTCTGGAAAATAAATACTTCTTTGAACTGATGAGGCTTAATTTCACATCACAGATGATTTTGATCAAAATAGGTAAAACTCCAAACAGGAAATACAAAGGTTAGTTTTCATGTTTTCCCTAACTCTGCTTCAGTTCAAGGGAAATACTAAAACAACTTTCAAAATGTTTTTTTAAAAATCCTGATCCAGCCCCTGTAACCTCGTAAAATTGAATTAAATTTTGGGATTGTGCCCAGTACATATCCCATATGGATCAAAACTTGTTTCTTACCAAAATACTAGCCAGGTTTAAATCTGGGCCCTAAATTTTACTGGGTTTTCTCATAGTTTGAGTTTGCACTAAGCCACCCTTCCCTAAACAGCTTGATATGACTTATCACGGAAGGCTTATTTTATAATTCAAGCCCCTGAAAGATTTTTGTCTCTCAATTGTTTACATTATAAATGGAATAATAGGGACACCATATGAATATTTGCGTTGTTCTTTACCCAGATGTGATAATGTTAGGATTTAAGCTGCCTGTGGGGGAGGCACCAAGGTCTTCTGCCAACAGCCTAAGGAGGGAGCAGCTCTGGAGGCAGATATCCAGTCCCAGGCAGGCCTCCAGAACACCGCAGTTCACACTGATACTGTGGCTGCCATCTCAGGAGACCTCTAGGTTCAGTTAACTGCGTTCCCTCCAAATTCCTGATCCCTACAAACTGTGGGACAGTGACTGAAGTATATTGTTGCTTCAAGTTGCTAACTTTTCAGATAATTTGATAGATAGATAGGTAAATAACAAGAGATAACTTATACAGATGTTCTTAATCATTTCAGACAAATTGTATAATTGTAGTGATAATTTTCCAACAGATGGTACTAATGTACCTCCATCCCACAAAATAAGTATAATTTTCTAGCAGATTAAAGTGAAGGGTTGTTTTCTAACTTGACTGATATTTTTCATTCCATTTTGTGAATGAGGTGCAAATTTGATAATGGGAAAATCTCAATGATTTAATATCTAAGATAATCTGTGTTTATAAACAGAGCTGTGTCTTCTGGCTGATGTACTGATTATCAAATGTTTAGAAAATGAAAAAAAGAGAAATAAATTTCCTGTTGTTACTGGTACTCTTGGCTAAATTTGATATTTCATATTGGAGTTCAGATCTTCCATTTGTTTGCTGTACCAAAATGTTATTGCTGAGTCAATGAGTATTAAAATTAAGCCTTAAACCCATAAGTATTTCCATTATAAAATAGGTCATCAGTAATTAATTTTAAAGTACTATTATAATATATTTATTCATAACTTAAATTTAATAACATATAGTAATATATTATCATTTATCATGTGTAGATAATACATGCATGTATAAACATGTGTATAGAATATATTTATTCATAAATATAGACATAAATATAAAATATATTATGAAATATCTTAACATGTTATATGTATTATATGTATGGTTTATAATATATGTATGTCATATAAGTATATATTTATTTATAAACAATCTGTAAAATATGTTACTTTTTAAAAAATATAACATTGTAAACAAATGTTAATATTTATAAATATACAGTATAAATATATATTTACATTATATAAATATTTTTAACTTAAATACTGACTTATAATAAGATATTGTTATAAATTTATTATACAGATATGTTATACATAAACCCTTACTATAAAGTTATAAGTGAGTGATTACTATGTAATTGCAGGAATTTTTTATGTATATTTAACAGCACAATGCATTACAATTCTTATTACATATATATAGAGAGCTCAATTATTTCATATCTCTGGTTGTATACATAGTATACTCACACCAATTTGTGTCTTCATACATATACTTTGGATAATAATGATCATCATATTCAACTCATTAATTACCCCATGCCCCCTTCCTCCCCTCCCACCCTTCTGCCCTATCTAGAGTCCGTCTATTCCTCCTATGCTCCCCCTCCCTATCCCACTATGAATCAGTCTCCTTATATCAAAGAAAACGTTCAGCATTTGTTTTTTTGGGATTGGATAACTTCGCTTAGCATTATCTTCTCTAACTCCATCCATTTACCTGAAAGTGCCATAATTTTATTCTCTTTTATTGCTGAGTAATATTCCATTATGTATATATGCCACATTTTTTATCCATTCATCTATTGAAGGGCATCAAGTTGTTTCCACAATTTAGCTATTGTGAATTGTGCTGCAATAAACATTGATGTGGCTGTGTCCCTGTAGTATACTGTTTTTAAATCCTTTGGGTATAGACCAAGGAGAGGGATAGCTGGGTCAAATGGTGGTTCCATTCCCAATTTTCCAAGAAATCTCCATACTGCTTTCCATATTGGCTGCACCAGTTTGCAGTCCCACCAGCAATGTATGAATGTACCTTTTCCCCCACATCCTCGCCAACAATTATTGTTGTTTGTATGCATAATAGTTGCCATTTTGACTGGAGTAAGACGAAATCTTAAAGTGGTTTTGATTCACATTTCTCTAATTGCTAGTGATAATGAACTTTTTTCATGTGTTTGTTGATTGATTGTACATCATCTTCTGAGAAGAAGTCCTTGGCCCATTTATTGATTGGGTTATTATTTTTTTTTTTTGGTGTCTAGCTTTTTGAGTTCTTTATATATCCTAGTGATTAGTGCTCTATCTGATGTGTGAGGGGTAAAGATTTGCTCCCAAGATGTAGGCTCTATTGTTTATTTTTACTAGCATATCTTTAGAACAAAATTCAGTTGTTATTAAATTTTCACCTGTATATTGCTTAGATAATATATTAAAATATTATAAATTCTAAGTTAAAATGCTTGATTAATCACCAATGATGTCTAAGATAGATGAAATATAATATTGGCATCATTGAATAAGCTTTTGGGAAAAAATGTGAAATACTTTATAAAAAGATTAATCTCAGGCTGGGTCTGTAGCTCAGTGGTACAGCACTTCCTAGCATGTGTGAGGCACTGGGTACGATCCTCAGCACCACATATAAATAAATGAATAAAATAAAGGTCCATCAACGTCTAAAAATTTTTTTTAAAAAATCACTGTAGACAAACAAATTAAAAAAAAAGATTAATCTCAATGGAATATATCACTGATACCTCATCAGTAGGACAAGTTAAGCTTTTAACTTCTACCTATATGTCAACTATAACTGAAAAATAACAAGAAAAACTCCAAATGGGGAAAAATTCAGACTAATCTTTCTAGGTAATGTCCAACTAATTCGAGTGATAGATAATTGTGCACTCTTGTTGAAAATTATCCACCTTGTGTACAGAATTTAAGACTTTCAAAATATAGTTCAGAGGGCTGGGGATGTGGCTCAAGTGGTAGCTTGCTCACCTGGCATGCATGCGGCCCGGGTTCCTCAGCACCACATAAAAACAAAGATGTTGTGGCCAATAATTAAAAAAAATAAATATTAAAAATTAAAAATATATATATATAGTTCAGACTGGGATTTTTTTCAGAAACTTTCAGAATTATAGATCATTTCTCCCTAATGGTGAGGGAACCAAGCAATGAATAACTTGATCCTTATTAATTTATTTTACTTTTTATCTTTACTGCAACATTTTTTGGGAAAGGGGCAAAAAACACGTAAAGAGTAAGAATGGACATAAAGATGAGTAGATTTTATATCACATTCTTATAATCATGAGGTGAAGTGAACATTGTAATCAAAATTGATATAAAATCCAATGTCTTTGCAGCAGTAGAGATCATCCCAGTGTGATATTGTTAAGGGCATAATATGCAGATGCAGTTTTTGCCAAGGCTGTTCAACATTCAAAGGATCAGGTAATAAGCATTTGAGTGAGATAATGAGAGTTTTCTTCACATCACAGAAATCACAACAAAAACTGTGCATGTTAAGGTATATATTACATAGAGTACAAACACTGGCATCAAGTAATGTAGCACAATATAAAGGGAGTTCAATACAATTTAAATTATAGCAACTGTGATTAATAAATCATTTAAATAAAGTAAACCATTAAATATTATCCAATTATTTTTCAGATTCAACCCTAAGTGTAGATAACTAAAAATTGTTAGATATGTGGGTTTTTAAAAAAATGCAGATATTGTTACATTGAATAGTTTGCACCAACCCAGAGGTGTTCTACCTCTGAGCTATCTCCCCAGCTCTTTTTATTTTGTATTTTGATACATTGCTCACGCTGGCCTGGAATTTGTGGTCCTTCTATCTCAGCCTCCCAAGTAGCTAAAATTACAGGCATGAACCAGCTTATCAGGCTCTTTTATAAAAATTATTGTTGATATTAATAAAGATGCAAATTCTAGAACTCAAGACAGGTATGGAGGTTGGGGGTGGAGCTCAGTGGTACGGCATGTGCTTTGCATTTCATGAGGCCCTGGATTCAATCCCCAGCAACAAGAAGAAAGAAAAAAAGAAAAGCTCTAGGCATAAGTTGAAAATACACACTTTAAACACTCTCTTAGGACTATTTTGACATAACATTTTTAGTCAAAAAGTCAATCAAAATGATGCAGGACTGAACTAGGCATAAATGATGTCCTTAAAAACATCAAAAGAATTAAGAAATTCTATAAAGGCAAATAAAGCAATGATATTTACAAAAGCATATACTATTGTGCTTGCTTTGGCTGCATGTGTACTAAACTTACAATGTTATTTGATGGGTATAGTTTCAGATTTATGAAATGAAAATGTTATGGAAATCTGTTTCACAATAATGTGAAGATACTTAACACTACTGAACTGAAGACTTAGAAATGGTTACAGAGATAAATTTCATGTTAATGTCTTTTACTTCAATGAAAAGCACATATTGGGCTGGGTTTGTGGCTCAGTGGTAGAGCGCTTGCCTTGCACATGTGAGGCATTGGGTTTGATCTTCAGCACCACATTAAAATAAACAAACAAAAAAAGCATATATTATCAGATCTAAATAAAGCATTTGATATTGATGCCAATTTTTCCAGCATAAAAAATTTAGAAGGTAGCAGTCTAAACAGTCTATTAAGTCTTTCTTTTCTTTTTTTTTCTTCCGTATCAGAGATTGAACTTCAGGGTTCTTAACCACTGAGCCACATCCCCTTTTTTTTTTTTTTTTTTTTTTAAGAGAGAGTGAGAGAGGAGAGAGAGAGAGAGAGAGAGAGAGAGAGAGAATTTTTAATATTTATTTATTTTTTTTTAGTTCTCGGCGGACACAACATCTTTGTTGGTATGTGGTGGTGAAGATTGAACCCGGGCAGCACGCATGCCAGACGAGCGCGCTACCGCTGAGCCACATTCCCAGCCCCCACATCCCCTTTTTGAGATAGGTTCTAACTAAGTGGCTGAGGGCCTCACCGAGTTGCTAAAGCTGGCCTCGAATTTGTGATCCACCTGTCTCAGTTTCCTGAGCCCTGGAATTGGAGGCATTTACCTCCACACTTAGTTTATCAAGCCCTTTTTGATCCTATATCAAATAACACATTTGTTTTATTTCTATATTAGATATAATATTATATTTAAAAGAAAGATTGTAATGGTGATTTCCCAGATTAATACATATGTCAGACTCAGATATCTATTTATACACTTTAAATACTTGTTATTCTATGTACATGAATTAAACCTCAGCAAAATGGTTTTATTTTTTCAAAATAAGAGAAGTTTACAATACTGAAATATCATAGCTTGTATAGTTCACTGCTTTTAAAACTTTGAAGTACATGTGAACTTCCAGGGATATCATATTAAAAAGCAGATTCTGATTATATAAGTATAATAGCAATGGTTCATTAATGTGTCATTATATAAAACCTTAACTTATTTTCTAAAGTCTAGTATGAGTCCTATGAATTATTATAAGAAGTCAGATGCAGTGGCATGTGCCTGTAATTATAGTAACTCTGGAGGTTGAGGCAAGAG
Organism: Urocitellus parryii; assembly: GCF_045843805.1. Lineage (NCBI taxonomy): Eukaryota > Metazoa > Chordata > Mammalia > Rodentia > Sciuridae > Urocitellus > Urocitellus parryii. Next base: position 19,064,707 of record NC_135540.1, on the reverse strand, counting down.
GATCACAAGTTTGAGGCCAGCCTCAGCAACTTAGCTAGATCTTGTCTTAAGAGAAAAAATGAGGGTTTTCCTGCGGCATCTGAAGAGGTGGTTGGTGAGGTGGGCACCTCCAGCCAGGCTCCTGGCAGCTCCTCTCTGTGAGTTCCCCGGAGCGAAGAGCCTTGCCCTCAGGACATCAATGCAAACCTGAAGCAAAACCGGTTTCTTCCTCCTAAGCCATGGTGTACCAGTTATACAGAAATACCACTTTGGGAACCAGTCTTCAGGAGAGCCTAAATGAACTCATAGCGTCTCAACAGATCTCCCCCAATTTGCCCTTCAAGTTCTACTTCAGTTTGATAAGGCTATAAATTCAACATTGGCTCAGAAGGTCAGGAATAGAGTCAATTTCAGGGATCTCTAAATATGTATAGATAATGTGTGGACTTTTGTATTGAACAGTGTTGAATTCAGAGAGGTGACAGAACTTATTAAAGTGGATAAAGTAAAAATTGTAGCCTGTGATGCTAAAAATACTGGCTCCAAAACTACAGAATGAATGGGGAAAAATTGACCTTTTCAGGCTATCTTCTGTTATTATTCATCACTTTTTGAAGAGAAGCAAAGAGACTTTTTAAATTTTATTCTAGCATTACATAAATGACTAAACTGTACTGTACTATCGGAATTCCAGCAAAAAGAAGCTTATAACTACATTCTCTTATATTACCTTTATTATACAGCATGAAGAAATGTAATTTTTTAAATGACTAATCAAAAGTTGTTGCCTTCTTAAGAACATTCTTTTACATACTTATTTTAAAACTAAATAAATAATGGCTGTTTTTTTAAAATTTTTTATTCTAATTTGTTATATATGACAGCAGAATACATTACAATTCATATTACACAGGTAGAGCACAATTTTTCATCTCTCTGCTCCTAGACAAAGTATATTCACACCATTTGTGTCTTTTCCATAATGTACTTAGGGTAGTAATGTCCATCTCATTTCACCATGTATTTTTTTTTACCCTCTTGCCCCCTCCCTCCTTCTCCTTGCCCTATCTACAATTTGTCTAATCTTCCCATGCTCCCCCTCGCAACCCCACTATGCATCAGCCTCCTTATATCAGAGAAAATATTTGGGATTTTTTGGGATTGCTAACTTCACTTAGCATTATATTCTCCAACTTCATCCATTTACCTGCAAATGCCATGATTTTATTCTCTTTCGTTGCTGAGTAATATTCCATTGTATATATATACCACATTTTCTTTATCCCTTCATCTACTGAAGGGCATCTAGGTTGGTTCCACAGTATAGCTATTGTGAATTGTGCTGCAATAAACACTGATGTGGCTGTGTCCCTGTAGTATGCTGTTTTTAAATCCTTTGGGTATAGACCAAGGAGTGAAATAGCTGGGTCAAAATGTGGTTCCATTCCCAGTTTTCCAGGCAATCTCCAAATTGCTTTTCATATTGGCTGTACCAATTTGCAGTCCCACCAGCAAAGTATGAGTGTGCCTTTTCCCCCACATCCTCAACAACACTTATTGGTTTTTGATTTCTTAATAGCTGCCATTCTGACTGGAGTGAGATGAAATCTTATAGTAGTTTTGATGTGCATTTCTCTAATTGCTAGAAATGTTGAACTTTTTTTCATATATTTGTTGATTGATTGTATATCACCTTCTGAAAAGTATCTGTTCAGTTCCTTGGCACATTTATTGATTGGGTTATTTGTTATTTTGGAGCTTCGCTTTTTGAGTTCTTTATATACCTTAGAGATTAGTGCTGTATCTGATGTGCAAGTGGTAAATATTTGCTTCCAAGTTGTAGGCTCTCTATTCACCTCACAGATTGTTTCTTTTGCTGAGAAGAAGCTTTGTAGTTTGAATCCATCCCATTTATTAATTCTTGATATTAATTCTTATGCTATAGGAGTCGTGTTAAGGAAGTAGGGGCCTAATCTGATATGATGGAGATTTGGTCCTACTTTGTCTTCTATTGGACGCAAATTCCTAGATCCACTTTGAGTTGAGTTTTGTGCATGGCGAGAGATAGGGGTTTAATTTTATTTTGTTGCATAATGGATTTCCAGTTTTCTCAGCACCATTTGTTGAAGAGGCTATCTTTTCTCCAATGTATGTTTTTGGCACCTTTTTTTTTTTTTGTCTAATATAAGATAACTGTAATTATGTGGGTTAGTCTCTGTGTCCTCTATTCTGTACCATTGGTCCTCTATTCAGTCTAATTTGGATAGTTTAAGGTCTGGTATAGATGTTACCTGCTTCACTCTTCTTGTAAGAATTGCTTTGGCTATTCAGGCAGGGTCTCTTATTTTTCCAGATGAATTTCATGACTTCTTTTTCTATTTCTATGAGGAATGTCACTGGGATTTTGATTGGAGTTGCATTAAATCTGTATATTGCTTTTGGTAGAATGGTCATTTTGACAATATTAATTCTGCCTATCCAGGAACAAGTGAGATCTTTCCATTTTCTAAGGTCTTCTTTAATTTCTTTATTTAGTGTTCTGTAGTTTTCATTGTAGAGGTCTTTCACTTCTTTTGTTAGGTTGATTCCCAAGTATTTTATTTTATTTTATTTTTTGAGGCTATTATAAATGGGGTAGTTTTTCTCATTTCTCTTTCAGAGGATTTGTCACTGATATACAGAAGTGCCTTTGTTTTATGGGTGTTGAATTTGTATTTTACTGAATTTGTATTTTACTGAATTTGTATTTTACCCACTATTTTACTGAATTCATTTACTATTTCTAGAAGTTTTCTGGTGGAATTTTTTGGGTCTTCTAGATATAGAATCATACTGTCAGCAAATAGTGTTAATTTGAGTTCTTTTTTACCTATCCATATCCTTTTAATTTTTTTCATCTGTCTAATTGCTCTGGCCAGTGTTTCAAGAACTATGTTAAATAGAAGTGGTGAAAGAGAGCATCCCTGTCTTATTCCAATTTTTAGAAGGAATGCTTTCAATTTTTCTACATTTGGAATGATGTTGGCCTGGGGCTTAGCATAGGTAGCTTTTACAATGTTGAGATATGTTCCTGTTATCCCTAGTTTTCCTAGTGTTTTGAACATGAAGGGGTGCTGTATTTTGTCAAATGCTTTTTCTGAATCTATTGAGATGATCATATAGTTCTTACCTTTAAGTCTATTGATGTGATGAGTTACATTTATTGATTTCCATATGTTGAACCAACCTTGCATCCCTGGAATGAACCCCACTTGATCGTGGTGTACTATCTTTTTGGTATGTTTTTGTGTTCAATTTGCCAGAATTTTATTGAAAATCTTTGCATCTATGTTCATTAGAGATATTGGCCTGAAGTTTTCTTTCTTTGATGTGTCTTTTCCTGGTTTTGGAATCAGGGTGGTATTGGCCTCATAGAATGAGTTTGGAAGTGTTCCCTCTTTTTCTGTTTCCTGAAATAAATTGAAGAGTATAGCATTAGTTCTTCTTTAAAGGTCTTATAGAACTCAGCTGTGTATCCATTTGGTCCTGGGCTTTTCTTGGTTGGTAGGCTTCTGATGGCATCTTCTATTTCCTTGCTTGAAATTGATCTGTTTAAATTGTGCATATTATCCTGATTCAATTTGGGCAAATCATATGACTCTAGAAATTGTTGATGTCTTTAATATTTTCTATCTTATTGGAGTACAAGTTTTCAAAATAATGTCTAATTATCTTCTGCATATCTGAAGTGTCTGTTGTGTTACTTCCTTTTTCACCACAGATGTTAGTAATTTGTGTTTTCTCTCTCCTTCTCTTCGTCAGCATGGCTAAGGGTCTGTTAATTTTATTTATTTTTTCAAAGAACCAACCTTAGTTTTATCAATTCTTTCAATTGTTTCTTTTGATTCAATTTGGTTGATTTCAGCTTTGATTTTAATTATTTTCTGTCTTCTACTGCTTTTGGTGTTTGTTTGTTCTTCTTTTTCTAGGGCTTTGAGATGTAGTGTTGTCATTTATTTGTTGACTTTTTCTTCTTTTAAGGAATGAACTGCATGCAATGAACTTTCCTCTTAGTACTGCCTTCATAGTGTCCCAGAGGTTTTGATACATTGTATCTGCTCTCATTCACCTGTAAGAAGTTTTTAATCTCCTCCTTGATGTCTTTTGCAACTCGGTCTTCATTCAGTAGCATATTATTTAGTCTCCAGGTGTTGGAGTAGCTTTTATTTTTTATTTTATCATTGATTTTTAATTTCATTCCATTATGATCTGATAGAATGCAGGGTAGTATCTCTACTTTTATATTTGCTAAGAGTTGCTTTGTGGAATAATACATGGTCTATTTTAGAGAAGAATTCATGTGCTGCTGAGAAGAAAGTGTATTCATTCATGGAAGGATGAAATATCCTATATATGTCAGTTAAGTCTAATTTATTGATTGTATTATTGAGTTCTATAGATTCTTTGTTCAGCTTTTGCTTAGAAGATCTATCCAGTGGTGAAAGAGGTATGTTAAAGTCACCCAGAATTATTGTCTATTTGACTCTTGAACTTGAGAAGAGTTTGTTTGATGAATGTAGACACTACATTTTGGGGCGCATATAAATTTATTATTGTTATGTCTTGTTGATAAATGGTTCTCTTAAGCAGTATGAAATGTCTTTGTTTATCCCTTTTGATTAACTTTGGCTTGAAGTCTACTTTATTTGATATGAGGATGGAAACCCCTGTTTGCTTCTGCAGTCCATGTGAGTGGTATGATTTTTCCCAACCTTTCACCTTCAGTCTGTGGATGTCTTTTCCTATCAGATGAGTCTCCTGGAGGCAGCATATTGTTGGATCTTTTTTTTTTTTAATCCAATCTGCCAGTCTATGTCTTTTGATTGGTGAGTTTAGGCCATGAACATTCAGAGTAATTATTCAGACATGATTTGCATTCCCAGCCATTTTTGTTTATTTTTGGTATTTAACTTGACTTGGTTTCTCATTTGATTAGTTTTTCCTTTAGTGTAATACCTCCCTTTGCTGATTTTCATTGTTGTTTTTCAATTCCTCTTCATGGGATATTTTGCCGAGGATGTTCTGTAGTGCAGGCTTTCGAGTTGTAAATTCTTTTAACTTTTGTTTATCATGGAAGGTTTTTATTTCATCAACACATCTAAAGCTTAATTGTGCTGGATATAAGATTCTTGGTTGGCATTCATTTTCTCTCAGAGCTTGATATATGTTGTTCCAGGATCTTCTAGCTTTCAGGGTCTGGGTTGAAAAATCTGCACATAATCTAATTGGTTTCCCTTGTATGTAATCTGATTCCTTTCTCTCATACCTTTTAATATTCTCTCCTTATTCTGTATGTTAGGCATTTTTATTATAATGTGCCTTGGTGTGGATCTGCTGTGATTTTGTACATTTGGCATCCTGTAAGCCTCTTGAATTTGGTTTTCCAATTCATTCTTCATGTTTGGATTTTTTTCTGATATTATTTCATTAAATAGATTGCTCTTTCCTTTGTTTGGAACTCTATTCCTTCCTCTATCCCAATAACTCTCAAATTTGGCATTTTTTATTGTTTGTTCAAAACATTACAAAGCTCTTGACATATATTTCATACATTTTATTCAAGTGGGTTATGAACTCTCATTTTTACCCCACATACAGATTGCAGAATCACATCGGTTACACATCCACGTTTTTACATATTGCTATACTAGTGACTGTTGTATTCTGCTATCTTTCCTATCCTCTACTATCCCCCCTCCCTTCCCCTCCCATCTTCTCTCTCTACCCCATCTACTGTAATTCATTTCTCTCCCTTGATTTTTTCCCCTTTCCCCTTACATCCTCTTATATGTAATTTTGTATAACAATGAGGGTTTCCTTCCATTTCCATGCAATTTCCCTTCTCTCTCCCTTTCCCTTCCACCTCTCGTCCCTGTTTAATGTTAATCTTTTTCTCATGCTCTTCCTCCCTCTCTGTTTTTAGTTGCTCTCCTTATATCAAAGACGACATTTGGGATTTGTTTTTTAGGGATTGGCTAGCTTCACTAAGCATAATCTGCTCTAGTGCCATCCATTTCCCTGCAAATTCCATGAATTTGTCATTTTTTAGTGCTGAGTAATACTCCATTGTGTATAAATGCCACATTTTTTTAAATCCATTCATCTATTGAAGGGCATCTAAGTTGGTTCCACAGTCTAGCTATTGTGAATTGTGCCGCTATGAACATCAATGTAGCAGTATCCCTATAGTACGCTCTTTTAAGGTCTTCAGGGAATAGTCCGAGAAGGGCAATAGCTGGGTCAAATGGTGGTTCCATTCCCAGCTTTCCCAGGAATCTCCATACTGCTTTCCAAATTGGCTGCACCAATTTGCAGTCCCACCAGCAATGTACAAGTGTACCCTTTTCCCCACATCCTTGCCAGCACTTGTTGTTGTTTGACTTCATAATGGCTGCCAATCTTACTGGAGTGAGATGGTATCTTAGGGTGATTTTGATTTGCATTTCTCTGACTGCTAGAGATGGTGAGCATTTTTTCATGTACTTGTTGATTGATTGTATATCCTCCTCTGAGAAGTGTCTGTTCAGGTCCTTGGCCCATTTGTTGATTGGGTTATCAAATTTGGTATTTTTGTTATTCCATATTTCTTGAATATTCTGCTCATGGTTTCTTACCATTTTCACTGTGTGGTCTACATTCTTTTCAAGATTATATATTTTGTCTGCATAGTCTGAGGTTTTGTCTTCCAAGTGGTCTAATCTGTTGGTGATGCTTTCAATTGAGCTTTTAATTCAGTTTTTTGTTTCTTTTATTTCAAGGATTTCTGTTTGTTGTTGTTTTTTCTTAAGATCCTCTATCTCCCTGTTGAAGAAATCTTTTGCTTCCTGTATTTGTTTATGTAGTTCTTTGTCAAAATGATCTTTTGCTGCCTGTATTTGCTCTCTTATATCATCCTTTAATTCAAAGAACATTTTAATCTTGTACATCCTGAACTCCTTCTCTGTAATTTCTTCTTCTGTGTTGGCCATGGATTCTAATAATGTGGCATCTTGTTATTTGGGGCACTTTCTTCCCTTGTCTTTCTGTATTGCTTGTGTGTCTTCCCTTCTAGCATTTTGGATCTGAGGTGCTACTATTTTTACCCTATAGGCCTATAGTGCCCCTATAGGGTTCCAATACCTTTCCTTTGAGGTGAAGGGAAATGTTATCAGATCCCAATATAAACAATATACACCCTAAAAATCAATGTTTGCTATTAAGACATTCACAATTTGGTCACAATGGACAGAATTCAATTATTATCTACAATATACTCAGTAGGTTTGGAAAGGGTTTACAGTTTCTGATGGTGGACAAAGAACATGGGGTGAGGGCTGGGATTGTGGCTCAGCGGTAGAGCGCTCACCTAGCACAGGTGGGACCCGGGTTGGATTCTCAGCACCACATAGAAAATAAAGGCATAAGAAAAGAACATGGGGTAAGGAGAAGGATGATATTCTGAGGAGGTAGAAAGTGAAGATATAGAGTTGTTATATCTTAGGAAGTGTGAAAAATAAACTTTAAGAGGAAGGTTAGTAACAGGAGAAGGGAGAGGAAGTAATTTTGGGTAGACAAGTAAGTGGGAAGACAGCAGAGTACATAAAACATACACACACATATATATTGAGAAACATTTAAAATGTTAAGATAGTAGAAATTTGTGGGATAAAAGAAAAAAAAAACACATCTCACAGCTGTGATATACTATTCAGATGTCCCAGTCCTCAAAAATCTTAATTCATGCAAAGTACTTGGTTTCACATATGTTGTGGATGAGAGGGCAGAAAAATAGAGTGAGGAAAAAATCTTGAAGGAAGAAACAGGATTGTTTTGGTTGGAGATCTGAATCTTTCCTGCTTCCCTCCTCATCCAATTGGTGGGGCCATCTCTTGTTAGCTGGTATCTCTTCCCTCGGGGCGGTGAAGTTAACCAGAGTGTCACTGTGCTGGGGTCAAGGCTGCTGGGGAGAGGGAGGAGTTAGAAACTGGGTACCTGGCCAGCTGGATTCCCAAACTGGGTTTTGCCCCCACTGAAGAGGGTGATGAAGGTGACCCAAGATGGAGGTGCCTGCTTTCAGTGGTGGGCTGTTGGGTCGTGTGCTGGAGCTGATCCATGGCGTGGGATGATGAGTTCAGAGAAGAGTTTGTGCAGTGTGTGGCTGTCATCTGACTTCAGAGCCTGTGTGAAGTTCCCAGGTGCAGGCAGGACACTGCACACAGTATCTGTCCTGCTGCAGAGTCCCAAGATGGCAGCGGCTGGGGAGCCTCGGGTTGGCAGATGGGGGTCCACACAGGAGTGGTGGCTGGAGTTCCTGCGTGTGGGAAGCTGCCAGGTGACTTGTGTGGGAGTGGTGATTTCTGCTCAGGTGGGTGGGTGGCTGACAGTTCTGTGCAGGTGTTGATGGTACTCAATCGGGTCCCCTGGTAGTCCTGCATAGTTGGGAGACCTACTCTGTTACTGAAGCCTGGAGCCCTGGACAGGCATGGTGGGCCTCACGTGGGAGCAGGAATATCACTTGAAGAGAAGCAGTATTCTCACAACTTGAGCCCCAGGTCATGGAGCAACACAGAATGCTGCCTCCCTCTGGCCCACCATCTTGGATTCATGGCTGGGTATCTTTAGGAAAAAAAAAAAAAAGTGTTAAGTGTAATATATTTAAGGAAATACTTTACTGAACACATTTCCAAATATTTTTTGGAGATCTTAAAGGTATTTACTTTTCCAGCATCATTTATTTGCCAATGAGAATGTAGCCTTTTAAAAATTAAAAATATTTAAAAACCTTTTGAAGTCTAAAATTTTGTAAAAAAGAGACAAATCTGGAGACTTTTTCTGAAGAAAACAAGATATCAAAGCAATTGGACTGGGGTTGTGGCTTCATGGTAGAACACTTGCCTAGCATGTGTGAGGCACTGGGTTTGATCCTCAGAACCACATAAAAATGAATAAATAAAATAAAGGGGTTGTGTCCATCTACAACCTAAAAAAAATTTTCAAAAAAGATATCAGAGCAATTAAACACAACAATAGTCCTAAAGAATTTTATTTGTAAAAAAAAGGAATTTTGTTTCCTATGAACAGAATTCAATTATTATCTACAATATACTCAGTAGGTTTGTAAAGGGGTTTACAGTTTTGTTTATTTTGTTTCCTTTTGTGTATGTGTGTGTGTATGTGTGTGTGTGGGGGGGGGTTGAGGATTGAACCCTTTATAACTTTTGACAGCATCAGTTAAAAGATTGAATACTTCACAGTGACTGAGTTTTTAAAAAAACGGATTGCTTATGATGACTTTGAATTCCCATTATATATATATATATATATATATATATATATATATATATAGTACACACACACATATAATTTACTTGGAAGGTTTTTTATTGACCTTACCTTACTCTTTTTTATAATTTTATTGAGAAATAAACAATACATCGATTTTAATTTTATGGGGTCTAAGGGCAAGAGCTGTTCTAGTGTAAGATGGGGTGAGGGAAGTGGTGAGCAAGTTGGATTTCATGCTGAAGGCTGCAGGAGCCCCTGCAGCATATTAGGCAGTGAGTTGTATGTTTAGATTTGATTAAGATTTGATAAAGATTCACCTGGCAGCACTGGAGGTGAACAGAGATGATGGGTCCAGGCAGCAGTGGGAGACTGGATGTGGCACTGACAGGAGCCTGGGCCGCCAGGTGGTTCCTGTCTGTGGTCCAGATGAGCAAAAGCAAACTAAGTAGCAGCAGAAAAAAAAAGAGAATGGATTTATCTGAGCAGAAAGAGAGAAAAAGACAGAGGTCATGCAAATCTATTAATAAGGATTTCTCACTGTCAACGTATATTACAGAACATGCATTCCTACGTACCAATGAGCCTTTAATATAAGAATGGTCCCTGACTTACTGGGGTATGATTTACAGGTTTTTTTTTTTTTTTGACTTTGCAATGGAATGGAAGGTGATATGCATTTAGTAGAGACTATACTTTGAATTTGGATCTTTTCCTGGGCTAACAATATGCATTATGACACTCTCCTTCAATATTGGGCTGCTGCAACTGGCAGTCAGCATTGGCCCCACAAAGGTAAAAAAACCATGCTCTATGCTGGGCATGGTGGTTCATGCCTGTAATCCCAGCGGCTCAGAAGGCTGAGGTAGGAGTAGCACAGGTTTGAAGCCAGCCTCAGAACTCAGTGAGGCCCTAAGCAATTTAGCAAGACCCTGCCTCAAAATTAAAAAAAAAAAATACATACAAAGGCCTGGGGGTGTGGCTCAGTGTTTAAATGCCCTTGGGTCCAATCCCTGATATCAAAACAAAAACAAACAGCCAGGTGCACACCTTGGAGGCTGAGGCAGGAGGATCACAAGCTCAAAGCCACCTCAGCAATAGGGAGGCACTAAGCAATTCAGTGAGACCCTGTCACTAAATAAAATACTAAATAGGGCTCAGTGGTCAAGTGCCCCTGAGTTCAATCCCTGTTACCTTCCCCCAAAAGAAAGAAACAAATAATTAAGTGAATTCTCCAATTGTTCACTTGGTGAAGTGGCCTGATTGCACTGGCCCAGGGGGAAACTTGGCCATGGATGGTTGAAGGTGGAGGAAAAGGTCTTGGGAGGTCCAGGAGAGGTGGTTGATATTAAAGCTCCCCAAACCTGAGAGTTGAAAGGAATGTAGGAGGGAGGCCTTGGGCCTGGGGCATGGACGTGAGTGACCTCTGAAGGAGGGGGAGGGAACTGGAATCTCTAGGGTAGAGATGAAGCTCCTCTAGGCTGGGTTTGGGGCTGGGCAAAGGAAAGCGGTATTGGAAGAGGAAGGAGGGGACTCACTCCTGCTCTCACAGTCCAGGGTATGAGGAGAAAACAATTCCACCTGAAAGAGCTGGGAAGTGATATCCTGAGGGGTGGGGGCAGGAGCGGGCAGGGGGGCTCTTCATTCAGTCAAGGCTATTTGAGAATAAATTTGAGATAAAGCTTTCCAGAGAACTAGAGGAAAGGCCTGAGGGAGGGGAAGAGATGGGCAACTGTGGAAGCTGATGGAATGCTGGTTTTAGGAGTGAAGAACTAGAGCTCAGAGATGGCAGGGCCTCCAGTGAATTTGAGATGGAGCCCTCAGGCAGGGCGGGAGCCACTGTGGTGATGGAGTGTTGGGTGATGGTGTTGGCCATGAGCTTCAGGGAGTCTTCAGGTATTGTGAGCCTTTGATCATTTGAACTCAGATTTCCATGTTGGCAATTGTAAAGGAGGACACTTGATTGTCCATAGCAGCGTTATTCATGATTATCTGGAAGGTGGAAATCATGCAGTTGTCCATCCCATCCTTACAATGGAATAGTATACAGAAATTTAAACAAAATGGCGGCACAGGTTTCAGAATGGATGACCTCCTGCACCCCTGCTCAGTGAAAGCTGCTACAAAAGCCAGGCCACACATCATGTGATTCTACTTATGTTAATTTTAGAAAAGGAAAAGTGATCGTGCTAGAAAGTAGATTTTTGGTTGCCTAGGGCTGGGGGGTAGGTGGGGGGAAATGGATAGTGACTGCCTGAGTACAGAAATTCTTTCTGGAGTGACAAAAACTAATTTGTGCACAACTCTGCACATCTGTTGAAGACAAGTTGTTTTTTAATTAACTTGTTTGTTTGTTTATAGGTACTGGGGATTGTACTCTACCACATCTTCAGTCCTTCTTATTTTTTATTTTGAGACAGGATTTCACTGAGTTGCTTACGGCCTCGCTAAGTTGCTTTGGCTGGCTTTGAACTCTCACAGGTGTATGCTGCCTCGCCCAGCTCTGTTATGCATATTAAACAGGTGAATTGCATGGTATTTGAATTATATCTCTATAGAAAATGAACACAATAACTCCAGTTCTAATAAAACAAAATATTATGGATGTGAATGAGAATGATTCAGAGACCAAAAAGCACCAAACACATAAGCTAAGGCAAGTGCAGAGACATGATCTTTTGAGGGCTTAAAGAAAAGGTCTAATAATTTTAAGTTGGCCATAGCTGACTTACTGAAAGCTCCGAGGCAGACCATTTGACTTCAAAAAACTTTTACAATTGTAATTCCATGAAATAAATAAATGTATAGTCAAAAACATTTATTCCATTGGTCTAACTTTCCATGGAAATTCCATTTTATGCACAAGAGGGCGCTGTCCACCAAGGAACAACCTGTTCATAGCAGCTGGAAATGCACAAATACAATCTCCCGGGGGAAACCAAAAACTTGTCCTCAGGTTGTAATATCAAGTACAACCTAATCTCGAAAATCTCCTTAATATATATGAATTTGCTTATTAGTGCAAAAAATATCTTTAGAAGGACGCATACATGGGCATGGGAAGACTTTTGCTGTACAATTTTTTTTAACCATAGGATTTTATTATTTATTACAAACATGATGTGGAAAAAGTACCTTATAAGGAAAATTATTTTGTGATCCTATTTAGACTAATGTGTGAGATTTAGAACATGGATGTTGAAAATGTAGGCAAAATATAAACTGATTACTAAAATATATTTTCAATAATGATTGCCAATTCATATTAGCTAGTTTTTGTTCTATTTTTATGGGCAGTTTATTTGTTTTGACAGAGGACTGAAACCTGTGGTGCTGTACCTCTGAGCTACATACAGCCCCAGTCCTTTTTTATTTGTTTTTTCTCTTTTTATAATTTTATTATTTTTTATTTATATATGACATCAGAGTGCATTACAATTCTTATTACATATATAGAGCACAATTTTTCTTATCTTTGGTTGTATACAAAGCATATTCACACCAATTCATGCTTTTTATTTTTTATTTTAAGGCAGGGTCTCGATAAATTGCTGAGGTTAGCCTTGAACCTGTGATCCTTCTGTCTCAGCTTCCCGAGCCACTGGGATCACAGGCATGCGCCACCGTGCCTGGCTGCACATCCTCTTTTAAATGTATTCCTAAGTGCATGATTTTTTGATTCTATCATAATAATCTTTTTCAAAATTTCATGTTTAAATTGTGAATATATGAAAACAATTCATTTTTGCATCTCCTCTCGCTCCCAACAATTTTTTATCTGGAGATTTGTTTAGCTCTTCTGCATGCACATCATGTCATCTGTGAATAACATGAAGTTATTCATGTTTTATTTTGTCTAGTTCCTAATACTTTTCATTAGCCAGGTCCTTCCACACAACATTGAATAGAAATGCCAAGAGTGGGCACATTTGTCCTGTTTCTGGTCTTCAAGATAAAGTTGTCATATAAGTTTTGCTGATGAAATTTTAAGAATATATATTATTTTTTCCCTTCATTTCATGCTGCTGTTTTGTTTTTTTAAATCATGAACAGATGTTGATGTTTTCTGCATTAATTGGGGTGGGATGGGAGTTTCTGCATCAGATGGGATAATCATATAATTCTCATTTGTTTTATTAATATGGACCTTATGTTCCTGATATATTTATCAGGATTACTTATTCTCCATGTATGTATCCATATTGAATATTATCACTGAGTATTTAAGATATTTGAATAACTATCATGCAGAATATGAAAATTCAGATGCTTAACACCTAGGAAAATATCTATTATAGCAGTTAATTAAAAAAGCAAACTAAAACTGCACATTCAAGTAAAGATAGGGAAGTAACAAAGTTTGCTTCTGACTCATCCAAATTTTCTTTAATTACACAGTTTTACAACATGAGAGCAGGAAGTTTCAAATGCAAAAGGTTTGGTGTGTGTCCATTTTCAACAAACTTAAGACATATTAGTAATTTTAAACATAAAGGCTTTTTTTTTTTTTTTTGGTACTGGGGCACTTGACCACCGAGCCACATCCCCAGCCCTATTTTGTATTTTATTTAGAGACAGGGTCTTGCTGAGTTGCTTAGTGCCTCGATTTTGCTGGGGCTGGCTTTGAACTTGCTATCCTCCTGCCTCAGCCTACTGAGCTGCTGGGATTATAGGTGTGTGCCACTGCACCTGGCTATAAAGTAATTTAATAAAGATAATTAAGAGTTTACAGTGACTGGCAACTATGAAAGTTCTTTAGGAATGATTGTTAGAACAATGTCACAGGACTGGAACAATCAGGAGTCTGGATGAGACAACCACTGGTTGAATCCATGGCACCATCAGGGTACAGGGGCTGCCACTGCAGCTGTTGGCTCCAAGCATATGACCACCTCAACCATGGACCAAAGATCAGGAATCCATTGCTTCATCTACTAAATGCAAACTGCTAGATTTGGCAATAGCAATGCCTCACAGAGTTCTGTCTGTCTGTCTCCACTGAACTAATTTTCTGAGTTTAAGTGAATCCAACTGGTAGAAAGTCAATGGCATGCAGAGCCCTTGCTGCAAGGAAGTCCAGGAAACGTAGCTTTTTAAGAGGACATTCTAGAAAGAGGTTGGACCAGCTGTTAAGCAGGTCAGTCTTCCACAGATCCTTTATTTCCTTTTTGATGGCTAATAAGCATTCATTAATTGAATTTTTAGTTTGACACAATGATAAATATGATGATTATGAAGAATTTTCTGTTTTCCCTGCCTGATCTGTTCCTTGCTCCTCTGCCTTGTCACATGCTCTGGAGGCTGAGCTCTATGTATGACATCTCCTGGGTTTCCAGGTTCTCCGGCTGCTGGGTGGTTTTAGGCAATGGTAAGTCACAAGAGGAACCTGGTTCCCTCCCTGGTGGTCTCCCATGGTAGTGGTTGTGTCCTCCTACTGAAGACCAAGGTGTTTCTTGGTGGACCTTCTCCCCCCAGATATAGCTCTTATTGGGTTTCAATGACAGCTCCTTCCACCAGCTCCCTTAGTGGTAATGCCTCCTTCACGTTGCTAGCCACTTCCTGTTGTTCAGGGTTTTTTACTGCCCCTTGCTGGTTCCCTTGGCTTTAACTATGTAATAGTCCATTTAACTCTCTTCAATGACCTCTTTGAGTTTGCCACCTTTCCCTGCCAGGAATGTGAGTGCTATGCTATGGGATAAGACACAGTTTTAATTTTAAAGTGCATACAATACATCCAGGTGGATGAAATACAAACATAGTCATCTGTTATGGGCTTGAATTGAACCCCCTGCCTGTTCATGTGGAAGTCTTACTCCCAGCATCTCAGAATTGTCTTTGGATGTAAAATGTTAAGATCTAATTAAGGTTAACTAAGTCATATGGGTTGGCCCTCATCTAATATGGTATCTTATAAGAACAGAGACACCAGGGCTGCACACAAAGAGAAAAAGACCAAGTGAAGATACAGTGAGAAGATGTCATCTATAATCAAGACCCAGGCCTCAGAAGAAGCCAAACCTGCTGCCTAACACCTTGACCTTGGACCTGTAGCCTCCAGAACTGGGAAAAACCAATACCTGTTATGTAAGTCGCCCTGTCTGTGTTACTTTGTGTTGGCAGCCCTAGAGGATGAACACTCCCCCACAAAAGCCAAATATAAAAGAGTATGTAGTAAGTCACCAACTTTGTAACTTTGGTTCATGGAACCGAGAGAAATTCTTGTGGATTTTAAAATTGAAGGTTGAAGAAAATAACATATATCTACCTTACTGTATTAGGAGGATTAAGAATATATACAAGAGTCTCAAGAACTGTTGAATAGCTTTGTAATTTACAAGGACACACAGCTGGACTCAATCTGGGTGTAGAACTGTCTCTTGACTTCTTGTGGCCTACTCTTTCCATGCTTTGGATTGTTTTCTGACTTTCTGAAGTTCTTAATGCTCAATCCACTTGAGTTACACTTGGTTCCCAAGGCCCTCCACCTTTGGCCTCATCTCTTGACTCTTAACGCTGCCTACAGGATAGTTAACATGAGATGGTTGGCCCCAATGAACCTTACTTACTGGTATTTATGACCTTGTGAGTTTCCTCACACAACCAATCTCCAACCCATTAAAGTATAGCTCAGATGACAGCAGGGGACCTCCAAGGCTAGGTCATAAAAGGTCATTACTGTCTCTGCTTGGTTTCTTAGATCACAAGCTTTAGGCAAAACTAGTCCCCATGTCAAGGGGATACCGAAGCAGCTCTGTGAAGAAACCCTAAGAGAAAAGGAGACACCTACCAACAGGAAGTACCAACTTGCCAGTCATGAGAGAAAACCACTATGGAGCTGATCCTTCAACCCTAGATAACAGTCTTAAGACAGTCTCAGCTGATTTGATGGTAGTTTCATTAGAGACTAAGCCAGAACTTCTGAATTCTGATCACACAAGTTGTGAGAATCGATGATGTTTTTAAAGTCACTACATTTTGGTGACTTAGAATGCATTAGATAATACAATAGTCATAACTCTCCACTAATACACAATGCCAACACACAGGTCTCCATATTGTCTTTGTCTTTTTACTTCTGTCTTCTCACAAAACAACTAACAATTAGACAAACAGCAAGCCTTCTTTGAGTCTTAAAGCATCCAACATTTAGCTCAGTTTCACGTCATGAAACATGTCTTATTATAACATTTTGACTGTCTTTCCTTTGGTAACTTCAGTGTTGGAAACAGAATTGTTTACTTACTGTCCTGTATCATCTGTCATTTTACACGTATTAATTTGTAAATACAAATGTGATTTAGATTTCTTGTGTTTTCCACAGCACCTGGCCTGTGCCACACAGGTACCAGTACTTTAGCAAAATGATTGGGATTTTTAATTGTCCACTATCCAGTAGGAAAAAAAAATAGGACAAAAGTTATTATTTGGAATCTAGGAGTTAATCACCAAAAATGACCATGAGTAATAACATCCTCTATAAAGAAACATAGAAATATATCTCAGAAACTTAATTTTCCATAGTTGAGCATTTATCTTACTCAAAAATTTTATGTAGCTGGGCACGGTGGTGCATACCTGTAATCCCAGCAATTTAGGAGGCTAAGGCAGGAAGATTGCAAGTTTGAGGCCAGCCTGGGCAATGTACCATGATCCTGTCCTTTTTAAAAAAGAGGAATAGAGATGCAGATCAGTGGTGGAATGATTGCCTAGTATGCATATGGTGCAGGGTTCAATCACCAAAACCACCCCCCCAACCAAAAAAAAAAAAAAAAAAAAGAGAGAGAGAGAGAGAAAGAAAGAAAGACAAAATTACTCCTTTGAGGATTGGAATAAACAACTTTCAGGCTCAATGATTTTGCAAAGTTGATTAAAAATAGTTTTAGAGGTATGTAGGGTGTTGTTTTATGTACAGAAAGGAAATTTAAGTTAGAGATAACTAAATATATATGCATTAGGGTTATAGCTTGTGACAACTACAATCCAGTGCTTCCAATTAACTTTTGTCCTAACTGAATCCTTGACCCTACTCAGCCAGAACCCAATCATCTTTGCATTCTTATCATTCTGGTTTTCCTCACTGGAGATGACAATTTAACAATTCCTAGAAGACAGTAAATTAAGGCCAGAGTGGAAACATGGCTGTCAGTATATGACTTTGGAAATTAATTCATCGAGTATTATAGAAGAGAAAAATATTTTGGAGCAAAGACTGCCAATATATTTCAAATTAAACTTTAAAATCATTGCTGGGTATTAAGAAGCACTCAGTTTAATTCATCAGTTGTCATATGTAGTTCATTGTTGGAAACAGAATCATGTATTTGCTGTTCTGTATCATTTGACATATTAAACAAATACATATCTATTTTATATGGAGAGAGAAAGAGGAAGAGAGAGAGGAAGAGGGAGGGAGGGAAGAAAAGAAAGAAAGATGAAAGAGAAAGGGAGAAGAAGAGACAGGCAGATGAGTTTCATGTTAAGGAAGACTTGAAGATAATTAGGTCTGGCAAGTCTGAAATTTACAGAGTAGGTCGGAGACTAGAAACTCAGGCAAAATTAAAGTTGTAGTTTTTTTGTTGTTTAGTTTGGTTTGGATCCCAGGGCCTTGCACATGCTAGGCAGGTGCTCTAACAATGAGTTAACATCTCCCATTCTAATGTGCGGTCTTAAGGCAGAACTCCTTCTTTGGGAAGCTCCCAATTCTGCTCTGAAAGCCTTCAACTGACTAGGTGAGGCACACCCATGTTAGGCTTTACTTAAAATCAATTGATTATAAACATGAATCACATCTACAAACACCTTCACAGCCACATCTCAGTTTTTGACCACACATGGATGCTATAGCTTAGCTGGTTGGCAGAAAATTAACCACCACTATCCATATTTGACAAAGTAAACTTTGGGGGGATATTTGATTTTAAAAATTTCCATACTATATATGTCATATAGAGAGAGTATTCTAGATGTTCTGGGCACTACATGGATCAAAAAATTAGGAGGAGACATGCTGATCTAAGAGTTAATCACCGAAAATAACTAGGAGTAATAACATCCTGTCTAATAAAGTGCAGAAATACATCTTAGAAACTTCATTTTCTATAGGCAATTGTTTATTTTCTTAAAAAATTTTATGTAGCTGGGTGCAGTGGCACACACCCATAATGCCAGCTATTTGGGAGATGAAGGTAGAAGGATCCCACGTTCTGGGTTAGCCTTAGCAACTTGTCAAGACCCTGTTTCAAAATAAGAAACAGGTACTGAGGATGTAGGTCCATGGTACAGTGCCCAGGGTTCAATCTCCAGTACTGGGGGAAAAATTAATGTAATACTAAAGCAGGGACTGTAACCAATCACAAAATAATCAAATGTCTCCGTCTGCTGACCTAGCTTTTAAAAGTATTACAACATTCTCAGAGTTGCCAAGTTATTCTGTACAAAACTGAAATTCAAAAAGCATTTCTCTATCAGAGGATATAGCTTTTTTTTTTTTTCACAAAGAAGTTACATGTAAATTCCCAGACGTTTCACTCATGTATAAGATGACAGAAAAACAGATAAAGCAAGGATGACCTCAAAGAAGACAACCTCACTTCCCCCAAAGTGATTTAAAGCTGCAAAATGCTGGGCTGAGCAGACCCAAGGACTGACTTGTCCCAATTCCTGGGATTTTATAAAGTGCTAGGGATGTTTGGAGACTCTCATAGAAATAAACATTATCACTGCGCAAATCATATTTTATGTATAAGATGCAGCTTCTCATGGTTAAGGCTGCATACAGACCCTTATTTATTTGGTCTTTTACTCTATAAAATGCTATCGGCACTGGCTGGAGGAAGGGATAATGGCATATTAATGTGTCTTAGAAGAGTTTCCTATTTAGAGCAGGTCATATTTTAGCATGACTTAGTGAAATCTCTGTGCAGAAAATGTGTGACCCTAAAGACATGGGTCTAATAAGTTCAATTAATAGCAGAACTGAGGTTCTGATCCAGGCACCTCTACAGAAGGGTTGGAATCCATCCTTATTAAAATATTTGCAAATACACATGTATATGTCCTTAGTTCACAATCTCAGTATCCAAATCATCTATTTAAAGGTCCTGAAACCAAACTGTTTGAAAATTTTTATTTGGGTAGCATAAAATATCTACAATTGGATCTTTACAAAAGAAGATGTGCAAAAGGGGAGAAGTAAATTTATACATAAGATTTTGCTGCTGAAATGTGGGAAGACATCAATAATCAACTTAGGTTCCAGAACTCATGCAGAACGGTCAGAACTTTGTCTTCCTTAGGTAAAGGAAGTAGAAACTATGTTAATCCCCTGGTGAATTAGTTTATAGAAACTCAGAGATTATACTGAACCTAAACAAAAATAAATCTATGGGAAGGGAAGACAGACTAAATTATTTCAAATCATAATAGTACATAAACATATTTAGAAAGACTGAAAACAATTATCTCAATAATATGACATTGGTTTTCAAGTCCATGATGCCATCGATACTCATTTACACTGTGGCATTTCATCTCATGGTTCAGTATTTAAAAATCACATAAAAATTTACGCATAACATCAAGTGTGACTGTAAGTAACTGTTATCCTGGGATATATGTCTCTTTCTTGCTCTGTAAATCCAGATGATTTGGCCACATATACAACCCTGTCACTGACCTGACTACTCGACAGCAGAGGGCGAGACCTACCAGAATGATCCACAGACAGGGGCACCTCACTGTAAAGCCTCAAAAATTTTGCAGTCATTCACACTTGGAGTGGACCAAAGGAAGGAGACATGAAGAGTTTTCGAGAAAACAGAGAATTACAATCAGAATCTATGGCACAGTAAACAAGCATATAGTAGTTAACATTTTAACAAAATATTTAAAAGTATTGTTTTCTCTGTAGGGGGAAAGCAGACAACTCTCCAGTAGTAGAAAAAGAAAAACCAACACTGATATTCAATTTCCAGTTTAAATACACTTGTGAACAGGAAGATTGTGAACCCCATTAATATAAAAACTCCAGAAGAAATTATGACCTTAATGTACAACAGCATTTCTATATCAAATTAAACTTAGTATCTGATTAAACACACCCATAGTACCTTTATGGAATTCTCTAAAATGCTCACAGTAAAAAATGTATAAACTAGAGTGTAGATTAAAACATCTTATATAGCTTGAGTGATACCTGCTGTGGGTTAAATAGCTTCAATTTTTAAAGTATGAGTTTTGACTTTTGAAAGCAGAACTGTGTTTTGGCATTCAAACCTATATAAGATCTTACAATTTTGTCTTGGGTATGGTGGCACATACCTATAATCCCAGCAACTTAGAAACTTAGTCTCTGTCTCAAAATAAAAATAAAAATGTCTGGGGATGTGGTCTGGTGGTAAAGCACCTCCAGGTTCAATCCCCAGTATCAATAAATAAATAAAATTTAAAAAAACTTAAAATTTTGTCAAATAAGGAATACAAGATATGAAACATCAAATGTGGGGGAAAGATTTCTGATCTCTAACATCACATGGGTAATGAGTGGTTTTCATCCCATGCCTCCCTGAAATCTAGCTTCTTGGAGGTGATTTACGGGTGAGTTAAAAGGATATCATTCAATTTAGTTTAAGTGCATATTTAAAAACTTACTAAAACCACACATCCTAACACATACCTTATTTTACCACACTGGAGACTGCTTATGTGTTAACTTCTACTACCAAGATAATTTATATCTTTATATAGTCTTTGGAAGATAATTTCAGCTATCTCTAATTAAAGACTCCTCCAGAGATGTGTGTTTGGACTGTTATTATAAGCACTTATATTCGTGTTTTATTGATAGCACTCAAACCGCTAAGATTTCCTCCACCATAACTCCACATTTGTGTTATTCAGAAATCTTGTTTTTCATAGTAATGAACTAACAAGTTAACATAAGCAGAAACTTGAAAAACATTTATACAGATAAAATCGACCTTGGGGGGCTGTATGTATTGAAATAATACATTAAAAATTTCAAAATATTCTAGTCCTGAAAAATGTTTGAAAAACAATGTTCTATAAAGAAACCATCTTTTAATTTAATTTGTTAATACAGAATTTAATGTGATTTAGTTTTTTAAAGCAAACTACCTTTATAATAACATTTCAATTCTCTTTATTTTTTTGGTGCTGTAGATTGAACCAGGGCCTCACAAATGCTAATGAGTACATGATCTACCATTGAGCTACATCCCCCAGACCCTCCATTCTTCAGCATAATGGTAAGTATTCTAAAAAACAGAGTGTTGTAGAGCTACAAAAAGTGAGTAACTTGTAAAAAAGTTGAGAAACTACACTGAAAACATTCATAATGGCTTTGGACCCTCCATATAGGCAGTTTTAAGGAAATATTTTTATTTCTGAATTAATCATATATTTGTTTTGGGTTTTAAACTTCAAAATATGTTCCTCCTCCAGGTAAAATGTCAATGGTGTACCTTTACACATCAACTGTATTGTGTGTTTTGACAGTTTAGGCATATTTCAAAGATTTTAGATTTTTATTTTGTGGTTTTATTATAAAACAGCTTGCACACCAAAATCAAACAGATCTTTTTTTATTTAAAAATCCACCTCAAAATTCAGTTCTGGGTTTTAGTTTTTGTTTAAAATAAAGCAAACATTTAAAAGCATCACATGTTACTAGTCTATAATTCATCTTGTAATTAGCACATAGTTTGTGGACTGGGAAAGTTAACCCAGCACATGGATCAGGCACAGTACTAGGGCCAAAGGGCCAGAAATCAGGGCACATCTGTGTACTCAGGCAACAGTGAGAGGTCTGAATGGAGTGGGTTGTGCCTCAGTGGTGGGCACCCCATTTCAATGCCCCCCCCCCAAAGCTGTAAGTCTGAAATCAATACATAAGAGACTGTCCGTGACTTAGGTAATAAAAAAGAACCCCAAACAACTATATCTGCTTTCTAAAGTGTGTTGCAAAGCCAAGAAAGATGAATGTAACTGTAGTCTCACTACAGTTTGTGGTCTTGACATCTGTGACACAGGACCATGTTATAGGTGAGACAGAATTATGCCATTCCTCTGGTGGTTTTGGAAATCTGGTTGGAAGGGGTCCGTGGGTAGAGGACTTCACATTACAGCAAGGCTCTGATATTTCACGAACAGGGGCAGTGAAGAAAATCACAGTACAAAATCCTAAATTCTTTTACTGGAAAAACAACAGGTACTACATGAGAATCACTAATATAACATCTATTTTTTTAAAAAATGAAGATATAAAACATTAATTGCATAGGAATTTAAATATAAGGCCAAGAAGAATATTAAGTAAAGTAAAATCATAGAAAGGGCACTATGGTGTCAAAAGATAGAATTTCATTCTTAAGAGTAATAAATCTCAATTACTGTCTAATTAAGAATCACAGTATGTTGCTATTACTAACAGTGAATGTCAACTGTTTCCTTAACTCCACACTGGAAACCAATATTAGGATGAAGAACAACACAACTAAATCTCATTGTCTAAACCTGATCAGTGTATTAGCACTTCAGTGCCCGGTACGTACCTGATTAGTTATATTATCTACCTTTTGCAAGTAATGCTCAATACATGTTAACAAGCGTAAGAGCATGTCATCACTGCACGCTGTCAATGATTTTCAGGGTTACTTGATAGTGTAATGTATATTCAGTCTTTCAAAGGTCCAAGATTCCACCCGGCAGAATCTTCACTCAATGAACCAAAAACACTGTCATTAACAAAATACAACAAAGTCCCTCCATTAAAAACTAAATGTACATGAACCAGAGAACTAGGTCCTGACACCAATATATACATTATCCTCAGCATACTGAAAGGCAGTGGAGGACTTGGTAGTTCAAGCTAATGGTTACCACCTGTAATGTCAGGTAGAAAGCTAATTTGGGATCCTACTTCTCATTTTCACGTTGTTAGACTGTAGTTTCAACAGCAATTTCCAGATCTAAAAGTAGCTTAGTTAACTTAGTATTGTTATAGAGAGTAGTGTGAGAAAAAAAAACAGGAATTCCTAAAGGAATTCCACTAAGGTTCATCGAGAAGACCCAAACCAATGTTTTAAATGAAAAAGTGCATAAATACAGTAATACTACAAATGTGTTAACTACGGGACCAATGTTTCTCTGGGAGCTAAATGAGACTATTTTTCCACATTATTTACATGTTACAAATTGTTCAGATACCACAAAGCACCATTTCCAATCCCAACTGCTTGATTATGTGTGACAGGTCCCTTGACTTCAACTCTGTTCACTCGAGGATCTAGTTAGCATAGAAGTGTCACGTCCTCTTCAAACAGGATTTCTCTCTACATTTGGTTCTCTTTTGTTCAGAAATGGCAAGGTGATATGTTCATTTCACACCCTTGGTTGGTGTTTCTGATTCCGTGGACTGTCTTCCATCCGTCCAGGCCTCCCGGGTACTCTTCAGAGCCAGGGTCTTCTGCTGGTCAACCACGACATAATCCACTCTCTCATCCGCCACACTGCTTCCTGAGCCACTGCTCTTTTGCTAAAATGCAAAGAAAAAACAAAAATTGTACATTAAAAAAGTGGGACTGAGTGAAATTCAGTCTTAAAATGGACATACAGGCACTATGGATATTCTTGAAATTCTATTGGCTCACAAAGAAATACCATTAACTACCTCAGTTTAACAATGCTTCTATAATTTTAAATTTTCTCTTTAATTTAAAATTATAGAAGAATTCACACTAACACCCCCATCAGAGATGTTATTCATAGGAAACAGGGACAGAAAATACCTAGTTCATTTTTTTTAAATTTTTTATTTGTTCTTTTTAGTTATACATGACAGTAAAATGTACTTTGCCGTATCATAGTTCATCTTAACGTATGCAGATTGATTCTCCCTTTAACTTGACTTTTTTTTTTTGAAATCCAGTGTTTACTTTCAGAGTTAAGAAATGTGTGGGTTTTTTGTTTGTTTTGCTTCATTGTTGATTTTTGCAAAGCAATAGTTCAAGAACAATCAATTACATGGGCTGATGCTCTTTGACTCTCCAAATCCAGCCTGACACTAGATAACTTAAATGTGATTATTAATGCATTGCTGGGCTCACTAGAAAGAAAATAGCTAATTATAAGAAAAATGGAGGGAGAGGTTAAGGCATGGAAAGAAACCTTGTCTTCAGGATGGATGTCAATCTAGCAGAGTCACCAGGAGGCTGGGGGAAGGAGGTCATGCTGAACCTAAGGCTATCCTGTTAAGCTGTGGTCCCCGAAGGGAATGAACTATAGTAGTAGCAGATCCTGGTTCCTAGCAAAAGGTAATACAAATCTTATCTGGAGGAAATTTAGGTTCTCAGGATTTGCAATTAGATAATATACAAACACACAAGCCAAAAAGAATGAGTTAGCAGCTGGGCGCAGTTGCGCATGCCTGTAATCCCAGCAGCTCAGGAGGCTGAGGCAAGAGGATTGAGAGTTCAAAGTCAGCCTCAGCAATTTAACAAGGCCCTAAGCAACTCAGTGGGGCCCTGTCTCTAAATAAAATAAAAAAAGGACTGGGGATATGATCAGTGGTTAAGTGCCCCTGGGTTTAATCCCTAGTACCAAAAAAAAAAAAAAAAAGTTAGCAGAAACAATAAACACAAATTTAAACCTCCAAGGACTTCAGACTATCAAAGTTACTGCATCGACAGCATAAAACATGTACGTATAAAATGTTTAAAGGAACTAAAGCATAAATATAAAAGGAATAAAACAAATAAGAAATCCGAAGTTGTTAAAATCAGCAAACTGTACTTTAGAAATGAAATATAAAATAATTGAAAAAAACTAAACAAATAGGAAGAATAGAGAATTAGTGAACTCGGTGAAAGATGTAAAGAAACATCTTTAAGCACAGAGAGATGACAAGCAGAAATTATAAAAGAATGGTAAGAGATCCAGAAAATACAGACATCCTAACATGTCTAATCAGAAATGTCAGAGGAGAGAATAAACAGTAAAAAGAATGACTGACATTTTTCCAGAGTTGAGAAAAAATTGCAAACCCAGAAAATGAAATAGCAGCACAACTTCTACTAAGCAGGACAAATAAAAAGCAATTCATGTCTAGACTTTGTTGGGAAACTGCAAAATGACACAAACAGAGGAAAGAGCTTAAAATCAGCCAGACAGAAAGGATAGGTGACCTGCATAGGAATGGCCATCGGACTACAACATACTTTCCAACACAAGGGACAGAAGCAAGGTGAAGGGGGAACAGTGTCTTCTACGTGGTGGTGAGAAAGTTACTGTCAGTCAAGAGCTGTCTACTGAACCTGTCTTGTTTTCCAAGATAAAGCAAAATCAAGACATCACATAAAACAAACAAACAAAAAGTGGAAAGGATTTACCACCCTCAGAGCTCCACTAAAGAAACTTCTAAAGACTACATTTCAGAAGGAAGAAAAATAATTACAAGAAGGAGAGTCTAAGATACAAAAAGAGTGATAGACAAAGAAGTTGGTAAGCAGGTAGGAAGATGTAAGCCAATGCTGTTTACAAAATGGATTCCTACTAATACTACTAATCGTGGGCTTAACAAAAGAAAAAAATTGAAATTTTGGACAGAAAGAACACATGATTTGAGATAACTTTCTAAAAAAGAATGAAGATATTGTTTACCTTAAGAATCTGTTAAGCAATCATTTCAGTGATAAAAACAGAAAATGTCTAACCGCCATACCATCAGAAAGAAGAAAGTTACTTTATCAGTCTCCATAATTTTTTCTTTCTTTCTTTGTTATTTTGAGGGGGGGCGGAATACTAGGGATTGAACCCAGGGGTGCTCCACCACTGAGCCACATTCCCCCCCCCCCCCTTTTATTCTTTGAGACAAGGTCTCTCTAAGTTTCTGAGCTAGTCTTAAACTTGTGATCCTCCTGATCCAGCCTCCTGGGTCTCTGGATTTCAGGCGTGTGCCACTGTGCCTGACTCAGACTCCACCATTTTGTTGCAGTTTTCAAAAGTGCATTAAGTAATAGACTTCATTAAATTTAAATTAAACATAATAAAGGTTTCCCCAAGGAGACAATGCTGGTTTAAAGTGCATGCTAACTACATTTGTGGAATGAGGTTTCACTCACCTTCCGCGGTGGTGTGGACTTCCCAGAATCTAAATCTAGATCAAGGTACTCCACCTGCTTGTCTCCTTTGGGCTTGATCATAGGACTGCTTCCTCCATCAAGGCTATTACTGCCAAAAAGATTCTGAAAGTGAACCACAACAACACCAGCCGTCAAACATTCATGAAATACACCATTCATCCTTTTTCATTTGAGTTGGGGGCCTTAAAACTCCTGGGCTCAAGAGATCCTCCTGCCTCAGCCTCCTGAGTAGCTAGGAATACACATGTGAGCCACCACCACTGATACATACCATTCACCTTGTACTTGCTTTTCAAAAGAACAAGGCTAGAAAAAATGTCTGCTTAGAAAATTAAATAAACTCTTAGAATTGAATGAAAATAAATAATATTTTAAATATATTAAAACTTAGAGGAAGTCAAAAGTAGTTTCAGAAGTTAAATTTGGTTAAACTTAGACTGGGGAAATCAAATCACAGCTGGCCATAAAAGTTCAATCTGAACATTATTAACATTATATTGTACTCAATTTCATTTTTATAGCAGAGGCTCCTTATACCCACTGCTTTCAAATTAAATTTAAAAGAAAGCTTCTATGGTTAATTTAAAGGCTTTCAAGCAAAAACATTAGTTTTGAGTTAAATATATTATCTCAAGGTTATAGATAATGATTCCAAAGTCTATTTTATTTAATCATCTGGATTTCTTTTAACCAATTAATTTCCTGTCTTTTCTTAGTTTGATCTCTTCCTTTCTAAAAGGAAGTGTACAATAGGACTACTCTCTAGAGTAAAATAAAGAAAATAGGAAGATAGAGGATAGCAATAAACAAGAACCAAAAAGCCAGAGGCTTGAGAAAAATAAAAATGGATCAGGTTAGCAGGAACTCGAACCAATGCTAAATAGGAGGAGGGCGAAATGCCCTTATGTCCCTACGTCCACTCTCTTTTGTATCCTAAGTGTGCGCCAAAGTGACTTGCCACCATGCACACTGCAGTTCCCCCATCTAGAAATGCTGCCTCACAAGGAAGACCGCATGCTCATCAGGGACTTGTGCATGAATCTGGTTCCGTTGACTCTTTGAGTTGCTGTTTCACCCCTGTCTCCCATGACCCACAGTTAAAGTAGAGAGAGTTGTGTTTAAAGGAAAGAACATTTGCTAGAAAAATACTCAGTTTATTCCCTCGTGTGGTAGTGGGGCTGCTGACAGGCAGTATAAATCCTTTTATAAATTAGAAAAAGGTGCTCCTTTCTCTGAAGTGACACACTCTGTGCCAGGGCCCACAGCCTGATGAGGGGCCCCACATGGCCTGGATTTCATGAGGTGGGGTGTAAGAGTGAAGCAAGCAACTGCACAGGTGAATGCAATAACCCTATTTAAAGAAAAATAATTTTAAATCAAATTTCTCAACAACTACAAATAAAATATTGAAATTAACATGTAGGGTTGAAAAATATAAGAAAATTTTGCTCAAGCTGAAATGCTAAAGACAGTACCCCCCATTTTACTAATTCATGAAGAAGCTGAAATCAGTGTCATTTTTTCCCCCTGCCTAAGGCCATATTTTACTCTCACAACCAATTAGCTGGGAGGGTAAGCAATATTCCATGTTCAAAGGTGATGGATAACAACCCACATCCCATGTTTCCCTGCCTGGAAACGCCTAGAAGTGTTCACAGTGTTATAAAGATATAAAGGGAATCCATAAATTCATATGACCTGCTCATTTAACCCTAATAAGTTGTCCCCAAAGAGAACTTCTCAGAACTGCTAGTTAAGTTTTATGTCTAGTGACT
Source organism: Urocitellus parryii (assembly GCF_045843805.1). Lineage (NCBI taxonomy): Eukaryota > Metazoa > Chordata > Mammalia > Rodentia > Sciuridae > Urocitellus > Urocitellus parryii. The sequence goes on along the minus strand of NC_135540.1, from coordinate 19,036,494 downwards.
ACTAAAACTGGAAATGTTTAAGTATTGTTAAAATCTGTGTGTCGATGAGGAAGTCTATTTGTTCTTGATCCGGTTTCAACAGGGAACAGCCTCCCTCTGTGTTCTAGCCTTTCACCCACTGTGTTTCCAAAATAGTTTTTTGAGGAACTGTGAAAATTGTGGGAATTATCGTGTTCTGTAAATTAAATAACAAAACAGTAATGCTAGATTTTTCTAAAATTCTTCAAAAAACATGTAAGATCATTTAGGATATGTATGTTGTTATTATGTAACAATTTATGTCTTTAGTAATAGTGTACCATCACTTAAATTTCAGGTATTAAATTAAGGGTTCAAATGTTTGACATTGATCTTCATACAAATTAGTGGACAGCATCACCAATTCACTGTTTCACTGCCTATGACAGACATAATCTCCTAGGAAATGAGCTGTAAAATGTCAATTTCAAGAATTTGGTCTTCATTGTATGAATAAACCAGAAATGGTCTGATCCTGTCTCAACTGAGAACTTTAAGGTTAGTTTATTACTGACTTCATCAGCATGCATTAGATCCAGTGAACTTCCATGGTGTTTCATGAGTACACTAACTTCCCAATATTTTCTAAGGAAGAGTTACATGTACTACAAGGAGGCCTTGTAGTTGGCGCTCATGGCTCAGTTGACTTTTCTACTGCACATGGTAGACAGATACTTCCACCTAGGTCATTTTTGGTCATTTCTAACACTTATGACCAAAGTTCTTCAGCAATCCATCAGTGATTATTTAGACATCCCTCCTGGCAAATAAATGTGGTTTTCTAGTTTAATGTCATAGGTACAAAAATACATATTTTTACTTCCTTTGACTTCTGACTATAATGGTCTTTTTTCCGGTCTTTTACCTTCACCTATGACAAATTCTACTTTCAGACTTTTACATTGTCTTCCTAAGATTTTTATGGTTACTTACTATTTTGAGCAAAAGTATAAAAATCTCATCTAGCTCAGAAAATACTCTAATTATTAGAAAAAAAAATTGGTTCAACTACCTAAAGATGAAAGTTGGTGACAGTATCTACTCTGATGAAGTATTACTGATTCTCTTACTTGAGTCTATTCACTATAGTGAGGAAACAATTTAAATTAATAAAAAAAGATAGAACAACTACTCAACAAGTAAAAAAAAAAAAATTGAATCCAAAAACTAAGAGTCAGTAAAAATTTTTCTGCCTTGAGTAATCTCTAAAATCATTATTGGTCTAATTAGTTACAGTCAAATTCAATGTTGACTTAAATATTATAAATTATTTTTGAATATTTCATAAATTTGTTAATTTTTAAAGTTAACCAGTATAGCACCAAATCGAGCTTTCCATATCATTTCATTATGATCGCTGACATACGTGTCTGAGGGACCTTATTCGCTTAAAGTCTATGCAGAATGAAAGACAAATTTATTGACTGAACTGAGCTTACAACAAAGAAAGAAAATAAGACCTCTAAAATGTGACTCAAAAATTTGAAATTCAATATTTGCTTATCCTGTTGTTCTTCAACTGCTCTCCCTTCTCCCATGATGGGGCCTTTTTTTTTTTTTTTTTTTGGTACCAGGGATTGAACTCGGGGGTACTTGACCACTGAGCCACATCCCCAGCCCTATTTGTATTTTATTTAGAGACAGAGTCTCGCTGAGTTGCTTAGCGCCTCATTGTTGCTGAGGCTGGCTTTGAACTCACGATCTTCCTATCTCAGCCTCCCAAGCCGCTGGGATTACAGGTGTGTGCCACCTTGCACAGCTCCACGATGGAACTTTTATGTGAGTCCAATGTCCCTTTGAAAAAAGGCTGTTTCCCAGACCCTTTTGTGTCTGAAAATGGCCATAGTTCTGATTTCTGGTTTGTCTGTGGCTATTTTTAGGAACCTTTTTTATGAGCTGCTGGATTGAACCCTTTGCTCCTGCTCCCTTTGCCCCCCATCCTACCCTGCAGTCTGCTGGCCGGAACATGACCTTACTCCATGAGCATGTGAGCTACATGCAGAGGGCACTTCCTTGCAGAGCTAAAGAGGCCGGAATCCCAAAAGATTCTAGAGCTGACAGCTCTCAGCCCTGGCAGCTCTCAACTGACTCTCTGGATTTTTGCATGAGGAAGAAAGAAACTTCTTTCTTAAGTCACTGTTAAACAGGTTAGTAGATACTAAATAGATCTAGTAGATACTCTATATAATAAGATACAATAAGAGAATAAGCAAAAGATAATTATTTTTAAAAATTAAAATTGGTTTTTATTCTGAAACATCTGAAGTATTTTTTTAGATTTCTGAGAAACAAAACATTTGCTGCTATGATAAAGTTCTCATGCCTTGTGGCAATACAGCCAACCTTAAAAGTATTATGTTTATAACAGGTCTTCTTTAATCTTTAAGCCCAAGGGTATATTCTCGAAAGATTATCAAGAATCTCCCGTATAAGACCTTCTCACCACAAGAATGTCATTACTTGGGCCTGGAGAAAGACTTTATCGACTACTTCCAGTATATTTTTCTGAAGAGTATCAAAAACCGAGCACATCTTAAATGAAGTACTTCTAGAAAACTGCTATAGATGGATCAGGAAATGCACCCCCAAAAGCCCATACGTTAAAGGCTTGGTCCTTATTGTAGTCCTACTGGAATGTGGTGGAACTTTGAAGAGGCAGGGCTTAGAGGGCTTAGTGATGCATAGAGAAGTACAAGACTTTCATATAAATATTAAAAAATTTAAGAATTCCTATTTTTTTAAAGAAAACCTTCCTCTATGTATACATATAATACAGACACATGTTCCTAAGTTTGTAAAATGATTCTTATGATTTATTTGTATTTAAATAAAACTCAACTAAGTAACCCCCCCTAAGAAACTACTATATTTCTTGAGGTCTTCATGGGTATGCCTTTGAAGGGATTGAGATCCTGGTCTCCCTTCTTGTTCTCTCTTGTTTTCTGGCCATGAGGTGAGTGTTTGGCTCTGCCACTTGCTCTTGCCAAGATGTACTACAAAAGGCCAAAGAAACAGAGCCAACTAATCCTGGACTGCAACCTTTAAAACTGTGACCTCAAATGAACTTTTTCTCTTTATAAGTTCATTAGTTTAAAAGTATTTGTTATAGTAATAGAAAGCTGATTTAACAGAAACTTTTGTTTTTCAATGATTTACAGTTATATTAAATTTTGACTCTTTACTGGTTTTAGATTTTATCCAAGTTGTCTTTGGTTGTGTTCCCTTAAGTACTGGAAGAAAGAGACATGAGGGTAAAGTTTACAGACTGAAGGAAAATTAGAACAAAACACTGCTTAGGAAAGGAGAGGATCAGGCAAAGAGTTTACATACTGGATCTTCGCTGGACAGGTTGGGGTTCATGGGCACATAATTCTCCTCGCTGTCATGTGAGTCACTGCTTGACGTTGTGCTGTGCACTGAATCCGGCCGTGGGGACAAGGGAAACCTAGAGGAGCTAATCACAGAAATTATCATCATATATGTAAACCTTGATGAAAACTTCTGAAATCGCTCCCCCAAATAAAAATGAAGGCGTGCATGCCTTCTGAAATATTCATTTACATTGATTGTACACATTAATTACAACAGAATTTATTACACACATTAAAATGCAACTAACACAGATGTATTATAAAAGGAGATTTGGACGTCAAATTATATTGTGTAATACAAACAAAAGATAAGTTATTACTAGTGATGTGTAGAGAAGTAAAAACTTTCATATCAATATAAAAAGATTTAAGAATTCCTATTTTCTAAAAAAACTTCCTCTAGGTATACATATAACACAAATGCACGTTCCTAAGTTTGTAAAATTATTCTCTTTTCCCCATATGTATATGTAAATAAATCTCCATTAAGTAATCCCCTAAGAAACTACTATATTTTCCAGATCAGTAGTTCTCAGATATTTTTGGTCCCATGAATCCTTGATACTCTTAAAAATATTAAGAACCTCAACTTAATATGAATTATTCTACTGATATTTATCATATCAGAAATGAAAATAGAAATATTTTTAAAATACAAGAGTACACAAATGCACATTAACTGTCACAATGATATCATGACATATCATGAGAACTCACATGATCTGGAAAGTTCCACTGCACACAAAGAATGGAAAAGGCAAATGACATCTTGGTATCTTAATGAAAATAGTTTTGATACACAGAGTCCTCAAAAGATCTAGATAAATTTCTTAATAATGAAAATTCTAGATAGTATGTTTTACAATGTATTTTTTTAATATATATTTTTTAGTTGTAGATGGGCACAATACCTTTATTTTACTTAGTTGTTTTTAATGTGGTGCTGAGGATTGAATCCAGTGCCTCACACATGCTAGGGCAAGTGCTTTACTACTGAGCCACCAACCCCAGCCCTTACACTATGTATTTATAAAGTACTTACTCTCGAGCAAAACTCCTTGTGATGGGAGATCTAACTGGGGCTTGTAATTCTTCCCATTCTGGCAAAGGTTTTATTTCTAAAGGTGCAGGCTTGGCTGAAAAGAAAGGGAGAAGGGAGGAATTGGGTGTATAGAACTTTGGGAAGCAAACAAGATCCTCTGCATCTCAATTTTTATATAATAGAATATACCCGAGACCAGCTAGCTTCACACATGAAACAAAGTTCATGGATATTACATGATGTGACACAGCTCAATGCTTAGAAAAAATATGTTTCATGATTGTTTTAAGCTCCATCATGCATGTTGCTTCTTAATTTAATGTTTTGTGAGTGTAATCTAAATGTGAACAAGAAAAAGTAATGTGACCCAATTCCTTTATAGTTGCTTGATTTATACTTTTCATTATTTCATTCACTCATTCTTTTACTAATTTCATCCTCAATATAGAAATGTAATCATCTACATAAAAATGTTACTATTCTTCAATACTGAAGCATCAGTTACACAACTAAGCAGGTAAAATGATGCATAGAGAGTATTAAAACCAAAAATTTAGTAAAAATCCAGAACAAAATTTTGCTAAAACCAAAAGGATTAATTATCAAATCATTTAAATCAATTCACACACCATCTGGAAACAAAACAGAGTAAATTGTATCTTTGGACTCAAATTCTGCTTTAAGGCCATAATTATTTTAAACAATCACTCCAAACTTTTAGCTTAATTTAACCAATGAATCCTTTACCAAATTAAGTAAAATTAAGTAATGTTTATTTTTAGCTTTATTTATTAGAAGCCTTTACTTATTTACCTCATTATTGCAGTAAACAGTTATTTGAACTAATTTGTACCAGAGTTTTTGGCCCTTTCCTTAAAGTCAAGACTGAAATGTTTTTTCAGAAAGGTACAGAGTAAGCAGAAAAATGAAAATACCATTTTTAAATATTAATTATATTATAGAAAACTGCTCAGATGCATTGAATAAATATCTCAATCATGTTTCATCTTGCCACTTTCAAAAAAAACGTTCACTTTGCCATGTTTCCTTAGTCTTTATTGATGTATGTGAAATTTTAATCAATTAGGTTACAGTTACCATCAAACTACAAAATAGGTAGTCATTTCAAAAGACTATATAGACTCCCTGGGGCCCATAGGTATTTTTATTAACTCAAATATAATGCAGGTTGATTTACTAAATTTGAGTTAAAACAGTTTTGCTTGTCTACATTAGACATGTACAGAATTAAGCTGACTGAATGTATTTTATAATTTTTAGTATTTTATTCTTTTGATACCCAAAGGCTAATGGTAATTTATCTAAGTAACAGCATAATTAAATACCTGGGAATAAAATGTGTGTGTGTGTGTGTGTGTGTGTGTGTGTGTGTGTGTGTGTAAGATAACTGGAAATCACAAGCAGTTCACAAGCTTAAAGAAAACAATGTTTCATTGCGTAAAACATTAAAAGAATAAGACAAGACTGAATATCACATATTATCTGATATCTAACATGCTGCTGTTAATGGCTAAGTAGAATCAGTACATTATGAAAAGCATTCACTTTAGAAATAACATGCTTTGGGAAGCTTTATTTGCAACAGCAGTAGTATTTAAGGATCCTCTTTTGTTTGCCTTTTTAAGAAAACAAAACAAAACAAAAAAACACAAAACATGAAATAATAAAATTCCCAGCGCCCCAGAGAGCATGCGGTGCTAAAGTACATACCCTTTCTTCTTGTAGCAAAGTCACCTATGGTTTGTGAATCAGTTCGCTCTAAACCATGGGGTTTGGGTCTTAAAATTTTAGGACTTTGACCTAATTGGTAGAAAGAAGACTCTCTTAATATAATGTTATTTTTAAACTGGAAAAAAGGGTTCTGTTAAAAAAAAAAAAAAAAAAAGGGCAGCAGAGCCCTATGCAGAAATGTTGTATCTCCAAGGCATAAATTGTTTGTGGAAAATATTCCAACCTTGCTACACATCATTCATGCTCAGCACAAGGGGAAGGAGGAAGGCCCATGCGACAAGGTAAGGAGTCAAGGGTTATAAGGGGTGGCAGTATTTTAGTGGGAAACCAGCCGGGTTGGTTATCGCTATTTAAGGGGAGTGAGGAAAAACACATGCCCTGTTAGTTTTTCTTCTAACATGACTTAGAAAACTGGATCCAATAAAACATGACGAAATCCCTCAGTGAGATGTATGAAGTTTGGTGTTCATGAGAAAGTATGAAGGCCTGCTTCCCTACGATACTACTTTTTTCATTTGGTACAGAAGGTTTAAAACCCAAATCTGACTATTCCTGCACCTCCTGACTAGGACCTTGTACCGAAGCAGGTGGCCACTACAATATTTGCTAACCTAAGACCAACATTGATCTGTGTCCCTTGGATACATAGTAACTGCCCAGTGACTTCATCTTCTAAGGAGGAGATGTTTACATTCTGGCACTGGTGATTGTCCAGCTTCAGCACAATGTACTGGAAAGCAGAAATGCAGTTGCCATCATTTTCCTGTCATTTTCTCTGTCACCTATAAGAATTGCCAAAAAACCTTGTGAAAAGTACCCTGTTCACAGCTGTTGGTTTCACACCTTTCCCCATTAGAAGTCTGGATGCCAGAGTCGCAAAATCATGGGATCAGTAATTTAAGTCACCCTGTTCTCAGTGGTACCAAATTTCATTTATTCTTAGAATTTACAAAGTTGAGGTGACATCTACCAGATGGTAAGTTAGAATTTGCTGGTCAGAGGCTGATATGTAGCACCTCATCTATTGAAATCAAAAAGTTTCTTAAGATACGATTCAGGTGATGGCTGGGAATGCAGCTCAGTGGTAGAGCTCTTGCCTGGCATGCATATAAGGTCCTGGGTTCAATCCCAGTACCTCAAAAGATTCAGGCTAAAATGACAGTTCTTTACCCATTTTCTAAGTTAAATAATTAACACATTGAGTTTATTCAGAAATGAGGCAGGTGTAGTTTACAATGTGAGTAATCATATTTTGGGCAAGATATACTCCCTAACCCCTCATGTTATCCAGGGCCTACAAAATGATAAGACATTTTTTCTAAAAGATGTCTGCTCTTTAAACTCCCAACAGCACGCTGCCCTTCAAAAAGAGCAAGAGGCAGAAGGTAAGTTTAGGAAAAAACGTGATTTCCCTGGAGAACCAAAGAGGTTAAGTGACCTGCTCAGGTCACAGCAGGCTCCTGCCAGCCTGCCACCTCCTAGGGAGGTGTTCTTGTACTGTGACCACAACTGCCTTCACCTCTGTCCCTTTTAAAGATACAGAGAGTTATCAGAGGTATATGAAAAATAACCAGGAGCCTCGTTTAAAACCTATGCTTAGGAGAAGAAAAACAAGAGAGCCTTAGGAAACAGAGGGGAGTTTGAACACCTGTCAACTCTCCAGTTCAGCCGGGGATCTTCTAGCACCCCAGACTGCAAAGTCACAAGCTAGGCAACTCAACTAGAGAAAAGCAGAGACGTGCTCATCACACACTTGTATGTAAGCTGACGTTACTTGGAATATGTGGATATGGCTCTGGGTGCTACACGTCCTTGAATGTCTCAGTTGACATGGATGATGTGATATTTAATAATTACAAAGTAACTTTAGAATTACTTTTGGTTTGCTGATGTCTACCCACTAGCTGTCCTCACTCCTCCTCTTCCAAAAAAAAAAAAAACCCATTTTCCTCAGTTTCTCAGCCTCCTCCTGATTTCCTTTGCTGTGGTTATCTCCCAGTGGTCACTGTGCCATTTCTCAACTTAGCACTCTTGGCGTCCTATCTGTGTGTGTGGTTAAATAATCAAGGTCGAATGACTGCTGTGTCTATCTGTGGTTTCCCACATTTTCTTTAGTCCATGTATCAGCTGCCTGTCAAGTCACGCCCAACTGTCCTTTCTCCTCCAAACCATGCCACTTTTCACCTCCAACAGCACTAGCAATGGCATCCTTTCTTGGATCCTTAGATGTAAAATCTCAGGGCTGTATTTTGAGAGTCCATCTGTATTTGGTCTTAAAATGCTGAAGATCTGCCAATATGTCAAACTTTTATTTTGGAACTGGGGGGTTGAACCCAGGGGTGGTTACTCCCTAAGCCACATCCCCAGCCCTTTTTGTTTTTTTGTTTGGAGAAAGGGTCTCACTAAGTTGCTGAGGCTGGCTTTGAAGTTGCAATCCTCCTGTCTCAGCATCCCGAGCCGCTGGGATTACAGGTGTGTGCCATCATGCTGGGCCAATGTATCAACTTTTAAAATGAGAAGCACAAAATGGTAACTAATAGAGGTCAGTGAGAACGTTACCTAAGCTTGGATGAACACTGGCCTGATGGCTGTGATTGAGAATTATCAGAGGTCTATGAGAAATCATCTGGAGCCTCTTTTAAAACTTACACTTAGGGGAAGAAAAACAAGGCAGGAACAAGCCTACTATTTGTAAAGGAAGAGAAAGTAATGTTAATAGATTAAAAAAAAAAAGACAATGCCTATCTTGCAATGGTCTTCTCCAACAAGGAGAAAGATCTTCAAACTGAAAAGAACAGAAGAAACCATCAGAGCTACTAATGGCCCTGTCATGTGAGAGGAGTGCATGATGGTACCTAGGTACTTTCAAGATTTATTTAATGAATTACATTTCAAGATACCAAGTGAGTTTACAGACAACACAGAATTCACATATGTAATGTAGGGAAATCATGGAGAATGTGGAAAGTGCCATGAGAACAAGCCACAAATGTCTTTAATGTCCCATTTGTCCCCTGAATTGTGTGCTGTTCTGGTTAAATGGTTTTCTTCTCTTTTTCTCATGCACAACTTTAAAATTTCAGTCCTTTTCCCTTTCACTGTCAATCTATCATTGCTTTACTAATCCATTTGTCTTTCGTTTCTATACAAAGATCAAGCTACAATACATCCTCTAAGACTGCCTTGATTTCAGAAATATCTCTGTACTTCATCATTAATAACCAGCAATTATCAAGGGTTTCTTATGCACTCGGTATTCTAAAAATTACTGAACCCTCCCAGAGAACTGGTAAGACGGGAGGAAAACAGATTTTTCATGTTATCACCGAGCAGCTGGCGCCTGCAGAGTCACCCAGACGCTGACTGGCAGTGCCAGGACAGGGATCCTTTGAATCCACATGGAGGGTTTGTGCTCTTATTCCAGTCTGGAACCCGTACATTAGCTATTGTATTCGTACTGTTTGCTGTGTCCAATGTCTTCTCAACTACATTTTAGGGACTGTACACATTAAATAGAGACATAATCACATTTCTCTGAAGGCCTTTTTACCTTCATGACTAATATATTCTTATTGGTCACAAGAAAAACACGTGAAATATCAGTGACTGTGAGGATGCATGTTATGAGAAATAAGGACTTTTCAAAGAAGTCATGTGATCTAAGGAGACACAAATAAGGCAGAAGCAGATGCATGATATCAGGGAGCTTCATCTTTTCTTTCTCTCTTCCCCCCCCCCCCCGCCACAGTACTAAAAAGACACTCCCTTTCCAGGATATTCCTTGTTTTCTTTTCTTTCTGTGTGCGCGTGGTAGGGGGTACTAGGGATTAAACCCAGGGTCTTGCACATGCTGGGCAAGCACTCTACCACTAAGCTGTAGCCTCGACTCTCTTAAGTTTCATTTTGAGACAGGGTCTTGCTGTGTTGCCCAGGTGAACGTCAAATCTGTGATCTCATGCCTCATTTACCCATTAAGCGGGGATTACAGATGTGTGCCACCATGCCCAGGGGCTCCTTGGTTGGCTGTTTAGAAAACTATAATATTTTAGTTAGGTTTTAAAAGTGCATGCATTTATAAAACTTACAGGTATATTCTGCTATATAAAAAGCTTAAGACTGATTTTCAGGTCAAAGTCACAACCCAGGAATGTTGCAGGAAACGCCTGTGTCACTTAGGCATTTTGGCAGCTTTAAGTCCTTCCTAACTCAACTCAGCATTTATGTTCCAGACAGAAAAGTCAGGCCCCAACGGCTGCCTGATATGACTTACGAGAAAAGAAAGGAGGCAAAGGAGTCCAAGTGTACGTAAGCACTCTCATCTCTGCCTGTCTCCTCTGTGTGCAAATAATCTGAATGTTTTCTGATTGCTATAGAAAACGGTGAACACAGATATGAAGAAATAAGAAGACTAAATAAAACAAAAACAAAAATGAGCCACGTTGATTCTCACATTCTGAGAGTAAACTGGAGCTTCAACCTTTAAATTCAAGCCAGTTACGACTTGGCTTTCTCCAGACTAGGCCTGAATAAAGAATGCAGCACAATTTGGCAAGCAGCACAGACCATGGTGAGATTCCTATTCGTGCTTTAACCCTTAGAGAGGCTGGTACTCTGGATCGTGCAATCTGCTACCCAATTTTGAGTATAACCTGGTAAATCTGACTCTCTGGTCCAGATCTTTTATATATATACACATGGAGAGAGAAAGAGAGAGAGAAGTTTGTTTTCATTATCAAGGAAATCTCCTACAGGAAAGCAAATGTATCCCCCTTGCTGCTCCACCACACCAGGAATTGAACTGAGGGGGACTTAACCACTGAGCCACATCCTCAGCCCCTTTTTATATTTTTTTACAGTCAGGGTCTTGCTGAGTTGCTTAGGGCCAGTCTGGGCAACTTAGTGAGACTTGTCCCAAAATAATAGATAGATAGACAGATAGACAGACAGATCGATCGATCGATCGATCAGGGCTGGGATACAGCTCAGTGGTAAAGTGCCCCTGGTTTTGATTCCCAGTTCTGCAAAACAAATAAATTGATGAATAAATAAATAAGACACAAAAAGGACTTGCACTTCATTTTGAAGTGGCTAAGAAAAAATTCGAATGTATGACTTAATAAATATAAGCTAAAGCTAGATTTGGTTTTATCAAATTTTCACATTATTCTTAAAATAATAAGGATATTTTACTACTTCAAATTTTTCTTTTGTCTCTTTTCTCTATCACCTGAAGGTATATGGGATACAAAATAATTTTGTCATTTGATAAATTTTCACTAAATACATCTGACAGTAAAGGGTCAGGAAGCATAAAGAGGAGGTGGTCCCCCTGATTAAGAAGCATAAATAAATGTATACTGTGCTGGCCTGGCCAGCCATAAAACCACACAGCTATCTATATATTTGGCAATAATTTTATCTCTTTTATGAATTTGTGTTCTTTCTTTTTTAAAAAATATACTTTTACTTGTAGATGAACGCAATGCCTTTATTTTATTTATTTATTTTCATGTGGTGCTGAGGATTGAACCCAGTGCCTCACACTTGCTAGGCAAGCACTCTACCACTGAGCCACAATCCCAGACCTGAATTTGTTTCTATGTGTCATAGAGTTGCAGGATTTTAAAACTAAGGAGCATTCTGTTTAGAGATGATCTAATTTTATGTTTTAAAATAAGAAAATTAATGCAAAAATAAGTAAACTGATGTGTCCCTTTTCATTTACTAGAAGGGAGTAGTTGTTAATGGTAATAAGAGAAAAAAATTCTAGATGTTTGAATTCTTGGTCTTTTTTCCTACTATACTGCTTTTTGACCTCATCAGTGTAACTTATTTTAGGGGCTTACTAGAAAAAAAATCAAAACATCATACTCTAGAAAGTTTGCTATTTAGATGTAAAAGTCCCCAAGCCTCCCCTTGATTTGCTCTTGACCATTAGTTTTTGTTTGTTTGTTTGTTTTCCTGGAGGAGGGAAGACACTTTCAGACTGCCAAAAGTTCCTAGAGCCCATGATCTCAAAACAGTGAGATGATTTTTATTCCAAGGAACTGCCTCCAAGAATGCTGGAACAGCTTGCAAAATCACAAATAACTTGTACAAACCATCATCCTAAGAGAAGGGACCCTCATTGAAACCCTACCACCCTTTCCCACTATGGGGCAAGCAGCACATTGCAGGATGCTTTGGTAGAATGCAGACTCCAGAAAAAAAAAAAAAAAAGTCCTGTGTTTGATGTCTGTTTTCCTTTTTTTGGAAAGTACAGTTCACCAACCTGTTTTGTTTCTTTAAAAGTGAGGAACTCACCCCACATGGCTACATGGCCTCCATGACAATCTCAGTGAATGCTTCTAAAAAACCACTGTAAGTCCTATAAGTTGAGAGTGCCAGAAACAGAATTGGGGTATGCCTTTCCCTTCTGATCCTGTCCCAATTAATGCTTCGAGAACCCTAGAGTCTTGGAAAACTGGGTAAAGTACTCTGAGGGAGATGACGAAAAGAGGGTGAGGTCTCTAACACGTTACATGAAGGAGTACAATCATTTCTTCTATTGCATTCTTAATTCAGAATGAGCTTTCCAGAGCCAATTTGCTTACCTGCATAAAATCCGTTAACATGCGCACAGAATAAAGTCCAACCTCATGGGTATAGCACCCAGGGATAAGGCACCTGCAAGGCATTTGGCATTTGTTCCTTCTTTTGGTCTTTGCCTATTTCCCTCTTGGTCTCCCACTCACCCACCACTCTGAGCCAGTCTCATCTCCCCTCTGAGGCAGGATTGGAGGATGCTGCTTATTCTAATCAGCAGCCCCTGTGCTGGCTGCCCTACTGGACCACCTTAATTGCTACTCAGGCTTGCAGGCTTTCCTTAGAGAAGCTTGCCTCAGAGTGCCAAGAGCTTACCTCAGCGCAGCCCCTTCCCTGGTAATTATGAGAACGTGTTTACTTTTCTGCCTCCTCCACTACATGGTGAGTCTCTGCAGATGAGGCAAGCTTTTCATTCCTTGCATTTGGAGACATAATGCCCAGCAAAGGGGATCCTGTAATGGGTAAGCACTTAAAATCTATAAGGAATGAATGTGAACGAACTGCCTTGTGCTTAGAGCTGGTGGAGTTTCACTGATCAATCTCACATGTTGCTTGTCCTTTAAAAGTGAAAAGGTAACAACTGAATGTATTTCAGAAGTGGGTCATCTCCAATATGGTCAAGGCTGTCACGAGAGTCCACATTTCAATTGAGTAGATGCAATCTTCTCTGAAAAGTGCACACACCAGGTGTCCTTGTAGGTAATGCTCACAGACATTGAACTCAATGTGGACATTTTATTTACCTTCTGTATTATTACAGGTCTGACATAACCTACAGTATTTATTTATCCAAAAGCTTTATAGATGATGCTACTATTTTCAGGGGGCAGCATCAAAATCAAAAAAGAAGATTAATTCACAAGATTATTATCCTCTGCTAATTCTATTTTTAAAAAACATTTTTGGTTGTTGATGGACCTTTATTTTACTTATTTCTATGTGGTGCTGAGAATTGAACCCAGTGCCTCCCACATGCTAGGCAAGTGCTCTACCACTGAGCTACAACTCCAGCCCCTCCTCTGCGTATTCTAAAAAGTCAAGGCAGAGTTCTGAAAAATGTTTATACTTGTTGTAATGGTCTCGATGTATAAAGATGAATATAATGATGTAATGATGGTAATCATACTTGCAGGCCAAGAATACTTAGGAAAAACCCCACATGACAATAAGTATGGAGTAAAAAGGAGCTCCATACTTATTTCCTTTAAACTGCAACAAGTTTAACTCAAAGCACAAACTTTAACACCTATTTATCAAGATATTGATAAATATCAATATCGTATCATTCATTCACCCCCCAAATATCTGAGCCAGTCTCATTTCTGCTCTGAGGAAAAATTGGCGGATGCTGCTTATTCTAATCAGCAGCCCCTGTGCTGAGTATTATAAAAATGTAGTCTTATCTTTTTTGTTTTTTAAAGCATGTTATTTTTTAATTACAGTTGAAAACTTCTTTAGGTGATCTCTTGGAGGAAAAAAAAATGTCTAAATACATCACTATGCCAAAAACAGACGCAAGGAGGGTAGGAGCTCCCTGGGATTAGTCTTCTGGACACTTCCTTCACCAAGGTAAGGTCGCAGACCTGAACATACTTTAACCAAACCAGGTACAAAAAATACCATAAGAAATCCTGCACTGCTTTTTAAAAATCAACACCATAACTAATGTTCTAAGCTACTACAGAGCGGCATGAATAAACAAAATTGAATAAAATATAAAGACTGCATTTGGTGTTCAGATAGCTGCTGTATCGTGTTAGAGGCAGGATGAGGGTGATGGGGCGTGGGTATATTTAGGGATTAAATATGGTACAACTATATAATGACTTCATTTGAGAAAACATGATAGGTAATCTTACAAAAAATTTCCAAACTTTACAAAATTACTTTTCCAGTAGAAAAATAAAACTTTGAGTTGAAGTAATCAAAACAATCTGTCCTGTCCTTGTGATGTATCTGCTTTCCCAGCATTTTACACAATATGCTAAACATGTTCCTCTTCTATTAATATATGTAACATTTGGTACACAGTAAGTACTAGAGTTACAGAAAGAGTCTGATGAAAATGTAGCTACCATGCACTGGATGACAGCCAAGGGTTCCTGATAAAACATCAGATATCAGCACTGTATGTATTTCTGCAGTTTCAGTTACCCCAGAAGTATTTGAAAAACTCATATGTACTCCAAACTACAGCAGCTGATGTCTAAAACTGGGCTAGTAAACAAGACCAGAATGTCACTCACTTGCTGTAGGCCCTTTCTAAGAAGAAAAATCACAAAACTCAGTTATCCTGGGTGTCAAACTAATATTACGGGGCTCCAAAACTAATTGAGCCCTATTTCACAGAAAGGTTTTCTTATGAGTTTCACTTAAAAAGAGATACTGGAAGACAGATTAAGTCATTCATCTGATGTCACAGAATTTGAAATTAAAACACTCATCTGATGCTAATGAATAACGAGAAGGATTTCACAACCAAGTAAGACAGTTGGTTTTACAGTTTTGATTCAAGGATAAACTTGGCTCTGAGATCTGAATTTGGGTTTCAACAATGTTTTCTTTAATGGTTATAACTTTACAAAGCTTTCCCTGCCACATTAAGTATTTTCTCATGCCTCCTTTCTTGTATTATATTTATTTCAAAGTATAAAGGTATAAGGAAAAGAAAAAAAATTTTAATAGTATGATTTGAGTTACCTCTTTACTATTTAACTAAAACAGCTCCTGGTTTTGCTAAAAACTATACGGGTGTTTTAATCTGGGCACACTTTACCAGTTCATTTTGTAACTAAGCAAATATATCAAACAAATAATCCGACCAGTGAGTTCAGGGTGGACTCTGAATGGTTCAGATAACTTTAATTAAATTAATTGGGCTGGGGTTGTGGCTCAGAGGCAGAGCGCTTGCCTAGCATGTGTGAGGCACTGGGTTCGATTCTCAGCACCATGTATCAATCAATAAATAAAGGTCCACTGACAACTTAAAAAAATATTAAAAAAAATAAATTAATAGATCAGTTGATTTTTATGATGCTGGGGATGGAACCCAGGGCCTTGCAGATGCTAGGCAAGTGCTCTAACACCGAGCTACACCAGCAGGACTTTTTCTCTCCCTGCTAATTTTTTTAAAAAAATGAACACAATCTCGACAAGTGACAGAGAACCGTTGACTGGAAGAACTAGGACAACTGAACTCTCATGTACTACAGTGCATGGTACTTTCACTGCATTCACCAGGTGACACAATTTTGAAGCAAAAAGTGGCCACTTATGAAATAACACGGGAAACACAGGCTAAATCAGACATACAGCCTGGTACCCTTCCCCAAACTGAACCACCTCCACATTACGTGGGACCGCAAGATAAAAAACTGTTAAGACTGGGGTTGAATGTAGAGCACTGCTGCCATCACGAACCAAGGTAAACGCGGAAAGCCCCAGGTTAACATTTAAAAAGACATTTCAATATTTCAGAGGTCATGATGGTTGTATCTCAATCCTTCCAAGATCTACAAATGTACTATAAATTCATCCATGTCTAGAAATGCTTTTTGTATACTGTCTGCAAAGAAGAATCTGACTAAGGTCTACAATAAGAATTAGAGACAACTGAAGACCAAGAGAAACAGAAGCAAATATTACTGAATAAAAACCCCTGACACACACACCCTAACCTCTTTCTTCACAGCTCAGGGTCCCCAGGTAGACACCTGAGCCATCAGCAGTCAGTCTGTGGGCTGACCTTGATCTATCACGTGGCCCAGTGTGAAAAGTCAAATTAGTGGGATCACGACAGTTACCATGGGAATCGGCCTCCATTAATTAGAGATGGTGCATTTTTCAGAATTTCAGTCTTCCTTCCTGGTTACAGTGCACTCACATGATAAAGTCAGGAATAAGAGGTATTTTAACTTCAAGTCTGGAGGGCTATATAGTTATTTCTATACAGTCATATTAGAGCAACCCCGTCATGTCTAAGCACTCCAAAGGGACTGAATAACGAAGGAGGCAATTAGAAGCTGAATGGGTGCTGCAAGTGCTCCTGAGAAGAAGCCAGGGGGCAGAACAGAGGCCACAGCGGGTGCTCCAGGCCAAGGCTTTCTGAAAGCACACCTCTCCTCCGGTGGAGGATCACGAGTTCAGAAAAGAAGGGAGAATGCTAGAGAGAACAAAGCAGAGGCCACGACTTCCCAGGAGCCCGAGCGCAGGGAGAGTAGGACCCAGGATGGTCTCAGTCTCCCCTTAGAGCCTTCTTCCGGCACCGTTACACCCCTACTTCAAAATCAAACCAAAACATTTTTCTTAAGCTAGTCTGATTGCTACTCAGTGGTCCCCTCAACTGGAACTTAATTAAAACTATTACTAATAATCTAGTTAATGAGAAATACACACAGACATTACATATTCTTTAAAAATTGCATATAGCACAGGAGGCTTTTCAACGTGCTGACAACCCCTGCACTAAGCCAGAAGCTGTATCACTCATCACCTGGATGCTAATTTATTTGGCTGTCAAGATTAAGTCACACCAACAGCATGCTGCAACAGAAGCAGGTTGTGTGTGTCTAAATGACTTACACATAAATTTTGAAAACCTGAGTAGATATTACCCAACTTGGCTAAAAAGTTTCTTTTACTGAGAGCTTTTAATGAACTATGCTATAGAATTTAATGTTACTTACGATGTCCAGTAAAAAGAGTAAACTAGAAGCATTTATTTATTCCCCAGCCAAGGCAAACTAATTTTTAAAAAGTTGTTACATGGGTAGATAGAAAGCTGTAATTACGTCAAGCGTTGTAAATAATCCTAAATCTGATTTGATTGTGTACTCTCTGAAGAAGAGGTTACACCAAGTAGCAATTAAAGGCCATATACACCTTGTAGAAGTGTTGGGCTTGGTCTGATAATCTCTGTATCATCAAGAGATAATATACACAAAATCCTAGATTTCTGGGTTCTCTTGTTACACCAGGAGATTTGCTGGTATGAGCCCACAGCTTCGGAAGTCAAAAAAGGATTTCAGGCCATCTTGGGACCAGTCTCTAGGCTCCCTCTCATCTGCTCAGATGGCTCACAAGTCTCTGCCATAGCATCTGTCACTTTGTCACCTGCAGTTGCCAGGAGATCCACAGGGGGGATGGCAGACACCCTCAAAGCTAGAAAAGATGTTGCCAACTTGACTTGAATCTAAATCAGTTACAGCTTCCCGCCCCAGGATCTACTAATAAATCCAGTTAAAAGCTACTTTAGGAAGCATCACAAGAACATGTAGAGATTTAAAATGTATGATCTAAAAAATAACATTTTATGTATCAGACTGTTTGTATAACATTTTATTTCCTCCCATTAAATGTATAACGTGAAGAAAAAAAAAGATTGCAGCCGAGTAGGGGTCAAGTCATAACCCCATATAGAGGGGGCAGGGCATTCCAGTTTCTCCTAATTCTCCCCTGTTGCCTGGGTATTCCTTTGACATAGGGATGAGAGATTTACAAATCTCACCTGGGCATCAGTGCAGGTTGCTAATCTATAAATAGCAGTACTGCTTTGTAAACTGATGTCCAAGGTAGAGGAAATATTTCAAGACGCTAACTTCAGCTCTAACTTAGCACACTCCCCAATCCTCTCACTTGGCATGTTCCTCTTACCTTTTCTGTCGGGCTTGAGGTTCCTATCCACTGGGGGTGGCTCACAGTCTGCAACAGGAACTGGCCTTCTGGGAGGGGTCTTTGGGCTGGACCTGAAGCCCATATGAGCAGGAGGAGGCACTTGCATTCCAAATGAAGAAAAATCAAATGTCCCCGGAGTCATTGGCACATAATTGGCTTCCTGAATAGGTTCTGTGAAACTGCTGGAATGCTGTCGTGGGGGCGAGTTGGGATTCATTGGGACGTAGTTTTCATTCAGTTCATCATTTGAAACACTTCCCACTGTCAACACATTTTTGATTTTCTAAAACACACATACATTTCTTTTAATAAACAAAAACCATTGTCAAACATGAAAATACAACTGTCACATCCATTCAATGAATCTGAAGGTACTTTCATTTTGTGATCTCAATGAGTCTCAAGGTACTTAGTGGGAAGACTCTGACAATGAAATACACTCAACAATGCTAAGGTCATGTATACTTACGAAGTGGTTATGGAAGCCTTCAAGTGAACTAGATCTATCGCTGGGAAATGTTCGTGGAATATCATAGCAGTCTTGAGAACTAGCATCTAGAATAAAGAACAAACTATATCAGCATTTTCCATCTTTGCCTTGCTCAGGGCAATCAGGAACGATCTATTCTCTTTCTTTCTCTGCACACCCTGATTTAGAGGGATGCTCACAGAATTTACTTCACACTGGCACACAAAACTACCAGAAAATGCAGACACATTACTTATATGACAAACAACATCCACATCTGATTATGAGATTGAACCTTTGGCCTAACTTCTATCTCACTAACTTATAACTAGGCTACCCAAATGCATGAAGAAGAGATTTAGAAACTGATATTGAATGAGAAGTAAGTACTGACAAAATATTTCTTAGGATACATTAAATCTTTTTCTTTTTTAAGCTAGCCAGAAAAACTCTAATGTGAGATTTTACTACATCGTTTTAAAGAGTATGTGCATCAAAAACTTGGGCTTTCTATATTTAGGACTTGAAGAATCTCAGAGAATAACCCAAACCCATTTCACCAACTGTTTAAGGGCTCTAATTTCTGACTGCAGGCTCTTTGAAAAGGTGTAAGAAAAGTAATAGACACAAGCAGTTAACTGTAGTGACCAGTGGTAAGAGGAGAGTGCAGAACCATGGAATCAGATAGACCTCAAAGAAACAAAATGCACAAGGGCTTGACTGTAACAGAATGATCACCTGCTAGACACGACATGAAAACTACTTATAGAGGAAGGAAGGAAACAGAGCCCAGATGTGACACAGAAGTGACCATAATGGCACACAAACACAGGAAAGAGTAAGCCTGGAGAGGCTTCGTGGCTGGTCCATTTCCTGCTCCTGTTTTAGCAGACAGCCTATGCACCCAGGAGCAGGGAAAGTGGGAGGGGCATCAAGAGGGCCATGTTCTCCACGAGTGGGCAGCTCCAGCTTGCTCCCATCCAGCAGAGCACACGAGGGGGCACGCGCACACACACACACCCTCACTCATGCACACATAGCCTTCCCTGGTCCACTGAGACTCTCAGATCTTGGCTACACCAGCTCTTTCTGCAGAGCTGAAGGAAAAAATAGGCTACCATTGAACACCATACTACACTTAAAAGAACAATTAGTTGGAAAAACAGATTTTCTGTCATTAACCTCTAGTAGGGTAAAAACTAACTAAAGCTGACCTTTTCGCAATTTGTTCAAATCCACGGTGGAAATGGTATTACTACGTGACGGCGGCACCCCTGTGGTAGGGACACAGTAACTACTGTCAGTGTCTGAGGCCATGCGTGGGATGTTGCACGTTTCCACAGGAGATCGGTCATGAGCTGGATGTGGTTTCGGTGGCCGAGGTGGAGGGATATCTGGAATATTGTCTAGCTTGGATGTCTGTCCCAAGGTTCCTTCTGGAAATGTCCGTGGAATCTGGTAAGTATTACCAGGTGTTGGAGGAATGTCATAACTAATAGAAACGTGCCTCATTTGAGTCTCTACACTGGATGTCCCCAGTGGGGTGTTAAAAACATAAAGTTCTCCATCTGCTTCAGTACTCGATGGAGACTCCTTTGGCAAAACGTCGTGAGAGTAACTCCTGGGCAGGTTGTAAAGACTGGAGTCCACAGAGACAGACATAGCACGTGACGGTGGAGAATCATACATCATTTGTTGCTGAAAAAAGCCATTCATTCCATGTTTGCTCTGGGAAGAAGTAGGATTTTTATGAGAAGGGACGTTATCATTGCAGTCTGTTTCAGAAGAGGTGGATTTTGCAGAATCGGCGTGGGTTCTACATGAAAAGTGTTAATGACAAAATATAACAGGGTCAAGAATAAGAACGCAGTTTTGGTAAACATATTCAGAGCTTAGCAATCAAAACATCTGTTCTTATCCCCCATTAGATTGTTTTTGTGTGATCTGTAGATTTCAAGCACAAATGTTCTTTAGTTTTTGTATGATTACAAGACAACAAAACCACCACCACACACCACCAGCAGCGTAGTAATTTCTTCCCTATACCTGCCCGCTTCCCCAAGTCTCCCTATGAAATTCACACATAAGAACCACCATCCTGGGCTGGGGATATAGCTCAGTTGGTAGAGTGCTTGCCTCACATGCATAGGGCCCTGGGTTCAATCCCCAGCACCACAAAAACAAAACAAAAAACCACAGTCCCTAAAGCCCTGCATGAGACAGATATGGTGAGTGTCTGGGAAAGGAAAATGAAGAAGGCACAGGGACAAGAGAAGTCTCCCGTCAGAACATGCAGACGCCTGGTGCCCGTCCAGTTCATCAAGTTGACAAATCTGTGACTCTGCAGAACTAAACGCCAAATGATTGCCTGGTACTGAGGAAGTCCACCGAGACCCATAAGGAGGGGGCAACTTAATGGGTTCCCCATATCTTCCCTTATCCTAATTTCCTTTAATAAATTTATAGTTAACTCTACGAGAGGATCAAAATACATGAGGTAGAGTTCACCAACTCCAGATGACAACCTCGATATTTCTCATTTGAGAGTATCTCTGCTTTGGGTACATTTTCCATCTCTGTATTCTGAGGTATCACAAAACTGGTTTAAGCCATGATGAAGCTGACCATACAAACAAGATACCTGAACTACCCATACACGTTGTCCAAAGTCCTGCAGGAATTTAAACTCTTTTTCTAAATAACTTGAGATTTTTTAAAAAGTGCTTATCTTCCCTAATTGCTTAGTAACATCGGCATTGTACAGTACATTTACCCACTGAAACTCTCACCCCAGGGTTTCAGAGAACCCATACTGTGCTAACCCAATGTTTCTTCTCCTTCCCTGATCATTGCCCTCTTTTCAGTGACTAGCCCCGCCCCCTGTGCCTTTCCAGATGAAAATGGCCAACAGAGTCCAGGCCTTTAGTCATCACACATGCTGCTAGAAAAAACCTGTTTTTCACACATTTACTTTCTTCTTTAAATGCTGACAAATCCCATATTCTCCCCAGATCCTGAGTTCCATATTTTCGAACTGATATTTCTACTTGTGTATTCTTGGTGAATTCTGGGTTCATATAGTTCTGGTGACATCTGCTGTACTGAACCTTCCTAAGTGGCCTTCCCTCTTCCAATCCATCCAGCAGACCACATTGCTATGAGACATATTTTCAAAATAGAGTTTTTATATTATTCAAATCCTCAATGGAAAACCCATTAGGTCCCTCCAGGCTGTGGGAACTACAAAGCCACAAATATAACTTGGCTCCATGTTCCATGTCCTCTTCCTCCCCAAATCAAACCTCTCCCCAAGCAGGCTCTCCTTTCATCTTCTTTCTACTGTGCTCACATCTCTTTTACCCCAAGAAATTTTCTTATGAATTACTAATGATATGCTCCTTTTCTTACACCAACTAGGTTCAGGTCAAACCCTACTCTTCTGAAGAGATTTCTCACTGTTTTCTTCATCTTAGAAACACTTAGACCATTCCTTGATGGAATTTTGAATGCACCTATGCATAATCTAAAATTTGCATAATCTAGAATTTTCATGAATGGAGAAGCTAAGAGATGTTAGGGGTATAATTAGTGGTAAGCAAAACTTCCTACTGCCATTTAATGTTTAGTGGAGAAAAATAAAACTACCAAGCTATTTCCAATACTATGATAAAACAGAGATATAGGGAAACCATTTGAGCACAAAAACTCAAGAAAGACATTTAATCTAACCTACAAGTTTGGGGAAAATACTTCCTAGAGGAGCTCTTGTCTGAGCTGGGAGCACTGAACATGAACATATAAATACTTAATGCTTCTATTCTTGGACTTCTTAATAAGCTTCACTTACAAACTCCAAAGGTGACTGTATCTGAGGGGACTGTGTCTTACTGTCACTTTTACAAAATACTGATGGCAAAATATATCTGGGTGATGATTTAAAGCATAATTTGAAGCATAATTTACATTGCAACAGAAATACTCTGAAACCAGGGAAATCAATGAAAGACACTAACATAAGGAAAAAAAAAAATGTTCTGAAACCTGTCATTTTGCTGTTGGTTTTAAAAAGTGAATTTCCAGAAGTAAAATCTTCGTTAGTAGCACAGGAAACAAAGTTGCAAGTGTGTAATTTTAAATTCTCACAGCAAACAAGCACAATCAAGTTAGAATTTGATATTGTTAACTAGTGTTGATTTATAAAATTTTCTTGCTCTTACAGGTAAAATCCCATTACAACAAATATATAAAAAAACATCTTTGGAATGCTTGTGAGAGGCTTCTGTCACCTTGGGAAATAGTTTGCAGAAACTATTATGTGGATTTTAACAAACCCTACTTAAATTTTTGTTAATAATGGCTTTTTAAATGAAAGCTTTTTATGTCATAAAAGCAATAAGACTTAATAACTTACAGCTTTTTTAATTTTTAAAATTTGTTCTAATTAGTTACACATGACAGTGGAATGCTACAACTGTTTCAAAAACACCTTTCCAGTCTAATATGCAAGTCACCCCACTTTTATACTGCTCATAAATATACCACTTGATGGTGATGTCACTAATGGCCACATGGCTGTTAATGGCAGAGATCCTTTTCTTGCTTCTTTTAAAAGAGTAAAACAACTGTCTCAAACTCCCTCTGTCACTTTAAGCCTCCAACCACGACGACATCAAAGGTCAAGGATGATCAAATTAAAATTACCTTACAGCTTGTAAGAGGAGAGAAGTGTGGGAGGAGGGAGGGAGATGGCAGGCTACCCAGGGATTGGGGAAGGACTTATGGCCCCTGTGGTCAAGCACCGCAATCCATATGCTTCTTTCTACTTAGAAATTTGACAGGTCAAGGTTTGGGCTAAGTGCTGCTTCAATGTTTGGTATAAAGATTTGAAAGTTTCATTGCTTTAAGCATTACATGTAATATCATCAAATTTCTCTAAACTCCAATTTTATAATTCCATAGAATCTGCCATATTGGGATTTTACCTGTAAGAATAATTGCTCACACAGACCAAAAGAACTATGACACACTCACTGCAATGGAATCGTTTTGCTTTCAAAATCTTCTAGTAGCAGGTATTCCTCTCCTTCTTCAGAAACAAAAGATGACCCATGGCTGGTTTATAATCACATAAGAAATGGAGCAAGATCACCATTTACAAATCAGTGAACTCTGTTAAGCAAGTAATACTGCAAGTCTCTAAGAAAGACTGAAACAGTAGCCTGTCTTCACAAGAGTCTTGGAAGTACAAGTGTCTGCCACAGACAGCTTAGACTATGTTTCTTCAATAAAACCTCCTGAATATCAGAAATCATTAATTGGAGGGATATAGGCCTGAAATACAATGCCACTAGGTAAGCCTATGGAGATGGCTTCTTTCAAGCCTTCAAGTCAAGGTTGAAAAGTTTAAATGTAAGATTTTAAAATGTACACACATAGACGCACACACGCACGCACACACAGAGGCACAAACGACTTACCTGGTGGGTTCAGGCTTCTTGCTTTGACAGTTGATCAGCAAGAGGTAGTCTTGAGGATCCTCCTGGATGCCAAGAGTTTCCGGGTGTGGTGGAAGGCTGATTAGCTGATAGGAAGGAGGTAGAGCTGTGGAGGATGGATCCACCTGGACAGATGGTGGTGCCGTATTTATAGCAAAAGGTGAATCAGCTGGTGCTTGCAGGGAGCCGCCAGGTGGCTTCACGGGATCTGCAATGCCAAAGTTTAACTCTCACTGTCCGTCCCATTTTAAGAACATTTTTCTGTTGTTGTTGTTGTTATTAAGCAAAACTACTTTAAGTTTGGAGTGAAATTACTTCAGCACACCAAAACAGAATAACCATGACAAAGTCAGTTAAAACAAACACTACCAAATGGAAACATTTAGGAAGAGATTTGTTCATGTCAAGGAGATCGAAAATGTACCAGGGGCTCTAAAAATCTCAAATTAGACAATCTTTAGTTTTATGGCTACTGAATGAAAGTGCTCTACAATCTTAGCAGAAGAGATAGATTATTTACTTATTTATTTGTGGTGCCAGGGAACAAACCCAGGGCCTTGTGCATGCGAGGCAAGTTTTTTCCCCCTGATAAAAATCATGTCACTTCCTAAGCTGGAGACCTGTTTGGTGACACGGTGACATGCTGCTGAGTCCCAGGGCTGCTTTTCCTCTTTCATTTATTCTACTGCTCATCTTTTCTTTATACTTCTGGCAGGACTAGGGAGAAACAGTTTTAATTATGAGACTGATGGATTCTGTTCATGACCAGGGAAAGGGCTTCTTTAAGGCTTCACCCTGTCTCTTAGCTCATGGCTTTCTCTGCCAGTTAGTGGGCACAAGGAGCATTTTCAGGAAAGTGGAGGAGAAGTACTTTATTAAGCCCTTAACCATGTTCTGAAAAGACACATGAAAATAGCTAACTACATTGTGTAGAAGGAGATAATTTGAAAACAAGTTGAAAATCTAGAAATAAAATCCCTCTGTAATTACTGACATAACCAAGTATAATTTTAAGGGCCCAGAAGGAATATACTCTGTTAGTTTGGTGAGGAATACAAGGCTATAAAGGTAAATGTTCCAGATATAAATAAACAAATTTGTTTGTCGCCTGTGTATGTTTGCACAGAAAAGGCTGAGTTAAAATTGACTTTTTTTTTTTTCAACAAAACATTACGTGAAAGATGTTAAAAGAGGTAAGGGAATTAATGTTCTATCAAATGGGATCGAGGTCACCTGACCTAGACATTCGCCAGAGAAGGGATCACTGTAAACTGTCTTCTTTAGATACTTGCTTGTGATAATGTCCTTATGTATTTAACCATAATATTCCCATAAACAGCATAGACAAGTCTATTTAGCTCATTTTACAACTCTTTCAGGTGCTGAAGGTAGGTTTCTAATTGTGAGGTCTAAATGTAACTGTATCCCCAGTTGTGACTCAATAGCAAACAGAGGTTCAGAAACAGATGTTGGGGGAGGGGGATGTTTCAATCTGAGGTAGAAACTCCCTGAGCACCTTCTCTCTGTCAAACCAGAAGAGATTAGAGCCAGAGATTTTTCCAACTCCTCTACCTGCTTCTCGAGAACTCCATGAGCCCTTCTGGATGCTCATAAGGTTTGAAAACTTCTTTCAATTAGAGAATATAGTCTGAGCAAACAGGCTGAACTAATTTCTGACTTTTTAATCTTTGTGATGCTCCAGGTAAGGTCAAGTCTTCCTACAGGCTTACCTAGCAAACTCTAACACCCTAGGTCAGGAGTTAATGAATTCTTTCTTTTTCAGGAGGATGAGAACAGAAATGGTTAGAGTAAATTTTTGGACACTTACATAATGATGTCATAATTTCAGTGGGTACTCACAAACTCTTGTTGTCCTGTCTAACAACCTAGGCTGATTACAAAACAATGTATATAACATAACCTTCTGAAATGTTTCACTCTTTTGATGCGGTTGTGAATACACAGATTTAATTCAAGGAGATTTAAAATGCTAGAGATTAAATAGTGACTCAGAGTAAATCCCTCTGGATTTAAGAGAGCCATGAAAAATATCTACCTTTTAAAGGCAAGCTTAAAAAAAATATATACAACACTAGGAAGGAAGAAAGGAGAAGGCAGTTAACTGTATCCTACAGGTTGTATCCACAAGTGTATTTTATATGCTTCTCTTTTCCTCTATAGTAGAAGCACAGAAAAATTCAGTAATCTAGCTCAATTTTTAGTTCTCACCAAAACAAAATAAAACTAAACAATGACAATCCTTCACTCTATAAAAATCATATGAATTCTAGTGACTGTTTTTATAGATACACTTTTCCTTTAATACTTTTTTTAAACTTGATGGCTAAACCCTAAATGAATTAAGTGATTCATCTTAAGTGGGAAAAGAAAATCCACCCGGCCAGGAAACCACAGTCTGACCTTGTTTTATTAACACAACGGGACCGTCTCATTTCTAACCTTCCATATCTCCTACCTATGAATGATCAGAGCATTTTAACCTCTTTAAAGAGACCTGGGATTTAAAGGTTCCTTTTTCAAAATTATCTCATTTATATACTGCATGAACATTAAAAGAGGCAAAGAGCTGGAGAAAAATTCCCATGATGTTCACGAGCAAGCTCATGAAAGAAAAGACCTTAAAACATCCATTAACAGCCACCCCCTCCCCTTGCAGACAATACTGGCACACACAGGACTTCAACAGGGCCGAGGAAACCACTCTACCACCTGGGCTCAGAAAACACAACATCTTCAACATTCTGGTCTCTGGGTTCTTTTCAGTCATGTTAATTTGACTATAACTCAGCTCTGCATTATTTTAATACAAGCATTGTACAGTGTCTAAATATTCTCTGACAATTTCTCCCTACAGTTTAATGACTGGCCTAAGACAAAAAAACTTCTGTTCACCTTATAAACATGTTGACTTGTACCTATCTCTACACCACAAATAATGGAACAGGCCATTCTGTTCCCCTCCTTGCTCACGCCTCTGAATTACTGCTCTAAGGAAGGCTAGTATCAAGCTTCTAAGAACCAAACATTGGTTTAGGGTTTGCTTGAGCATGAAAAATAATCTCCTACTTCGTAATTCAGAAGACGTGAAGAGTATAATGAACATTCATTAAAGGCCTAATAAGCTACTGGAGTGAAGTCCTAATTGAAATATACTTAGAAAGCTAATAAACATTGCTAAGGAAAGCCTTTCAGTGTACAAATTTTCAGTGGAGAGAAGTAGATTATGATTTGATGAGATCCAAAACATTAGAAACTGGTTCACGCCACTCTACCCTCAGCTTTAGTTTTATCCTATTTGGAGTCATCATGTCTGCTGTTAGGGTCCCTCAAGAAGTTGGGGAGGCTAGATAATGCTTCTGCATATTCAGAAGAATTACTCATTTAACAAAATGAAATGACACAAGTAGGAAATAATTCTACTCTCTTTATTGGTAAAGCAGAATTTTGCGGAGTTGATGCATAGGTTAATTTTTGAACCACTGACTTACTGCATCTGAGCATGCAGTCATGAAACTGTGGAGTTGCTCCTCTGTTCTTATCAGGAGACCAGATGAGAGTGTTTCCTCTGAGGGTGGGCTGTGTCTGCTGATACAAAATTTGTGGGTTTTTTTTCCTATTTGTTTTATTGTGAAAGTCTTACTTTTAGAATTGCAATTAATGGTAAATAGGTCAAGGTTATTCTGTATCTACTGATTACTGATTTATCTGGTGTACTGTAAAATTTTTCTTTTAAGAAGAAGCATTTTGGGATGGGGGTTGTGGCTCAGTGGTAGAGCACTTGCCTAGTATGTGTGAGTCATCAGGTTCGATCCTCAGCACCAAATTAAAAATAAATAAATAAATAAATAAATAAAGGCACTGTGTCCATCTACAACAACAAAAAATATTTCTTAAAAAAGAATAATTTTGAATAGATCTATGTATCACTTGGAAAATAAGAGTCTATAAAGAGTATTCATTATCATTAACACTAATATAACCAACCATCTTCTCACTTCTGAATATACCATTTGTTTAAAAAAATACTTATTTTACTTTCAGTTGTAGTTGCACACAATACCTTTATTTATATGTGGTGCTGAGGATTGAACCCAGGGCCTCGAGTGTGCTAGGCGAGCACTCTACCACTGATCCACAGTCCCAGCCCCGAATGAATACACCATTTTTATGGAAGAACATTTTATAAAGGTAAATCTGACAAATGGATAGCAACGAGAAGCAGCAGCAGTAGCAACTGTTGGTGAAACCAACTGCAGTTTCTTCAGCTTATTCAATCCAACTATTAAAGACTTAAATTATTACATAATATGTTTAATGTGTCAAGTAGAAAAAAGTTCTTATTTGTCGTGACTCTCTTCAATAGACTGCAAAAACATTCTTAGAGACTTCAAATAGTTAGGCAATCCTGGCAAATGCCATAATACTTATCTAGAGGTATGATAGCATCAGAATCTCTTGGGGGGTACTTTAGAGATCTAGTTGCCTGGGCCCCAACACAGGACATTCGGTGAACCAAGATCTCAGGGACAGTAGCTTGAAAGTGTGTAATAAAACAGAAAAAAAAACCAAACTCAAGCTTTGATTGAATTAGTCCTCCAGCAAATGTGAATTAAAGCCATGAGATATCATGGCACACCCACTAGAATGACTGAAATTAACGGCTGACTGTAACAAATGTTGGTAACAATGTGCAATAATTAGAATTCTCATACTCTGCAGGTAGGAAAGCAATCAGTACAATGGCTTTGGAGAATTAAAGCTACTGAATCTGCTAAGGTTAAATCTATAGCTATCCTACCTAGGATGCAGCATTTCTATTCATGCATATATACCCAAAGAACTTATTAGACATATCTATCAAAAGACATGTAAGACAGGCATGGTGAGGCACACCTGTAATCCCAGTGACTTGAGAGGTTGAGGCAGGAAGATCTCAAGTTCAAGATCAACCTCAGCAACTTAGTAAGGCCCTAAGGTCTTAATGAAATCTTTCTCAAAAAAAAAAAAAAATTAAAAAGGGGCTGGAGATATAGCTGTATGGTTTAGAAGCCCTGGATTCAATTCCCAGTACCCCCCTCCCAAAAAAACCCCAAAACATAAGAATGTTCTGTGCAGCTATATTAACTAAAAACTGAAGACAACCCAAATGTTCTTCAGCATTCAAACAGATCCATAAAGTGTGGTATTCACACAATGGAATGCTGCAAAAGATGAAGAAATGCATACATGCTATAACCTCGATGAGTCTTGTGGACTTAATACTGGAAAACAGAAGCCTGACTCAATAGTTCCATTACATGAAGTTCAAGAAAATGACTGGGGATGTGGTTCAGTAGTTAAATGACCCTAGTTCAATCCCTGGTACAAAAAAAAAAAAGTAAAACTCAGCCTCAAGTGCACATTTGTAATCCCTGCTCTTGGGAGGCTGAGGCAGAAGGGTTCCAAATTGAGCTGTCTCAAAAAATAAGAAAAAGAGTTGGGGATGTAGCTTAGTGGTAGAGAGCATGTGTGAGGCCCTGCCTGGGTGCGATGCCCAGTAACACACAAAAAAGAAATAAATGAAGAATAGGCAAAAAAGAATGGATGGCAGTCAAAGCAAAAGGCAAATAAAAATACATTTGGGTGGGGGCTCTGCTGGGAGGAGGCAGAAAGGAAACTTTCAGGGGAGTGCAAATGTTCTATTTCTTAATACTGGGCAGCTATACAGACGTCTCTATGAGTAAACATACATATATAAAGCTATTTTGAACAATACATTTAAGATCTATACTAATCATAGTGGCAATTAAAAACTCAATAAAAAAGTAAAGAAAAAGAAATTTAAAAGTCCTCGATTGAGAACGGCTGCTTCCTAAGAAAGGAAGTGTATATATAATCGTATATGCTTGTCTATCAGGAAGCATATCAAAACAGAGAATCACACTTTTTATTTTTTTAATTAAGCCACTATAATCTGGGCATTTTGAAAAAAAAATTAAAAAAAAAAAACCTCAGAGGCAACTTTCTAATCTTGCATCCTAAAATTAGCCCAGAGGCCTGTAGAGAACTGAGTGAGCTTCCTATAGCCCTTGAGCTGTGCTTCCCAGGACTTGTTTAGCAGATTTAACAGCTTCCACCTTGGTGGTGTGGAAATAAAAATAAATTTGCACATTTCCAAGAAAAACAAAAGAAATTAGTTTCTACCCTCAAATCTACTGAAGAAAAGCATTCATAGGAACCACACACAGTTCAATGAGCTAGAATTTAAAAACAGATACAGCCTGCCAGCACTTTGAGTATTCAATAATAGCAGTGGTCACCTGGGGCAGCGGAAATAACATGGTAACGATATTTTGAGAGGTTCCTGGAATCAAAACACAGGTCAGATTTTTCCCCTTTCCTTTTGTTTTCAGGGAAAAACTAGTTATTCTCACAGGGATTGTGGATAGTTATTTTCTCAGACTGATATCCAAGCACAGTCTACTTTTTCCAACATCTGGTCTGAAACTAGCACAGTGAAGAAAATCATCTCATGTTATTGACCACTTTTTGAGCTCAAAGTGGGAGCATATTCAGCCCTCAAAAACGGGAAGAGCACAGGGCACAGGGGACAGATCTAGGTAAAAACAAAAATACTGTTCATGATGGGCAGAGAGGTCTAGTTGGAAAAAAGGGAATATAAACCAGGCAATAAGGTTAATGGAAGAACAAAGCTATTTTGATTCTTACCTTATATTAAACTGTATGAATACAATTACAAAGTATTATAGCAATTTGCTGCTGTTAGCATTTCAGACAAATCTTTAGATGTTATTTTATTCATTTACTGTGTGTGTATATATGTAGTGTCAGGGATTGAACTCAAAGCTTTCTTCATGCTAGGCTATTTTTTTTTCAAAAGGTATTTAGTCTACACTACAAATGCATTAGGAAGTATAGTAGTTAGTTTTATAGCATTTTTGCCACTATATATTAAAAACCTAAACTGTAGAGTACAATGAAGTACACTTCATTATGATACTACATAATGATGAACAGTTCACTTTATACAATTTTTTCCTATAACCTCAATATATACTTCACTATATTACAAACAGCTCTAATTAGGTTATTTGGGGGCAGATGTCCAGGAAGAAGCTGTAAAAAATCTAAATAATAGAATCTAAAACATAAGTGCAGTTGTATATAAATATATCTCTGAACTAACTATAGAAAGTATTAGCAAATTAAAAGTCCCTGGGGCTTGTTTTAATGTGCAGATAAAAATGATATGTGATTAGCACAGCTGCCGTTGGTAACCAAGTCACAAACCATACATAATAAACCTGATTGATACTTTATTGCTCACCCTTTATGTATATTGCTTTGATAAGAGGTTCAAAAGTTAAGAATTTCATTCAACCCAAATATACTTCTAATGTGCTTTGTAAGGACTAGTGAGTTTGCCACCAAAAAGGTCACTGAAGCTTTTAAGTTTTAAAACTTCACCACTCCTTATACTGGTAGAACATTTTTAAAGTGAAAACAGACATTGTGACTGAGTGATTCTGACTTCTAAAATCAATGAAATGTTTCGCTAAGTACAAAACCAGAGTTCTCAGTACATGATCGGTGACAGTCACAGAGCAGTTTAAAACTACCTCAGCTTCTCTTGACCCTCAGGACTAAATTAGGAGCTGCTGCCATCTATGTTTATCTAAGTGCAGGGCACTTATCACTAGGTATTATAATTCTGGATCATCTACTAGATCGTGTAGTATACACACATGAACTTGCACCCATCAACAAATGTAATGCATTATTTTGGACATTTTTTATAAGGAATAATTTCCCACTAGATATTCAGTTCCATGTCAGTGAGGTTTACCATCTGTCTCCCTAACTCGTCACCTAATATGTGTGTGTTGAACGAGCACCTGCAACCTAATGGAGTGTTAGGTTGTTGCTAATGGAGTGTTAGCAAACCCAAATTTTGGTGAACTAATGAATCCATTTTCTAAAGTATACCAAGCTTTTGTTATTCCCAGATCTGATTGCTTGTTCATTTATCTCCTGGATGGTAAGAAATATTTTAAGTTGGTCAAACAAACCAGAGACTCTGTGCCTTAAAACTTGCAAATTTAATCTCATAAACAAACATTTAGAAATTCTTATTTTGGGAGTTCTCAACTTTACCCAATACTGAATAGGCTTCCAAAAACCAGACATTCACCTTCCTTGAAAGAAGAATGCACATCTTCTAAGACACATTTCATTTCCTTTATTAAAATATTTCAGAAGATTATAAAAAGAACCAAGAAACATGAAAGAACACTTCTACTCAGCCTTGCAGATCAGCTCAATCTATGCAGGCAGCAATGGAGATGGAATTCTGCTCTTAGGTCCCCCAAACAAATTCCAAATTGAAAAGTCAGCAGGGAAATGGAACAACAGTAACCACAGAACAATTATAAGATGCCACATGATTTAAACAGAAGATCCATCACAATGATACCTCATGGTATCCTCAGTAGTATCCTGAACAGGTGCTTCAGGCATCTACTAGGGAATCTTGGACTGCATCCCCCAGGGATACAGGGGACAAGTTGAAGACACCAAGGTTGAAGACCTCGGTACACCTTCATTTCTGATTCTTGGCTCTATAAAACTAAATCTGTATCGAAGTCCCCTACACAGGTTCTGAGTGCATGTTTGAAAAGGAAGAGAAGCAGACAGGGACTCAGTGGTCAAACAGCTCTGAGAGTACCTGAACAAGACTTCCACCTGAGACCCCCACCCACTCAGCTGAGCTCTTTCCAGGAAAGTCAAGATCTGAAAGCAGCTGTCCCTTTGCCTCTTTTACCCATGGCCCTTCTGCACAGTGTGATCCTATTCCACCTCGGAGTTCTTTCCTTCCCAGGTGCCTAACCCTGGAGGGCTGTTTCCACCCACATGGAAACATTACTTCTTTCCAAGCCTGCAACCCGCAACTCCTCTCCTGGGAAACTGTCCTCTACTCCTGCTTATCCATACCTTGAGCCCCCTCTTCCTTCTCTGTGCTCTTTTTCATTGTGTTTTGTGCTTGATTCTCATTTGCTTTTCCTAGGTATTGATAATCACCTCGGCTACTTCATAACTTTAAAACCTAATGTGGTTTTTAAAATAATGCCTAAAGAACTGAGATGAAGCATAAATTTTTTGACATTTTAATCGGTAAAAACAGTCATATATCAACACTATTAAATAGTCCAACTTAATATTAATGTCAAAACTCAATAAATGCACTTAAGAATGACCTCCTGACCCCTTCTTCCTCAGGACAATTACTTATCCACTGCCCTGCGATGGTTCTTAAGTCTCTCTCAAACCTGTGGGGAAAAAAGTTTCTGTCCACACTGATTAAGGAAGAGTTCCATGATTTCCCCAAATGTCAGGTTCCTATTGCAAAACAAAACAGCGTATAACTGAATTAACAAGGAGTTTTATGGCACCTCTAAATACATCGCAAAAAACGGAGAACTGAAGTCGGGTAATAAAATCTTGAACTTACCTTCTTCTGTAGGATTAAACCCACAGATATCACAAATACAGCGGACCCACTTATTCATCTCCTCCTCACTGTCTGCTACCAAGTAGAAAATCCGGTCAATAGTGTTGATATCAAAAATGAAGCTGTTTTCAAATTCCTTTTTGTTAAATGTCAATCCAGCATCGACTTGCTGACATAAATTTAAATCGATGATACGGATGGGCTTCTTGGCATGATCATTTTTGTAATACTCCAGGACATCTGGATCTCCAGTCAAACGGCCACTGCGTAACACAAACCACCTCCTCTTCCATGCCTAGGAAAAAACCAAAATCACCACTTAGTATTAATTGCAGAGAAAAATTTTCAGAAGCTACACATTTATCAAGCCAATATTATAAATGCACCATCTAGAAAAGTCGCAATGGTTTTCAGTTATCATAGGATGATCTTCCACTCTGAACACCAAAGCTTATTGATCTCTCATAAGAACTTTCTGATATATATACTTGTATCTTCTATTAACTATCCTATGATATATCAAGTCAACAAACCAATGAAGGTTTGGTTTTTCACTACATATAAAAAAGTAATGCTTTCAATAAATGATGCTGGGAAAAATTAATGTGGACATGATACTCAATGAAATAAGCCATTCACCAAGGGACAACTACAGTATGATTCCACTTATGTGAGGTATTTAGAGTAGTCACATTCACAGCAGGAAGGGAGAATGAGGAGTTTCAGGTGGGAAAGATGAAGAAATTCTGGAGATGGATAGTGGTCATGGATGTACAATAATGTGAATGTTCTTAATAACAGTATTCTTAAAAAATAGAATGGTAAATTGTATGTTGTATATATTTTACCACATTTTTTTTAAAGCAATGATTTTCCATGCCTTAATATCTTGCTATAAAATACACACATGAAGGTGCTTCATCAAATAATAAAAGCAGAATCCAATGATGGAGTCTTCTTTATCAGTCCTTAACCCTAACATCTGTGCCTAGAAACAAAACTCAGATTGTCTCCTCTCAGGCTCACAAGTCTCAATCACCTACTAATAGACACTCTGTACTCTTATTGACAGAACATTCGAGGTTAGACTGCCCAAAGAGGACATTCCGGGAAGTGGAAGGGCAGAGAACCGTGACATTTTATGAACCCCACTGAAGGCACATGTTCTCACTGTTCCTCCTACTCACCCACAGACTCTGAGCACCAGTTACAATGTCACAATCCTTTAGTCTTGGAAAATTAGGACCAGCAAGAGAAAGTCTCTTTTCCAGTGACAACTGGTATGATGACAGCCCTGTGCCTACAGGAATTTTAGAGATTTTACTCATCACGGTATACGAGCTCCATGCTCTACAGTCTAATCAGACCAAGACAGACAGCTCCTGCTGGGGCTGTTAACATAGGCCAATTTTCCCCCAAACAGCATTTCTGTCTTCATTAACATATATTATCTATTTATAAGAAACTATTGACCAAGTTTAAAATCATCCAAGGCAATAGAGAAAGCCATGAGTATGACATGATAGAGTGTTTTTTTGTTTCATAAAATCTGGCAAATATAACACAAAAAGTATTGTAGTGACAGTTTCAAAAATGGCTTCACTGTATTCTGAAAAAAAATGTGAAAGGGGAAAAAAAGAGGATCGATAACTAAAATCTACACACACTTCTCAGGTAGCTGTTTCGTCTTTGCCTCCATCTCCACTAAACTGTATAATAAACTTCTGATCTGAACTGATTTTGAGTTGTGGTTCCCTAATGGAGGGGCTAGGAAGCTCTGGCAAAGATCTGAGGCAGAGACAGAAAATAAGGAAGAAGGGACCCTGAGCAATCCACAAACCAGCCACACAGCCTTCTAGTAATGTGGACAACTGACAACCAACATAATGTGGGTGATACCCTTAGGCTTAATGTTTTAAGAGATTCTTTAAATTATATCCATTAAAGAAAATCAATGAATTACTCAACAAGTAATTGAATTTTCTGAAGATACTGTACAAGGTACTTTGGGGAAGAGAGACAAGTTTGAAATTCATGATTCCTACCCTCGAGGTGTTTTCTAATTGTGGAGAAAAAAATTTTTAAAAAAGAAAAGCAAGCCATAAATAAATAAATAAACAAATGCCTTGTGTAAAATAACAAAAAAAATTGTGGAGAAAATATTTAACATAAATGAAAATAAATACTAACACAGCCACCCTGGATAAGTAGCTACAGAAATATTGCTTAGTGGATAAGCACTCCTTTACAGAAAAACTTGCAATCCTTTAACAAATTTACAAAAAATAAATAAGTAAATAAATAAAGAAAAAATCACCAAGGCCACAGAATGTTAAAACATCGAGTTAATTTCTTATTGCAGTTCAAATGAAAAAGTTCAGAATTGGTGTCAGAAGGAGAAAGAACAATAGAGTTCTATAGATGTTTTAGATAATATTAAAAAGTCACAACATGTTAGATTCACACAAATCTGGTACTGGGTTATAAAAATCCACTCATTCAATATACTCCTATTTATTTAAAAATAAACAGAAACCATCTGTGAGTTGGTTCTCTACAGATACTTCCCTATTGTTAGGGTTTAGATCTGGAAGGTCTCCCAAAGGCTCCCGTGTTCGAGGCTGGGTCCGCAGTGCACACTGTTCAGAGGTGGGGCTTTGGGAAAGTGACTGGACCAAGGGCTCTCAGCTCATCAGTGGATTAATCCATTGATGGCTTCATAAATGAATGGACCATTGGGAGGTGGTGGAAACCGCAGGAGGTGGGGTCTAGTTGGAGGGAGTAGGTCACTTGAGGCATGCCCTGGAAGGGTATTTCTTGTCCCCAGTCCCTTCGTCTCCCTCTCCACCTCTCTGACTCTCTCCTTCCCAGCCACCACGAGGTAAGCTGCTTTGCTCTGCCACACCCTTCCACCAGGAGGTATGGCCTCATCACCGGCCGGGAAACAATGGAGCCCGCTGATCATGGATTGAACCTCTGAAACCTCGAGCCAAAATAAATCTTTCCTCCTTGTTTTTCTCAGATGTGTTGTCACAGTATCAGCTGATTTTTTTTTTTTTTTGGTACCAGGAAGTGAACCCAAAGATATTTAACCACGGAGCCACATCCTCACCCCTTTTATTTTAAGACAGGATCTCACTAGGTTGATTCCTCCTGCCTCGGCCTCCTGAGTTGCTGAGATTACATGCACTACCACACCCAGCAGTAAGAGCTGATTAACACACCTCTCAAGCAGTAAACTTGAGAGATTAGTGGACAAATAAAGGGAAAAGAAAAAAAGAAGATTATTTATCTAGGTCCATCAAGGAATCCTATCTTTGGGTTAGTGATTTTTCTAGATAGTGGAGTTTCTGTCTTTAAATACAAAATTGACTTTTTAAAACTTTAATGTCTTGTAAGGAAATCTTTTTAAAATGCCTTACTACATAATTTATTGCACATAATTCCTCCATTCCCTGATGACTCAGGCTAAGTAGTACAGGCATCAGGTTCTATACTGCATTTTATGAGGATCTCAAAGGCTTCTGGGCCTCTAAGTAATGCCATACAGCTGTGCCTGTATGATTCATTCATAATCTTTTACATGCAGTTTTCTATCTTTTCTCTCTTAATTGCCACTTCTCTTTTTTGATATTGTGGCTTACAGGAGGCCAAACTCCTTTCTGCTCAGGGACTTTTCACATGCTGTTTTCTAAATCCAGTATTTGTTCTCTCCCTTGGTCTTTGGATGACCAATTCCTATCTTTAGCCTTTCCTTCCCCAACCACCCTCAACCCAACCAACCCCAAGGTAAAGCAGGGTATAATTTTGGGGACCCTATTACTTGCCTCTGTTGTGATTTATATATGTCTGCAATTCAGTTTTTCTTTGTATGTATTTATTTAGCCTCTAACCCCCTAGCCAGGATGAAAGGTTCAAGAAGATAATGTGACCATGTCTGCTTGATACGCCCTTACATACCCCACACATGGTCCAGTGCCTGGAACACAGAAATATTTGTACAATAAACAAGTAGAATTCCCCTAAGAAAATAAAGTTGTAAAACTTTTGAGAATATTAAATTTGGTGTACAGGTCACAATAAAAAGAAAGGAGTGCTTTCAAAACCCCTTCCCCTGGAGAAAAGAGTTCCAGGGCTTGACAAGATACCTCACTGCACCAAAGCACATCCATAAACACCTCAGAGAAACAAAAGAAGGTGTGTGTGTGTGTTCTTTTGGTTTCTCTTATCTATTCCTTTGCTTTCCTGTTGAAATCCCATTGTTCAAATTCAACAAAGCCTTTAGAAACTAAAAGAAAGAGCCAAGAAAGGAACAGCCATAAAATGAGGAATAAGAGAGATTGGGCTAGCGACTGCAGAGGCTGAGACATGATTCCAGACGTGAACCCTTCCAGCAGGAAATGACCGCACTAAAACACAGAATTTTCACCAAGCAGCACCTGCCACTTATTTATTTATTTTTAACATGGTCCAAATGTGAGTGTTTGTCTCGGTCGCAAAATGAGTCACTCTCATTGAATCTGGCACCGATGAAACTGGAAAACAAAAGCAATTACATAAACTACACACTTAAATAAGGCAGATACAAAGGTTCTCTGGATTATGGTACAAAGCACAATTTAGCTACAGAATAAAGCTTGATGCTTGACAAGAGAACTGACATCAGCACCCTTGCTAATCACAGCACAAAAGCTTCTCTATGTTTGGTCAGAGCACAAAGCGAGCCTGCATAAATCAGTCTTTGTTATCTGAAAATATCTGGGATTCTTAAAGTTTGTCCTATTTTTATCCTCGCTGCCTTGGTAGCCCCAGAGAAAGCAGTACACTGGCCTCACCAATCCTGCAGAGCAGTAATGGACAAAAAGCACGAGTTTTCTAGAAGCTTTCAAAACCAAATACTTAGAGCAATTTTAAGTAAGAATCAGGCAAAAACCCATTTTTACTGTTAGACATCCATCATGTGCAGGTGATGAAGGTGATATTGGCAGGAAGTCTGCACAGTAAAGAACGATGCAAAAACTCACTCTGTTGTCATTTCTTGCATGCAACAGTCACTCCGATTTTAAGTTGAATAAGTGATGTGATAACATAACTCTATTTCGAAGTCGGCATTTTGATGTAGCTCAAAAGTACCACATTCTGCTCTCAGCTTCCTCTGCTTGGTGACTGTCATTTGCCTACAGGATCAAGCCTAAACTCTAGGAGGGCACATGGGGCCTTCCAACTAATTCCCACGCTCAACCCAATCTTTCTAGCGTTGCTCCTTGCCCCTCTGCCTTCCAACCATACCTCGAAGGCTTGCACCCCCTGATGTTCTTCTGCTGTGTCCTGCCTCTGGCCCTGACACATGCTAGCCCTCAGCATATAATTCCCCCTAGCCTCTTCTGGCTCTGAGCTCCCACCTCATTCTCCTTCCCATCATGTGTCGGACAGTCCTACATTTGCATTTCTTGAGAACGGGAGCCGTGCCTTTCCACCTTTCCTCTTATTTCTCCCACTGCTTGGCCCCAAGGAGGTGCTCTGTCCATGTCTGCTAAACGTGCAATTAAAAACTCTTTGAAGCAAGGATAAAAATATGCATGTTCTCACACCTTCTATGCATTACAGGAATGTTGACATGACTGCAATCTGGCCAGTCCTTTCAAGAACTGTCAGGCGAGGATAGAGGTGTCACTGTACAGATATTAGAGGTATTTTTGAACTTCACTTCTAAAAGAACAGTTCTTTTAAGTATGTTCTGCACTTAAGCAAATTGAATACACTAAACTGACGACAGACCTGTCACACTGAAGCTAAAATAGGCTCCTCACATCACACCACAGGGCTTGAATACGTACATACTGACAAGAAGTACAGATGGAGTCCCCTTATTTAGTGGGAAGGAAAAAAAAAACACCTGGATTAATCCAAAACTATTAGTTGTTATAATATTACTAACAATTTTGTAAAATATGTCTCTTTGGTCTAAATGGTAAATGGGTTCCGTTTTAAAGAAAAACACAGTCCTTGCTGTGTACCTGTTTTCTGAGTTCTCTGTGGTGGAGAATGATGCAGCCCATGGCTTGCCCAGACCCCCTAATCCCTTCCCTGCACCTTTCCTGGAAGAGCTAATTATTGAGGAAACTGCTAACATATGGCAGGCAAAGAACTGGGATTGGTACCCACTTGTGCTCAACTCAGAAGACTGCATATTAGAAACATCCAGAAAAACTTAAGAAGGGGGGGGGAGGGAGAGAGAGAGAGAGAGAGAGAGAGAGAGAGAGAGAGAGAGAGAGAGATGGGGGTTGTAAACCTGGGTACAGTAGCTTTAAACCCTCAGCAGGTGATTCTGACGTTCTTCTAAGATTAAACCCATAGTTCTAACCAAAAGACAGAATCATGTTTTTCCTTAAAACAGAATTTTTTTAAAAAATGTAATTCTTTCTCTTTTGACACCTTCTGCTGTGCCAATGCTGTCTGGATCTTCCTATTTTTGCTCACAATATTTATCCTCCTGGCAGATATCTCTGAATAGCTTTCAAAGCCAGTCCACTCTTTAAAGATTGCTTCTGAACCCCAGGATCTCCTCCCTAACTCCCGACCACCCATCAATTTCTGCCTTGTAGTGGGCTCCTGTGCTGCTGCCGCTGGATGGGTGGGATGGGAAGGGCCGCGTGTTTTACATTTCCAAATGCTTATGCATGATTTTCCCAACTAGACATCAAGCTTGGAAGCTGAGGCCATTCCTAATCACCCCCTTTTTTTAATATCTGAGACAGCATTTCACACATTATAAGTGCACACAGCCTTGATAAGATAGTCTTAAAGTTTTCTGCTCACCAGAATGGTTGCAGAGAGCCAGTGAACTTAAAGGAAGACATTTCAGGGGGGCGAGGGGGATATCTAAAGTTGTAATTAAGTCCAAACTCCTTTAAAGGGATGGCATACCAGGTGCTCTCCAATCTCAGCTCCACGATGGCCGCAGTGAGCACCCAAAGGCTTTACCTTTCATTTTGGTCTCTGAAGCACCTTATCACCCTCCCCCCATGAGCCTCCACTCATCCTTCAAAACTTTCAAGCTTTCCCTGACTTCCTCTGTGCTCCTGCTCTTCTAGGCTTTCAGCAGGCAGCACCCAGTAGCCCCTCCCTCACACCTGATAACAAACTCAGGTGACAGCACGAGGGTCCCTCAGTAGCTGATGAAGCCTGACCACGTTTCCCCAGACCCGACAGCTGCACAGCAGCACTTTCTACCTTCCTGAGCCAACTGCCCTTCCCCTATGAAACCTCACCAATGGCAATTTACTAACCCTGTATTATCCTAAAAAGGTGTGGGAGGAAAACGTGCAGTGAAACTTTCTATTTTGACATCTTTTTTTTTTTTTTTTTGGCAGTACCAGGATCAAACCCAAGGCCTTGCACTTGACCACTCAGCTCCAACCCTAACCCTTTTTATCTTTTATTTTGAGATAACTCTCATTATTAAGTTGTTGAGGCTGGCCATGAACTTGGGATCCCCCTGCCTCAGTCTTCCAAGTAGCTGGGATTATATGTGTGTACCACTGAGCCTTGCTACTTAAAATCCCTTGAAAGAAACTTCAACTTCTATCAGAAGAAGTGAGACTTTTAACTGTGAGTTATTTGGCAGAATTCAAATTTATGTACAATCTCAAAAATCTGTAAAATGTCAGAGGTAGAGATGTGTCTTACAAATTGAAAATACCAGATAGATAGGTAGATATAGATGTAGATATATTTTCAGTGCTGGGAGCTGTGAACCCAGGGCCTTGCACACACTGGACAGTGAGCTCCGTCCTCAGTCCCCAAATGCTATTTTTTATAATACAGGTTTCAATGTAAATTTCATATGAAGGATAATTGAGAAGACTGTGCAATAAATCTACGCAAAACAGTTAAAAGTGAAATGGACCTTTATGTAAAAATGTCTACAAGGTAATTGGAAAATGAAAACAGCAAGTTTTAGAACTGTACAGCGGTATAACTCCAGTTGTCTGAAATAATTGTGCATTATACACACAACAAACCATATTTAGAAAAACAGGTCTGAAGAGATACACACCAAATTGTTGACTGTGATAACTCTACTTAAAAGGGATGGGAGGGCCAAACGAATTTCACATTTCTTATTTTATATACTTAGTCTGATAATTTTTCCAAGAAGCTTCCACTTACTGTTTTATAATTTTTAAAAATTACATGTTTTAAAAGTTTATGCCCAAAATGGCTCTAAGAAAGAAATTTGAGTAACTTTTTAAAATCTGGCAATGATGTACACAAAAAAACTGAAATGCAAAAGTTTATGTATGCATGGAAGTGTCATCTTGCTATCCTATCCCTCTGCAACTAGCGGATTTAACCTTTCTTTTAAATATAGAATTCCAGGATACATCTGGAATGAGTCTTAGTCAGGAAATGGCTTAGACAAATAAAATATAATGACTTTGTTTTAAAGATGGGGACTTAGAGGGTTAAAAACAAACAAATAAGGAAAACTGGGATCACTGAAAACAGGAGAACACATTTCTTCTCCTCCCGTAAGTCCGGTGGTTAGAATATTCACATTGTTTTACTTTTCTTTAAAAGCCATGTTGGTTCATGGTCACGTATTCAGATATTTCAATATCTAAAACAAGCACCTTGGGAATTACTGTACTTATTAAAAATATTAGAATTCTATAATCATCCCACTAGGGTAAATAAAA
The DNA here is from genome assembly GCF_045843805.1 of Urocitellus parryii. Lineage (NCBI taxonomy): Eukaryota > Metazoa > Chordata > Mammalia > Rodentia > Sciuridae > Urocitellus > Urocitellus parryii. The sequence goes on along the minus strand of NC_135540.1, from coordinate 18,993,858 downwards.
TAAAGAAAAACAAATTAACCATGAAGCAGAGACAAAAGAGAACCATGTGCTCGGGTTGTTTTCCAGGAAGCACTATCTTTTCTAATGGAGCAAAATAAGGAAAAAACAGGCTGGCTGGAAGTTTCCACTCCACCGACTCTATCATTATGATCATCTGTCCCAAACACACACAAGCCTAAAATTTCCTGTTTTCAAACTATTGTCACCATTTTCTAGCCTTGTACTATCTGTGCTAACTTTAGCTTAGTAATATAAACAAAAGAATGCACTGAAAATACTGTAGAACAATGCCTAGATCCAGGCCTTCGCTACTCCATCAACTTTTTAAATATTAGATTCGACATACATTGCCTGGGCAAAAACCAATTAGCTGGAAACAAAACCATTTTAAAAGAGCCAGAAAAAAAAAAAAGCCAGAAAAACCAAACCAAATTTAACTGGGATGGTACAGTAGCCAGGGAAAAAATTCAGGGAACTATAACTGATCAGTAAGGGTACATATAATTTACTTGTCATCATTGCTAAATTGATGCCTACCTCAAGGCCTAGGTACAAGTTCTATATACAACAAACAGAAAAAGCCATCACAAAAATATACTCCTGAGTCTTCGATATATAGAAACAGTTCTTAAATCTTTACTGAGGCAGGGACTGCTCTGAGAATCTGAAAAACAGCTGCAGAAGCTTTTCCTAGAGAAAGGGTCATAGAAACAGTGCACATTTCAGGGGTCCCAAGGACTGCTGCAGCACAGGTTAAGACTGCCTGGCCAGGATTTCACTTCAGTTCTCCTTTCTACCAGCAACAGTTTGGTGTGAGGCTGGTCTGCCTTGGACCCCCACCAGGGAAACTGAGTTACCAACATTACACTGGAAAGCGGATCCACTGGTGGCATTAACTCCCTATACAATACTGTGGGGTGGGACCCGTGGATTTCTGCTTGTCCTAATATTTTACTTCTCTCGACACAGTCCCCACTTCGGGGCTGTGTCCACATTCTGACTGTGGGGTTTTCCAGGTTTCCTTACCCTGACCAGGAGGAGGTTAAAGAGAAATAAGAGTCCGGCTAGGAGGTGATCCAAGGTAAGCATGCCACCTTCTGTGTGAGCTGGGTGAGGCCCCGGGTGACAGTAGGAGCTCAGCATGTACTAGGAAGAAAGCCAGCCTACCTTGGGTTCATCAGGCCTCACCCTCCATGTGCACCAAGAGTGGGTGAGCTCCGGTGAAGATATGGGCATTGGGAAGTGGGGTCAGGATATCCACTCCACCTTTGGAAAGGGGCTTCTGGCCTGACTCTGGCCTAGACATAAGGTAGCTGGAGTTTCTATGTCATCTGGCCAGTTGAAATTTGGAAAGAGAGACACAGCTAGTAAAGAAGGAGAATGTACCTGGCTGTGCCTTCGGTACGTCTCCCTGTGAACCTGTGAAGGCCACGATGGTGTAGAGGTCCAGAAGGAGTCCTCCCAACCTAGCCTAATACAGCAAGAGTAAAGAGCCACACGTCACCATGAGCTCCAGACAGGCCCACAGTCACTGAGCCATTAACTGCATTTTCAAGTATCTCTCCTATGGAACAGCACAAAATAAAGCTAAATATTAGGCACCAAAATATCCCAGAGGGTTGTTCTATTTGTAAATATCTAAAAGAGTCTAATATGCAACTATCCCTGTTTTCCTAGGACGGCCCAGGTTTAGAACCCATGTCCTAGGGACAACCTCTCCATCCCCCTCCTGGGTGAACCAGGATGGTTGGTGGCAGTAGGGAACAGAGTAAATAAATCATGACACATTCCCACAGAGGAGTCTTGCACGACCATTAACGTGGCATAGCGTTTGAAAGATGTCTTTTCTTCCATGGTTTGCAAAATTTCCACAATTTCGAGATATAACAGCAAGACATTCATTTTTCCATTTGCAGAAAGTAGAATCTGGTATGAAGGAATACGGGCAACACCTTCCTTTTTTGCCTATTCTGGTTCTCCGGTCACGTGGGTCAGGTCAAGCTGACTACGCCAGTGTGTCCCCAGCACCTTGTGCACATCACCATCATGATACTCTCCTCCTGCACATCAGGCAGTCCTCAGATAGCCGCTTTCTTCTCCTAAGACCCTATCTTATTCCTCTTAAAGGATGTGGCAGAGAATGGACATGTGATAAATGTTACCTGAATAAACAAATTTCTGATGCCAGATCTTCCTGTATAATGGACGATCATTTGGTGAAATGATATAAACGGCCTTCTGATTATTTTAAGAGTTCAGCTACAACCTCCATCAACTCTCTGCCTCCTCAAGGATCCGTAAACAAAAAGTGAAACCAACTTAAGGGACAAATTAATATGAACCCCAGAGCTGGCACCGTGCCAATATGGTAATGTTAGAAGCCCACAGCTTCAGACAGTTCCTGCAGAATCATGAGAAGACCCACATACTTGGTAAGAACTCAACTTAAATGTTACTGTTTTATGTGATAGAAATTGATACCACATTTCCAATTCAAGGCCTCACATTTTTCTGCACAGATACACATTCTAGGTGCATTTTCAGAGCAGAGCTGGTTGCAGTGGGTCGTGCTGACCATCACAGGAGCCATTGGCCACGTGGTTAGAGAGACCTGGAGAAGGGACTGGCACAAGTAAGGAACTGGTTTTAATGTATTTGCTTCAGTTCAGCCATATGATGCTAAGAGCTGTCTAATGGAGATTGCGGTTTTCAGGGACATTTCTTTAACTTAAGGAAGAGGCAACAATTGCTGAAGCAGGTGTAGCTCTAAATTAAAAAAAAAAAAACAAAAAAAAAACCCACAAGGAGTCGTTCCACTGTGTAATGCTAGTGTAAGCACTGTGCCTGAGAACCCATTTCCTGATTTTACTGTGTTCCACGAACTTCTACTCCACAAATGCACCCCCCTGCATGTCACTATTATCAGTATTTGGAAAAGAACATTGTTGCTTAAATAACTTAGTGTTTTAAAAAAATCACGACACCAGGGGCTGGGGATGTGGCTCAAGCGGTAGTGCGCTCGCCTGGCATGCATGTGGCCCGGGTTTGAGCCCCTGCACCACATACAAACAAAGATGTTGTGTCCGCTGAAAACTGAAAAATAAATATTTAAAAAAAAAATCACGACACCAATAGCCATTTTGATTTTTTAAAATCAGATTTTATCTTCCATAACAAAAAGCAGATTTCTAAGTTCTTTTTCTTGTTCTATCAATCCAAAATAATAATTTCTGAGATAGAACTAGTGTTTTTTCAGTTTCCAGCAAAACCCGAAAACATTCCCATTGTCTAAGTTTCTCACTGAATATTACAGTATTAAGATTTGGATCACGGTTCAAAATCAACACTTTCACATTAGGAAACAGAAGAAAAGCACTGAAGTGTCTCTAAAACAAATTTTAAACTTCTATAATTACATTGCTATGTGATAAGCCAGAATAATGCATAGGATCATGTTTTCCTGAATACTAGAACTTGGTCTAAACCTTCTAGGACAAAGATGTGGCAATGAAAAACTTCCCTGGGAAGAATTCATCTCCAAAGGGATGAATTATGTATCCCGGAGTGACTGGCTAAAGTACATGGAGCCCGACATGCAAGATGAATAACCTCTTCCAAAGAGGAAGCAAACTAAGTAGAAAGTTGCTCCACAGACAAGTCAAGATCTCTGCTAGGAACGTGGGAGGATCAGCCTTGGTGCTGAGATGATGCCACCTGAAAGTGGAAGTGTCATCTTTCACCAAACATGAATCTTGGGGAAAATGAGTCTTCATTGTACAACATGGCAGATGATGATTGCACTATACAAGGAAAGCTGTTGACCGTTTGTTTACCTCTGTTTGCAAAAGATCCATGAGCTTAGCTTACCCATTACACGGTGGGTTGGCCCTCAAATGAGCCCAGTTTTTTTCCTGTCAACATTCCATGTCCCTCCATACCCCACAAGCTTCATAACCTTTGGCCAGCAGGAAGTAGATACAATGGACTGAAAATAACAGTGAGTAAGGATGTGTGTGTGTGTGTGTGTGTGTGTGTGTGTGTGTGTTTCACAGCTTGAGCACCAGGAGAAAATGTTGGGCAAAGAGAGCAGGGCCAGAAGAGTACCAGTGCCATTTGGCACAGCTAACTCACCTTTAACTCAAGGCAAAACTGTTGCCCAGTTTATTTAAAAAAGAAATCACTAATATATATTGCACCACACACCGCTGACACAAGATGACCTCTGCCCTCCTCGGCTCTGAAGTGTCAGAAACCCTGGGAGACAATCAGGGCCATTCACAAAGTTCTGGCATCTGAGACATAGATGACAACCAAGTGTGCTGACTTGCCAACCTGGAAGTTCACTAAAGTCTGTAAAAGCTAAAAATAACCACATAAACATGTTTACAGCATTTTAAAAAGACAGGATCCACACTGTTTTCTAAATATAAACCTAGTTTGGAGGGCCGGGATTGGCTCTGTGTGCTCAGAGGTGCCGGCAGGACCATCCCCCACGGCGCTGCACAAACTCACATTTCAGTACCTGACTTTAAATAGAGAACTGCTGGTGTTTGACTAGAGCAGAGGAGGGTGGGTTTGGGACCAGGAAGGCAAGCAGGAAAGGAAAAAGATGGTATTTCTCTCCCACTTAATGAGAGGCTTCTGAGGACCACAAACCCCAAACTCTCTGTCACCGGTGGGACCTGACCTTCATGAAGTTCTGAAGGGGACATCCTGCCTGTAGTTTTCCACTCAATACATCCACTTCCTAATCCAGCGTTCCCTTCTCCCTTCCTCATTCCTGAGACGGTAGACACTGTGCAATAGATGCAGGCAGATAGGAAGTCACCTGGAACGCAGACACACCGGCCCCGTCCCCCATCCCACCTGGCCCATGAGCACAGGCATGCCCTGCACGACAGTTCTAATGCTTGTCTTGTTCCTGAAAAGTGAGATGTTCCAAATCCAACACAGGAAAATATTCCAAATAAAAACCATGATGCTGTCGTCAACAGGGATGGCCCAGAGCAGCTGTGTTAAGACCGACCATCAAGGATACCAAGGAGTATTTTATTAGTGTGTGTGTGGGGGGGGAAGACTATTTGGTCTCTATAAATTATACTTTGATATTAACTTTTAGATAGGATTGGTTGGAATTTTATCCTGTCTTTAGTTTTTAAGAACTCCTTTTTAAGTTTAGCAGCTGTTTAAAAAAATCAGAGAAGAAAAACCTGTACCAACAAGCTTAGCCCTGTATTTGTAGGCAATCAACTTTAAATGTCTGGGCTTCTTCAAGTATTGGGGTAGAATGTGTATTTCTGAAGGTTGTCCAATAGCGAAGAGAAGTATTCTCCAGAGTAAAACTGGATTAGTAGTATAGCTAGTTTATTTTGAATAAACTATTTGCAACAACAAAATCAACTGAAAAGTTAGAGGGAAATTACATATAATTCCATCACTACCAATAGATGTATTTTCCATATTATTATCTAATTTTTATTCAAAAAGTAGCTCTTTTTTTTATCTAAAATTATTTTTTTATCTAAAATTATTATCTAATTTTTATTCAAAAAGTAGCTCTTTTTTTTTTTTTTTAAATTTTGGACATAGTATCACTTTTTTCCCGGGCTGGCTTCAAACCTATCATCCTCCTGCCTCAAAGTAGCTAGGATTGTAGGTTCAGCTATTTATTTATTTATTAGCCATTTTTTAAAAAAATAGATAGACACAATATTTATTTATTTATTTTTATGTGGTGCCGAGGATCAAATGCAGTGGTCACACTCTACCGCTGAGCCACAATCGCAGCCCCTCCACTAGTTTTTGAAAACAAATGCATCTTTAAATTTGGTTTCAAGAGCCACACTTTTAACTTTCTTTTTTTTTTTAATTTCTTTACTTTTTGTTTATCTGAGAAAGTTTTGATGTCCTCTTAATTTTATTTTATTTATTTATTTTTTTAAAGAGAGAGTGAGAGACGGAGAGAGAGAGAGAGAGAGAGAGAGAGAGAGAGAGAATTTTTAATATTTATTTTGTAGTTCTCGGCGGACACAACATCTTTGTTGGTATGTGGTGCTGAGGATCGAACCCGGGCCGCACGCATGCCAGGCGAGCGCGCTACCGCTTGAGCCACATCCCTAGCCCCAACACACTTTTAACTTTCTGAGGCAGGTTTAAGTAGTTTAATTTTTCACTTGTTGCAACTTTTCCCAAGGCCTTACAGGAAAGGGGAAGCCTTCACTTAAGTGCTTTCTGAATCCCAATGAACAAAATGTATTTTATGATTGTAAAAACCCAACCTAGTTATTTACCATGGTCTTTCTTAGTGGAGCATCCCAGATACACTCTAGCAATTAGGGGTTTAATTATAACTCCCTTTTGAGAGGACATTCTTCATGTCCTGTTAGGCCTTGCCTAATTTAGTACAGCATGCAGTTGATGATCTAGGCAAATAATGACTAAAGCAAATTACATATAATCCTCTAGACTAAAAAGCTGTGACTGTGTTCATTAATAATTGCAATCTCATAATGTACAGAATGACTTATTAAATCAAATAGATGAATTTAAGCCAGAAAAAGATCTCTAAACATTTTTATATTAACATCTATTAATTATTCATATTATTTGGTTCCAGTGTCATAGTTCCACACATGCATACAGCGTATACATACAGAATCCAATTTCCCCAGAAAAAAAGATCCTCCTTTTTATATACATACACATACACACACACACACACACACACACACACACACACACAAAACCACCTTTAGCTAGCCACCTAGACATGACAGCACAGAGGAAGGGGAAGGGCTTATTTATTCTCTCACAACTGAAGCCCCCAAACCACCTCCACAATGGCATCCTAATACTTATAAGCAGCTTGAAAGAATAAGCAGAAATAAAAAGTACCCAGCACTGTAGATGTGGAGAATCCCTTGCTTCCTTTCAGGGCCTACTCTTCTCACCGGGTGGCATCCAGAGCCGACCCTGTGAGTACACTTGACCTCCTGGGGTCGTCCCCATCACTGCTCCATTGGGGCACATACAACACCAGACCAAAGGCAGAGACTCAAGAGTGAATGAGCAAATGAATGAATGAATGCAGGTCTTGATGCACTGTGCAAAATGAACCTGAGACGGCCGATCCTTGTAGCCATCAGTAAAGAACCTCTAAGTGTTCCTTATGGTTTCGTGATGGGCATACCAGAATCAAAAGAAGTACTTTGATAAGGAATTGAAGAATTGCCACTGAACTTTTATAAATGTGTGTACATTTTAAAGGCAGAAGAGAAGCAAACTAGAAACCACTTTAGATGCTTTTTATGAAACACAACTAAGTGGTAAAACTTTCCCCCACAGTTTCCAAGAGGAGCAGGAAACCTGGCTTAAAGGCACAGTGAATGCAAAGGCTGATGAGGGTTCCCTTTCTTCTCTGTTCTTTTGTCTGCCCCCTGGTGGACAGTTTACGAGCAGGGAAAGCTTTAAAAAGGAAGCATTGAGAAAATCTGAAAAAAAACAAATGAAAATACAGCAGAAGAAAATAAAACAAGGCACACAGCTGTTATTCTCAATTTTTACAAACCAGCCATTCAAGAATAGAAAGGTAACTTGTCAATTCCTATTCAACACCTTCCACACAACAACACACAAAACTTTGTATCAACGTAGGTAGGTAAACTATTTCCTTATGCACCTTTGGACTTTTGATGGCTGTCGTTTATGGAAAAGCTGACATCTCCAGATTTGAACATAGAAGACAAATAATTCACAAGTTCCTGGTGTCTACAGTCATGTAGTCTGACCCCTTTATTTTTGGTTTTCAGACATCCTAGACATGAATAACTAAAATGATTTACCTAAAGACAGCTCTGAGAATCTAAGGATTCATTTCCATAAGACGTCAAGGAACAGGTTAAGCAAAACACAGACAGTGGTTCAGAGATGCCAGGCGTGGCAGTGTGACTCCTCTCGGAAAGTACGCTTATCTCCACGGGGATCTTTCTGTCTAGAGAGGGGTGTGGGCTTTGCTATGATCTCATCCTCACATCAGCCAGACTCACCTCTACACTGGGGGCTCATTTTATACTAGAGTTTCCCATCCACCTTCACAGTTCTTGTAAGGCACTACTACTGACTTAGGTAAACAACCCATCAGGAGACTCCGCCCCCTGTGACTAGTGATACATTTGCAAGACTGTCTGTCAGCCAGGTTTATACAAATGGCACACACACCTGATCAAAACATCAGAAAATGGTCCCTGAAGGGGAGACACAAGTACTGAACACAGTTTCTGGCCTTATATGATTCATTCAGTGGCTCTGCTTCTTAATTCCTAAAGCAACCAGAATGCATACTTACTCAAGATTATAATAAAGAAAATGGTCTCTAGAGGTAATGCTGGGTTTCTGCTCATGTTTTAAGAACACATAGAACTCTTGCATTAGTAGGAATTCTGTTTCTTAGAACCGAAGAATTACATGAGACAATCCATACACATAATACTGGAATGAATAAAGTCACTAAAATAAACTGCCCTTGCTAAATTACCATTTTAACACCCCTTGTCGCAGTGCAACAAAATAATAATTTTGGTGAGCTCTAAAAATGATCAGCTTCCAGGAATTTATGACTACACTTTACATGTATGTAGTATGGGCTTAAGAAACCCTCACCTGCTTTTTCACAGAGGAAACAAGAGTAGGCAAAAATCAGGGTTTATTTTAATAAGTAAATGCCCAGGCTATAAGAAGACAAAACCTGAATCCTTCTGAAGACCATTAGGAATTCTATGAAAGGTGGGCAAGAGCAAAGACAGCTGAAACCCGTCTTCTGTTGTACATTTACCTTTTCCCTTTGAACAAACCCTTCAGCAAAAGTAAACCTGAAAGAAGACAGAAGAAAACTCCTGTATTTGTAATGTGTTTCTCAAGTCTCCGTCACTGCTCACATCTCTACAAGAAAAGCAAATTTCAACCAAGGACTCCCATAGGATTTACTCCAGTTACCACGGTTCATGTGTCAGGAGGAAGGAGGTGGGGGAATTTTCCCAGCTCTCTATACTTGGATACAGACCTCTGGGTTAATCTTTATCCCTTGTCTGTTTTACTGCCAAATTATTTATAGAGGATAAAACAGCTCAAATAATTCAATTTCTTCAAACTTACTATATTTAGACAATGATATCACCACTGTTTTAAATATACCAACATGATGATATAATTCTTAAAGCATGCTTATACATTTAATTTAATGTTTTGGAGTCTGTTCAAATTATTCATTAAAATGAGTAACCAAGAACCAAACAATGAAGGGGCAGCTGTTCCATCTGCGTATCTGATTTGCAGTAAGCAGTGTATTCACAGTTAAATACAGCAAACTGTGCGGCTCAGGAAAGAATTGTTCCCACTCCCAAACAACTAATTATACTGTAAAAATTAGCAGAATTCAGTTTATACACAGCATTAATTTTTGGTGTATGCTACGAAACTTATAGTGTCAATCACAATCACAACCTATAATCATACTTATCGTGCTTTCTGCTGGTTTTGTTTAGCATTTTATCTTCCCAAACAGACTATAAGCAACTTGAGGGCAGGGACTCCGAGTACTGTCCATTCGGTTCCCATGTAACACTTTAGATGAAATACTAGGTGTTCAATGCAAATATTTACCTTAACCCATTCTATCAAATTCATGCCCTACTGGAGATTAAGACATCAGTTCCCAGAAATGCTTATCAGGAAACGCAGTAACCCCCATCCCTGGCATCTCCACCCCCAGTTCTACTCTAAGAGAAGCCTGCCCTGGTTTGGGTTTCTTTGGGTGATCACCCACATCCCTGCTGGTCATCCTTGGCTGACCTCCTCCCCGTTCCACCTTACCCTACCTGTTCCCAGCCCCGCCCTTTGTGTGAGGAGGGTGGTGGACGGATCCCCCTCTTTCCAGCAGTGGCTGCTGCATCTGTGACCACAGCGCCCCCAGGTGGCCGCTCTTCCATCATTTCCCCCTCTCAATGGATTTGTGTATAGTTTTTTCAACTGGCAGCTATTATTTCTTTCTGTCACTCAGCTCCATTAGTAGTATTATACTAACCTCTGAGAATAAAGGTAACAAGACTTTAAAAGCTCTCCAAGCTCTCACCTACCCGCAGCTCACAGCATCATAGTTGCTTCATTAAAGTCTGTCATCTGGGCTGGATTCAGTCTATCCTAAGTACTCTAGAAAAGGACACCTCCTATTTCCAAATGGTATATTCATCTATGTCCTATCACTTTTGGACTTTATAAAAGCCCGATCTTGAGAACTTATCCTCTCCCTTTCTCTCAATGTAGTAATATCACCAGTTCCGAGAGTCCCTCAGCCAAGGGGGGATCTAACCACACACTTAAGCCACTGATAACTGCATGAATCTTAGAGCTCATCTTCTTCCTTCCTTGGAATTCCATCCTCTCCATCTTCCCTCATGCCCTCAGGCTGCCTGAGTTCATCTGCTGTACCTACACTTTCACATTGTCAAAGTGGACAACATTTACATTCAGTCCTGTAACCAGCTCGATTTCCTGTGCTTTTTTTTTTTTTTTCCATTTCAAAGGTTGAGGGAAGACTTTCAAATCAATAAACAGCATTTACACTACCAGGGGTGTGTTTTCCCCTCCAGTCCCAAGTAAGGGCTAGGGTTACAGTGGCTTCTCAACTTTGTCCAGGGTCAGTTCACTCCCTCCATGCCACTCAAAGGAGATGGCTCCATTAAATGGCAAAGTTCTAACGGAGGCTTCTTTCTTCAACTTCCCCATGGCCTTTATCAGATCTCACCTTCTCCCCAGCCTCCCATCACTTCCTACGGTATCAATCCCTTCCTCTCCTGGGTCCAGTCTGCTGGAATCTAGCCCCCATCCCCCTCCACACCCAGGAAAGGGTGCTCACAAGCCTGGAAGGGGCTCTCCTCCTGCCATTTCCTACCCTGTTCTCCCGGATGGGCCCACCAATCCCAGCACACCGTCCCCCCTCATTAGTAGTATTCCTCCCTCATTCTGTAACATCCAAGTCCTAAGAAAGGGTATAAGAAGGCATGCTTAAAAAAAAAAAAAAAAAAGAGTACAGCCTAGTGGTCAATAATAGTGTTTTATAATTTGCTTTTATTTGAAAGAACATGGTTTCAGAAGAAATTAGTAGTTATTGTATTAATCTCTTAGAATAAAGGAAGTAATGGTGCTTTGAAAGCGCTCAAACACTTTGCTTTAACTGCCTGGTAACTTGCATCTAACAATCTCATTGCTCATTAAGGTGACAAAAATATGAATCCAAGAACCCTGGGTCTCACATTCAATTTGTCTTTCATGTACTCGACTGTGTATATAGAAAGCATTCAAAAAATTAAAAATACTCTTCTTAGCGCAGACTCACAAAATCACATCCACTACATGGATCTGAGGACAATATTTTCTTAGGAATGATGATTAGCTATGTTGAATCTATGCATTCATTCACTCATCCAGAAATACTTATCAAGCTATCATATGTGCGACTCATCATTCTAGCTGCTAGAGGGACAGTAGTTCAAGGAACAAAAATTTGCCTACCTCAGCAAACTGAACTCAATTTGGGGGAGAGGAAAACAGTTAAGAGAGAGCCATTCTGTAATGGCTAGGAAGGAAAATTCAAGCTGATCAGAGAGGCCTGCCCTTACCTAAGCCATCGGGTCGTGCAACGCCACGCCACCACTATCCTTCCCACAGTCCCTCTGGGCGATCACAATTAGCGTGCTCTTAGCATCAGATCCTGGGAGCCACACAGGCTTAAAAGCTCTGCAATCTTGCCCTCCCGATTGTCTCCATCAGTAATAAGATGAGGTAATCAATGTGGGGCTTCGCTGTGTAATCTCCACGCAAGGCCATTACTTCAGTCCCCTGACATCATCAAACACCCATCCTTGAACGCCCATCACTCTGGTCCAATATCCATCAGGAGGATACACAAACAGTGAAAAATAAGGAAAAGAGAACACACCACCCAGCATTAATTTATTTTTGTTTTGTTTTTTAAAGCGTTTCCAGATTTGAAAGTCACCAAGTGTGTTTTCTCTCTACTTGAAATGGTACATGGAGCAAGCAGAAGAATCAGAGAAAGAAACATTATCTCAAAGCTCATCAAATGTTCCATGATGATGACGACGACGACGACGACGACGGTGATTAAGGCAAGTGTCTAAAGGGAACAGAATTGCTTGTCTTTAGAAATAAATACACAAAATATTATGATTTTTATACACATGTGAAAGATATACATTTATAATGTATGTTCAGTAAACATACTTGGTGCTAAAAATTTATTTCTGCAATGGAAAGTGATCAAACAGAAGGACTCACACATTCCTGCAAATGGGAGCAATTAAACTGGACACAGAGTAACTGAGGTGGAGTCTTGAAGGAAGAGCAGGTATCCACACTGGATACCCGAGAAACCTTCAGCCTTCCTCCCCACCTGCCCGCTTCCTTCCTTATCCTTACTCCTGCTTCCTGCTCTAACGCTATCTTCTCTTCTCCATCTCTTATCTCTTCTGTCTACTTCATTTACATCAAAGCATTTTTGTTTGCTTTTTTAAAAAGACAAGTGCCATTTAGACAATATCATCCCTAAAGGCCACAGCTGGCCAATGGTTAGTCTATAATTTGATTATTTTGTCTGAGTTAGTCTACTCCTTTTCATTCAAACAGGCAAAAACAAGTAGCTTACATCCATAGCCCATGAAAACCTAAGGAATATCATTTGAGCTTTGACTATCCTTTTAAATTAAAAAGTAGCAATGGTAGTATTTCTTTTTATGTTTTCAAGATTTTTTGTTTGTTTGTTTTTACATTTTAGCATGGGTCCATCTTAACTTTCTTTCCATAAAGCAGGCACCATTAAAAAGAAAATGGCTCTCCATTCTTGATTGCAGAAAAGAGAAAATGATCGCTGATCATGTGGATATTCACCTTTCGAAAGCAAGAACTAGTTTAGATGCTCTTTCAAGACTTCTTTCCACCATAATAATAACAATTACTAACATTTATTGAGTACTCATTAAGTACCAGACATTGTTCTAAACACTTTATGTTAACCTAATCCTCACCACAACCCCACAAGGTAGGCTGTAATTATTCCCATTTATAGATGAGAAAAGCAGTCAGAGAGATTGAGTAATTTACCCAAGACATCCTGGAAATGGACAAGCCAACATCTGGCCCCAGAGCAATGCCCTTAATCACGGTCCTTATCCATGACAGCGGGCAGCAGACTTTTTTGTAAAGGGCTGGATGGTTCATGTCTTAGGCCTTGTAGGCTACACATGGTCTGCTCATATTCTTCTTCACCTTCTTTTCCTTTACAATCTTTTAAAAAAACGTGAGGAACCTTCTTAGACAATATCATCCCTAAAGGCCACAGCTGGCCAATGGTTAGTCTATAATTTGATTATTTTGTCTGAGTTAGTCTACTCCTTTTCATTCAAACAGGCAAAAACAAGTAGCTTACATCCATAGCCCATGAAAACCTAAGGAATATCATTTGTGGTGAGACCCTGAAAACAGTGTAGGTCAATCAAAGATTCATAGTGGTTTGTAGACACAAGGATACACAGATGACATAAAAGAACCAGGTGAAGTTACCACTAATGAGAAGCAATTTTTAAAAATCTTCAACAACCTTGTATTTCACAATTTAAAAACTCAGGATACTCATCATCTTTATCTGTTGGACTCAACCACTATTTTTGTACCCTATTCACATGGGTACCAGCATCTGTGTACTGAAGAAATACCTTTCTCTTCAAAATCCTTTCTAAGCATTAATTCATTGTTGCAGTATCAAAATACTCATTATCTTCAATGCCAGAAATGAAAGAAAAGTAGCATATTAACTACTAGTCAGGACACCTGCAGAGTCTAGAGATCATAAGAATACAAATACCATCATCCTGCATTCTTTCTTCTTGGTGATCTGGCACAGACCAACCTAGTTACAATAACAACGTCACCACCACTTACCACTCTCCGAAGATACCAAGTCTTCAGATAACAGATCAATCTAGAAATCCCAGTTTCTCGGAAGTTGCTCCTTATAAATAAGCACTCAGATAAAATTTGGTCCAAAGTATATTCTGTTCATTATTTTTGCCAGGGGTGGGGGGGGTGGTTAAAAATTGAGAAGCTAACTCACTTTTACTTTCTTCCCTATTAACTTGGAACCATCTGTTTAAAATAACTGCAGCTGTTTACAGCAGTTAGGCAACAGGCTGCTTATAAAATCAAAGGCAGATGCCTTCTCTTAAAGATCACCTTGTTATCAAACACAGGAACATTACTCTGATAAGAAAGCTCCTGTGTATATTACCTGGCAAGCCTAAAATTGCAGATTTAAAAAAAAAAAAAAATACCAGGCAATCAAGCCATAAGACATCATCTTAGGCCTTCTAATTGTTTTTAGCAATTGCTAAGTGTTCAAGAAAAAAAGCATGTGAGCATTTATAAGCATTTAATAATATTTGCAGTAACCCTGGCTCTTTACTCACAACTAGGCTTAAGAATTCGTGCACTTCTTCTGCTGGAAAAAAAAAAAAAAAGTTGCTTACTTAATAGTTAATTTTTACCTCAAGTACTTTCTTCTAAATGCAGAAACTGGTGTATCTCACCTGTGTTTTCTCTTGGGCAACAGTGACAAGTCAGAGATAATCTTGACGAGTATGTATGTGATTTTTTTTTTCTTTACCTAGAACAAAGCTGATCTTTCAAAGAGAAAACTGGAGGTGCACGTTTCCCCCCGTGTGATTCTCTTGCCCTCTGCCTTCTCTTTTGTGCTCTAAAAAAACTGCTGCTCCCAGAAAGTTTCTTTAGAAGCCAGTGTACTTTGTCCTTGCCAGGTCTGATAAGGGGTTAAGTTTAATTTACAGCCCAGGTCTCTTTCATTCTTTCTCCTTTTTTAATGCTATATTTACTTTTTATTACTTCTATTGTACATATTTTTCTGAGATACACTGCAGTGCATATATACATATGCATATATAAAAAATAATATGTACTGATTAAATCAGGGTGATCAATGGTTCCATCTCCTTGTTATTATTTGGTTCATGGCTGCACTATTTAGAGTAGCTAAGAATATGGAATCAACCTAGAGGCCAATCAACACAGGAATAGAGAAAGAAAATGTGGTAGATATACATAATGGAATAGTATTCGGTTATAAAAAAGAATGACGTTCTATCATTTGTAGCCAGATGGATGGAACTGGAAGATATTATACTAAGTGAAATAAGTCAAACGCAGGAAGACAAAAACCACATTTTGTCTCTTACAGGAGGATGTTAAAAAAGAGAAAAGTCCATCACCAGAGGCTGGGGAGGGGAGAGTAGGAGGCTACATAATCGGTACCCAAACACAGTGAGAAACAGTAAGTTCTAGAGTTCTGCAGCACAGCAAGATGATCATGGTTCACAACGACCTGTTAAGTATTTTATGGATAGTTGGAGAGTGGAGCCAGTAGTGTATGAACGCACAGTACAGACCTTTTTATCAGCCAGAGTAGTCAATCAGCCTTCTCTCCTCTCCCACATTCCCACCCTTCCACTCCTTTCTATTTGAACTCTCTTTTCTCCCTTGAAGTTTGCCTGGATTTGAGGTTCGATACTTAAAGAACCCCTTACCAAAAAAAAACAAAAAACAAAAAAAACAAAAAACCCTGCCACCTTATGGGAAACACAAACTCTGTGCTGTAATAATTCATTAATTTATCTTGCCCTAAAACAAGGATAGTTAGAGCTTTCTTTGAAATATTATTTTTAATATATAAATAATGGTTACATTTATTAAGCACCTTGGCACACAGCATTAGCTACTCACCCAAGTTCTTCCATTCTTCCACAGTCAATGAGCAGTAATCAGCCATCCAGCTAGAAATGCCACTTCTGAGCCTCTGGCAGCTGGAGGTGGCCATGGGACTTAGTTCTCATCAATGGAAAGTGAGCGGCGGGGATGTGTGCCTTTTAGGTGCTGGGTCTGAAGACCCTGGGTGTGCTGCCTCTGAGCTCTTTCCCCTCACCTCAGCTGGGACTGGAATGCCCATGGCCTATCTGTGACAGAGATGGGCTCTAAGATGCGGGTGGGTGGAGCAACAACGTGGAAGGAACCCAGGACCCTGAAGGGACCGAGACAGCTCTGCAATCCGGGCAGGCTCACCTAGTCACAGGAGCACAACACTCAGCAATATTTCCTTTGACTCACTGCATTTTGAGATCTCTTTGTTCCAGCAGCACGGCTTTATCACATCTGATATCTACACTTACTACAGGTATGAATGTTCTGGGTGCTTTATGTGAATTATTTCACTACTGAGTCTCAGAGGAAACTAGTTACTACCAGTTTCCAGGTGAAAAATCATCCACTTAGTGGTCTGAGTCATTTTATCCCAAGGACAAACCCAAAGGATGGTACATCATTGAATGGCAGGTCTGAATGGTGCAAGTTAAAAACTAACCACTAAACTACCATGCTTCATAAAAGGAAACCTACTAACCAAACGCATTATCCCACTGTAATGGAGATTTTTCTTATGTGGTATCTTTAATATACCTGGAACAGAAACATGAGCTCGAAATCAAGAAACATAAATTATATTTGGTTTGTTCACAAACATCCTTTAATCTACTGCTAGCTAAAGATCTAAACTCGTGTAAAACTCCAAAACTTCGAAGTAATCAGATGGCTGGCCAAGAAGAAACAGCTTTCTGGATGAAACTTTCTACTCCATTTCTCATATTTTACTGTGTCGCCAGCAAGGCCTAGTTCTGCACCTCAATTCAGCACTGTAAAATGCTGCATTATTAATGCAAAATAGACTTGTTCTGGCTGTGTTTAGTATTGTGTTTATTATGAAAGGGCCCTTGAAACACTGTTACACAACACTGGGGTTTTCCTTTCAGAAACAGGAGGCCACACACACACCTTCACTCCTCCTAAACTTCTACAACCTGGAGATACGCCAGCCAGAGAGGTATGAACTGGAGGGGGTTGGCAGGGCGTAAGGAGGAGGCCTGCTGGAAGATAAGCGTCTTTTGTCTTTACATCATAAAGAAATCATTTTGCCAAAGAATCCTTTCATCTTCCAGAAAGTTCTTACAATTACGTGCCAGAATCCTCTTATTTATTCATTCGACAAATATATACAGAACACACACTTTGCTGAGTACTCTGCCCGACACTGAATATAGTAAGTAAAAGAGAAGAAAAGACAAAGCAGAGACTCCCATACAACCATAATGGTTTTTATCCTAACTTAAACTTAGAAAAACTCCAGAATAAATTGCTGCTTTCCCTCCTTCCCTGATTGACATCTCTCTGTTAGAGGGGACTGGAATGCTCTGTGCATCCCTCCTGAATGCACAGGGGAAGCCCCACCCACCTGGCCGAGGTGGCCTCTTTCCTACCCATCCCATGAGCAGGTCTCAGTAAATATTTGAAATTTGTGCTTATCCATTTGTTCTCCAACACTGACTTCAACCCCACTAGGTTTAAATACTAGATGAGTGAACAACGTGAGTTCTTAGCCAGCATAAGCCAGCATTTCATTATTTCTATGGGCCTCCTCATTCTATGCTTGGTGAAAAAGACAGGGAGAGAAAAAGGGTTGGCACCCTGTAGGGAAAATCATTTCTATCAAAATAAAAGCTCTTCTAACTCTTGATGGACAACCGTGGAAAGATAAAGCTATGAAAATACTACCCTCTGTGGCTATGATGTAAGTAGACCCTCGTGAGGTCAGGCACATCTCTGGCAGCCTGGGGAGTGGGGTAGAAGATGTTCCAAGCCTGCTCTACTGAATGGACTGGGTGGCTCTGCTGCAGACAGCCCCCCGGGACACTCAAGCTCCTCCTAACACCTAGCAAAAGCTCTGTCTGATTTCTGGTTCAGCCATGGCTTTTCAAGGAACTGTTTAAAACTTCTCAGTAAGAATGCATCAAATACTTTGGAAGAGTTTTAAGAATGTAGTTTTCTTTTATTCAAAACAAGTGAAAGACCACTCATGGTTTTAAAGATCTTAACCAATACTCATTTTCAAACTCTTATTATAGTTCTATTTTCATTTTTCACTTAACATTCTTCAGGTGGTAAGGACATTTTTAGGAAAAGGCACCACTTTGTAGATGGCCCTGGTTGTAGACGGCATCACTATAACACTGACCCACGACATGCACCGGGCACTTACTAGAAGAAAGTAAAGAACGTGCAGCTCCAGCAGATCTGGACCTGACCCCAGGTCCAGGTTTGGCAAAATTAGAGATGGACAGGGAATCCAACACAGGAAGTAGCAAAGACGTGTCAGGACATCAAGAAAGCATGAAGAACATTCTAGGAGGGAGTGTTCGGCCTTAGCGTGGAAGAAGGGGCACAACTAGAGAGGGGATGGACCTCCCACATCCTCGTAGAAGTACCAATGTGAAGTCCTCCTCAGCCCCAGCCAGGAATGTGCCTACCCTGTGCCAAAGCCTCTGGGCAGGTGACACAGAGGAGACAACAGGAAGAATATGTGCAGATGGCACAGTGCAGAGTGGGCACAAAGTGCTTCCACCAGGCGGGAGTCCAGAGTGCTGTGAGACTGTGCAAGGAAACAGGATCGGAAACGAGGACTAGGGCCAAGGAGCCGAGGACCTTCCATGACAAACCATGCTTAGCCTCTAATGAGGAGGCAATGGGGACTCACTGGAAAGTCTTCCAGAGGGACTTTGGAGGAGGCCGAGACTCCAGGCAGGGAGACCAGTAAAAGCAATGGGTGGGAAGGGTCTGACCTACAGGAGTGGCAGGGGGACCCAAGCAAGAATCAAATGCAAAACAACGGTGCCAAGGGCTGCAGGAAGAGGAGAAAGCCCTTAGGGTATGACCTCTAAAGATGGAAACTAAGGCAAACTTTGCACCTGCCCCCTTCAGTTCCACCAGATTACCTCATGTGGGCTCCTTTTCCAACAACCACCTGCATACCAATTCACCACCCGCCACGGGCCACGAGTATTCATAAGTACAAAGTCCTAACTCAGCCATCTCCAGTGACTCATGCGCATACCATGTAGTAAACTGTGGTACAAACGATGAATTACTCCCCTCACATTCATTTCCCTATTTTCTAAAGCAGACGTCAGCAAACTTCTGCTAAGGGCCAGATAGTAAATACTGTAGGCTTTCCAGGCCATATGGCCCCCGTGGCAACTCAATTCTTCCACTGAGACATGAAGGTAGACATAGACAATGTGTAAACCCACAGGCACGGACGGCAGTGTTCCAGTCCCACTTTATTACAAATACAGGTGGCAGGCTGCTCTAGCGTTCAGAACACTGAATGTTTCCTCATTTCTATTCTACAAGGAAGCTTTAGCAGCAGGATGTCTGGCGTGCTCAAGTGCACACTTCCCAGCCTCCCTTGCAGCAAGCTGGGTCATGTGAGTTTGTGATGAGCCATCTCTGAAGATGGGGCCAGCACTCTCAGGCTGGCAGAGAAACAATAGGAAGGAATTCATCTATTAAGGTACCATCCTAGTTATGGACCAGTAAGGGTCAAACGGATGGTCCTGATAGAGAAAGAAAGATGAACAGAACCAAAACCTTTTTATTTGTTTAAGTGATCGTGCTTTGGGAGTTGATATGGTTTGGATCTGGAAGACACCTCCCCACCCAAATGTGCCCCATATGTTGAAATCCCCAAGGCAGCAAGATTCAGAGTTGGGGCAAAATTTTAGGCAATGACTGGGCCATGACCTGATCAGTGGACTAATCCATTGGATTAAACTGCAGATAGTTGAGTGGACTAGGGAGGTAGTGGGGAATGGTTGGAGGAAGTAGGCACTGAGGGTGTATCTGGAAGGATATTTCTTATCCCTGGGCCCTTTCTATCTCTAGTTCTACTTCCCGGCTGTCATGAGCCGAGCGCCTTCCTCCATCACACCCTTCTGCCATTATGTTCTGCCTCACTCAGGCCCAAAGGAGTGAAGCTAGCTGACCAAAGACTAAATCCTCTGAAACCATGAGCCAAAATAAACCTTCCCTTCTCTAGTTGTTCTTGTCAGGTATTCTGTGTACAGTGATGAAAAGCTGACTAACGCAGGTATCTTTTAATAAAGAGTTGCATTTTCAAGTTTAGTTCAGGGTCCAAAGGCTGCAATTAATTCAGAAAGGAAAATAACTTTGTTCCAGGACTAAAGAACCCCAGTGATCAATCACAAACCCACACAGTGGGGTCAGATGACTTGGCCTAAATCTATCATTATTACAGTAACTAATATCCAGTAAGGGCTTACTCTGTGCCTCACTCTTATAAAACACAAGCTCTCACTTGTCTTTAAAGCAACTATTATTGTGGTCACTTTTTTCAGATGAAATTCAGAGAGGTTAAAGTGGTACTGTTCCTAAATATGTTGCACAGATACGTAAATTCAGGATATATGACTCTTAGGAGAATCTTTTTCTCCAGATCAATGCCCTCAAGTCAAGAACAAACCACAGACACTAGGGTGATATTTAGAGATGGTTCTGTGATTCTAGGTTTCAATTTTCACAACTGAAAACCACTAAGATCCACTAAGATCCAGTGACTTATGGCTTCAGTTTAATTATTACTCCCCTCTAAGAGCCAAGTGAACCAACAGCACAAGGTTACAGGGCTTACCCAGATTCCTTTGAAAGACTCTGAGAATGCCAAAAGTGGATTTCATCAGACAGCCCCAGTGGCTGCCAACTGGCCCCAGCAAGTGCCATCACCTCCTGCCTCCCTGCTCACTGGGAGCTAGCAGCCTGGACACTCACTACACCAGACTGAGCAAGTCTGCAAGAGCAGTGGCAAAATCCACCAGCAGAAGGCCAGAGCTCCTCTCTCCAGGAAAGGGTGGACCACTGACATTTGCCGTCGCCCCTCGTCTGTTGAATGTGCATCCATCCCTGCTGGGGGCTTGGCACCCTCCATGGGGACCATCTGGCTCCATTACCCTGACTGAAATGGCCTCTCTTGTCCTATGCAGCCTGGAGGCTCAAGGAAGTCAAATTCACCCTGAAATTACAGCAGAGCCAATGCTACCAGCTGGCCATGGTGGATGAACCCAAAATTTAGCTAGAAAAAAAAAATTAACCTTATTTCAAATTTTAAGGAAAAAAAGGTGTTTCAAATTAGCTTGATTTTTTTAAACAAGATAAAAATTGACTTTTTGAAAACATCACAAATAACAGCTATGAATAATAACCAATTAAAATTATTGTAATTAATTTTTACTATACTAAGGATTATAGAAAGAAAACACTCATTTGTTACAGAAGTATAGCAAAGCATTTTAGTCTATGTTGAGTAAAGCATGAATTTTGCATGTTTTCAATTATCCTTTTAAACAATTACTTTTCAAATTAGGAAGGGAGACGTCCTTGAAATGGGCTTTCTAACTTTATGGCATATCTTTAATTTTTTCCTAAGCAAAATCATAATGGATACAAAACTAGGCAGCTATTTAAAAATCACATTTTCAAAGAATATTCTGGAATGTGGGAAATGCGAACACATTATCTTATGTTTAAAAAACAGGTTTCAAAACAGTTTACACTAGTTCTTACAAAATGAATGACAATATATAAATATGCATAGAAAAGTAATCTGGAAGTAAACATCTCAACATTTTAATAGCTGTTTTTTTCTCTGAGTGGTAGAATAGCAAGAGATTTTCATTTTCTTCTTTATACTTATAGAATTTAAAATTTTTCTATAATATATCATAACAGGATAAGTATTTATTTATTTTGTCATACAGGAGATTTAGCCCAGGGCCTTGCACATGCTTGGCAAGCCCTATACCACTACTGACCTTTTTTATTTTTTATTTTGAGACAGGGTCTTAATAAGTTGCCCAGACTGGCTTCAAACTTGGGAATCCTCCTGCCTCAGCTTCCTGAGTGGCTGAGATTACCATGCACCACTGTGAACAGTCCTGGTACATATTTTTAAGAGAACAAGGAGTAAAGAATATCATGACACTAAAGGCACAGCCCTCTCCCTTAGATGTGTTTCTTAAGAGGATGCAGAAATAGGACAAGCTATTCTATGTCCAAATCATATACAGAAATCTCAGAGACTCACACATTAAATAGCTTGCCAAGTCTTAATGATTTGATGATGGATGTTTCACCAAGATCAGAGGGGTACTGTAGCATATGGAAATAAGAGTCTCTGGGGAGAGGGTCCAGCCCATTACAACACACAGCTATTATCCACATTTTAACTCCAGTAAACTAACATTAAAATGGAGAGGGAAGAATGTGTAGCACTCAAACATCTGTGGCATGGCATTGCAGAAGAATATTTCTAGGAATTATGATTCACAATTACTGCTCTCAAATTGAGAAAACAGCAGAAAACAACTGTTAAATTAACAAAAAGTACATGCAGGTCCCAAATTTGCAGCAGCTAAATAAAATCCACTAGAATCAGCTGTTATTTCACAACGGGG
Organism: Urocitellus parryii; assembly: GCF_045843805.1. Lineage (NCBI taxonomy): Eukaryota > Metazoa > Chordata > Mammalia > Rodentia > Sciuridae > Urocitellus > Urocitellus parryii. Next base: position 18,971,368 of record NC_135540.1, on the reverse strand, counting down.
GTTACTTAAAACCACAGAAATTAGGAAAGTCAAGTCAGAATACAGTTTAAATCTGGAGGACGTTATCTTGTCCCCACCCTTACCCATCCACAAGGCAAAACTGGGTCTGAGGCCACATGTTTATTTGCAGATATTGAAAAAAAAAAAAATCTTAACCGTTTGAGCTAACAAACCACTGCCCCACACTTCACACTAACGGTCAGGTCATATGATCCTCAAGTGCCGTTTCTCAGACTCTATCTTCCCCCGACAAACAATACCTTCTTTCATGGAGCCAGCAGATCATCCAAACAGGGCTCAACTGGCCAAGCTCTGGTGCTTTCTAAATGATGGAACCTGTTCACAGAGCAGCGCAGGACTTTGAAAGAAATATTTCAGGAAAAAGAGAAGGTAGGGAGTTTCAGGGCAACGCCTGATAAAATTCCATTGCTTTTTCCAAAACAACAAAAACATAGTTTCCCACGCCCCAAATACAAAAGCAGAGCAGAAAATAAGAGTATGTTCTTCAATTACACTGCTGGGGGGGGGGGGACATGCACTCTCACTTGGTATTTACAGGAGTACTTTCTCCACCATGTGATTTCATTTACAGAGAGAAAAGGAGAAGGGGGAGCAACTAGACAGAAAAATCCCCAGACGCCTCAGTATATTATACAGCACCTACAGAAACCTACAGTTCCATTGAGAAATCCCATCAGCCTTAAATAGATATTTTCTTAATGAAGAATAAGATTTTCAACAATGAAACAACAATGGAGAAAAGATGCTCAACAAAAGGAACATTAGTCTGTCTACCAGAGAGTAAGCAGAACAGCAGCTCAGCATGAAGACCACAGAGTAAGAGAAAAAAAAAATACCACTAAGCTACTGAGCCATCTATTCATATAAGCATGATGAAGAAAACAAACACACCTTTCATGTGGGCTGCCTAAAGGGGCAGCTTCCCCGTACCTCTGACTCCCAGCATCCTGCTCATGACCGGAGTCTAGGAAAGTGATATATAATCCCAGTAACGCTGCCTGGCCTGCACCCAAGTCAGTGACTTCAACCGCTCCACATTAATAACAAAAGCCATCCTGAGTGGACACACCGGGCAAGTGTAGGAGATGAAAGACTCAGGAGCGGGCTTCTAAGGGCAGAGCTACCTCCTGTGAAAGCAGAGGGCCAAGAGCCGTTGAGAGCAAGTTTCCTCCGCTGAAGTATTGGCTGTCATTAGAAAGGCTGCAGTCCATGCAATTTTTAAAAACCAGAGTGCACTGAACTCTAACAACAAGACGATCCCCGCTGCAACAGAATGGAGTGAACACTGGGCTGTGTTAGTGCCAGGGACTGTTCCAAGCACTTTGCACACTTAAAGGTTGCTCAACTGCCAACAACCCAGGGAAGTACATGCTATTAGCCTCAGTTTACAAATTGGGAAACCGAAGCACTAATAGTAAGAACCTTTTCAAGATCACAGAGCGGGCTGGCTTGAAGCAGGGTTCTAGCTCCAGACACCGAGAGCTGAGCCACTGTCCCAGGCTATCCCACACTAGCCGCTCTTAGCATTCACAGCCTGAATACCCCAAGGGGGCAGATACTGCAACTCCAGGGCTATACTTCTGTTGCTGCCTTGTGGCTGCTCCCTGGATTTGATGATAAGAGGCTACTATTATGGAAACCATATGTTGTGCAGGGACAGTACATCTGGGAATACCGTACTGAAGTGTTAGCTGTCTTCACAAAGCCTGCAGTCAGTCCATGCAAGGGCATCATTACGTCTTCTACTCTCCTCTGTTACACCTTCAGAAACAACAAACGTTTCACCTGTCGTTTGATATAAGCAATTCCATGATTATTCCCTGTTACAGATGAAAAACAGATTCTGAGGGACTGTGTAACTTGCATGACACCAGTGAAAGGCAGTGCTGGCATTTGAACCTACATTCATTTGCACAGGGCTTATGTCCCTGCCACTATAGAAAGCATCCTTCCTCCTCTATCACAGGTTCATCCCCCAAATGGGTGGCTGATCCAACAGCTAGAAATGATCTGCCATATTTCAACTGATCATTTAATAAATGAATGCTGCTTGGACTACTGGGAGGAACACAGGGAGGGAGCAAAGCCAGGTCAGTAAAATTCCAACAGATGACAAAAAAACTCTCAAACCATAGAAAATATCTCCAATTAGCTAACAGAAAGTACATTTGTTGTGCACACATGCAGCACTGCTGCAGAGAATTATGGACTATAAATGTATGGAACTGCATATCTCTGGTTTATACACACCAAACATCTATCTGGAAGTCACATCACATTTTAAATGCACTAGAGAAACTCACAATTAAAAAAATAAAAATAAACAAAACGCAATTCGGCAGCTAAATTCCTTTGTAGAATCAAAGGTTCTTTTATAATAATCATCTTCTAATTTATTCTCTTGGTCCTTGAATTTTCTTTTTCTTTTTTTCCTCCTGTCCTTCTTGGTACCAGGGATTGAACCCAGGGGTGCCCAACCATTGAGCCACATCCCCAGTCCCTTTTTTAATTTTGAGATAGGGTCTCACTAAGTTGCTTAGGGCCTTGCTAAATTGCTAAGGCTGGCTTTGAACTTGAGATTCTCCTGCCTCAGCCTCTGAAGTTGCTGGGATTATAGGCATGTACTACCATGCCTGACTAGTCTTTGAATTTTCAAAAGCAGTAATATTCCATTTTAGGCAGACCTACTGGGATATATAATAATCCAAGTTATTTTATATAAGCTTAGGATGTAGTTTTGCCTTAAAAATGGAAGAAATATCTCTCTAGTCTATGGGTCTATGAGTTGTTAAGTTGCCTATCACATCAGCATATACATTAATTTGCATTTACAGCTTGGCCAAGGATATCTTGAAATAAAAGGGGTAGTAGGGATCAAAAGCAGGATGAATAACATTTTAAAAGTATCATGAGACTATGACTCACAGAATATACCGATAAGAGGAATTCCAGACTCAATCTACTCATTTTATGGAGAAGAAAACTGAGGCCCAAGAGTCAGACAATCTTTTCTAAGTCCTAACTAGAATCAGTGGAAGAAATTCAATGGAAGAGACAGAACTAGAACTAATACCCAATTCAATGCATGTTCCAAAAGAGCTCCCTCTGATGATGTCACATAATACTGTACTGTCAGCTCCAAAAGAGCAGGAACTATGTCACGTTTCTTATTTCCACTGCTCCTATCAATTGCCCTGTTTAATATATGCTACTAATTCTCCCTGTGGTAGGAGGAAGCAATCAGAGGTGGTACCGTAGGCTATCTCCAACTTCATTCCTCGTTTTTGTAGACTATCAGATTCTAGGGTCTCAGCGCTCAATTGTGCAAAATCAGTGCCAACCTTTCAGACACCAGAGGGTGCGACAAGACACTGATGTCTTCAGGATATCCTGTGAAAGGATTGAGGATTGGCAGGCAAGAGACAACTGCAAAACAATTAATGCAGCTTAACATTTCTCCACTCCAACATGAAAAGACTGTACCTCCCGACCTCAAAGCCCTCTTCCAACATTAGTTATTATTCTATCTGTTCTCTCAACTTTATAACTTTGACACATAGAGTAATTCTGTAAAAAACCTTTTCAATTTGACCCTTTGTTCGGTGGGTTGTAATACAAGTAGTCACACCTTCCTCCCACCTCCTACCCCAGTGAATAAGGCAAGAATGGAAAAGCTCTGATCTTCCATGGTCAGTGGGAGCCCTTTCTTTTCCTAACACTATTTCTACCCTTAAAGCTCCTCGGGCTTGGGTGATTCGGCACACAGCATTTGTAGTTTTACTCCAGCATCCGGGCTTTACACTAGGCCAAGTCACATAAAAATGCCCTTTCAGTCAGGTAGCCTATTTGATCTCTCATAAGACCTTGAGCGAAAGAGCTGGTCACCTGCAGGGTCCGGCAGTGTGGAGCTGGTCTGAGGCCAGAGACATAAGGTCAGAGGGAGGCCAGGGCTTCAAGTTTGAGCCCTAGTGTGCAACTTGAAACTGGAGAAGCTGATTAAGGAAGAGATACTCAGACAAGCAAAGAACAGGAGATATTAGAGATTAGAAAAATAAGAGGAAAAAAGAAGGAAGAGAGAGATGACTTTGGAAGTTCCAATATACCATACCCCAAATGCAAATGTTTCTGTCAACCATATGAGTTGTCAGTAGCATGCATTTCAGTCTTGAACTGATATGAAAAAGAAAAGTGAGATTCAAGCGATTGCCTTTAAAAAAAATTATTTTTTTAGTTGTAGATGGACACAATACCTTTATTTTATTTATTTATGTTTATGTGGTGCTGAGGATCAAACCAGTGCCTGACCAGGCAAGCGCTCGCTACTGAGCCACACCTCCAGCCCATCAAGCAATTTCTTAAGTTTGCAGTGGTGATTATTTTTAGATGAGTTCCTGTGTTCCCAACGATCCCCTTAAAGTCAGTTGGTTGGAACCGCCTGAGACCCATGAGCCACATCGGACCTTATGCGTTATTAAGCATAAATAGTTGTGCTACTAATGTAAGGAGTGTCAAGAAAAACAAAAGTCGTAGGATTTGCATGATTGAGATCAGAACCAGAACATAGACAGTACATTTCCACAGGACTTTACAGTTTACAGATCACTTCCTATGTGAACTCTGCTCTGATCCCCACCATAACCCCATGGCATGTGCAGAAACTGAGGCTCAAGACACTGACACACTTGGCCAAGATGCCCAAACTGCTAATTAGCACATCTTCAGAACTGCCTTGTATGGGGGTGGGGGCGGTCTTCTACCACACCACCAAGTCTCTTTAAAACTGTTTTTCCTAAAAAGCCACCTTTTAAAAGAAAGAAAATATATTGCTTATTCGTTTTTCAAACTTTTCCATTTTAATTCCTAGCACTGAAAGTGGTTGTAGGTTGAACATCGTTGAACAGTGTTTATATGCTACATACATCACTGCCCTGTGCTGCAGAGCAGGCAGGCACACAATGGGTTAAATCCTCTTGGAGGGCTGGTCTGGAAACTTCACCACCACATATACTATACCATTGTTTCTACTGGGGGCTCCGTTCCAAGTTCCAATCAACTGACTTAAAGGGGATGGTTTGAAACACAGGAACTCGACTAAAAATAATCACCACTGCAAACTTAAGAAATTGCTTGAATTTCACTTTTCTTTTTCATTTCAGTTCAACACATACAGACACACACAGAGCCTGTTTTCACGGAGAGGCGCATATAAAGCATGAAAAGCTAAGCATTTCAGTACAACAGAAGAAATGTCACAGAAGTCCTGCATACGATGATGGTGGATTACATAAAGAAGTGGGAAAGTCCCCTCTGCCCCAAGTCAGTGCCAAGACATCTGACATGCTCGTGTCTGCCAGAGCCCTACAGTTATTCAACTCAGAATTCATTTTTTAGAAAAATCAGCATAATATTGCAATGTTCTGAAAAGCTCACAAAGGACGTCTTGCCAGAATAATTAACTTCCTCAGGTTCTTCAAAATATTTGTTTTGAGAAAAAAAAATGTCTCTCTGCTGAGGGATTTCAAAGACTAAAAGCAGAGTGACAGGTTTTTTGTTATTAATTTTCAACAAATCACCAACACGCTAATTTTGTCAAGTTTAATATTTAAAAAACAGTTTGCAGAGATAAATCAAAGCACGGTTTTAAGTATTCAACTAATAAATTTTCCTGATGCTTTTCATATTATTTGACTTACTAAAAATGGATTGATCTACAACGTTTCAGTAACATTTATGATGTGACTGTATGAAGCTTAAATAAAACCAAATAAGACAAGACAGACTCACCCAACTAAATGTACATATTACACTATTCACCCAAAGTCATGAAAAAACATGGGTCAGATTTCACTCTACCTCAAATAGCAGGTATTGTGTGGACCTGTGGTTCAGTAGCCTGCCATTTTCTCTTGTGCCCTAGGGACGGTCCTTCCAGCAGAATCTTTGAAAAGACAGACGAAGAATGATAGGGATCAAAACAAAAAGAGCTTACATGCATGAGAAGCTCTGAACTGCCTAATTTCAGTCCCCAAGCGTCTCAGTCTGCCAATCCTCTATAATTTTTGATGAAGGACAACATAAACCTGTTTAAAGCTATTTGTAATCAAAAGGTACAAAGTGTGAGAACCAAATTCCCTTGGTTATTGAGATGAGTCTTAAAATAACCACAAGCAGCTAATATTTAATTGGGTGTTCTTACCTTTCTGTGAGAAATCTTGGCAAGATACAAAAATGCCCTTATAAAACATAACAGCCTACCGTAGAAAGAGCCCAGCTCAGATTTCTCTATTATCATTATCTCTGTTTTCTAGAAATAGAAAGCAAGTCATTTTTTTTGAAACAGGCAGATTACTGTTACTTTAAATACCCTTCTCTGTCACTTTCTTGATACATGTACTTAAAATAGTTCCAACATGAAGTCCGTAGGGCTCCACAGGCTGTACCAAGCATCCAGTCACCTTCTGGTGAGTTTGCCTCATTCCTTTAAATCTGAAAAACATGCACAGTACATCCTGAATTCTTTGTCAGTGATGCTGGACATTAGTTCCTCTGGGCTACTAATAACTATCCACTCATTTACCTACATCTATATGCTTGTTTTCTTATTTTGAGTTAAATGAAATTAGATACAAGTTTGCAATCTGTAAACAAACTTAAAAGAAAGAAAGAAAGAAAGAAATCCTGCAGTCCCCAAACAGAATCACCTCAGATTCTTATATTTTTTTTCTTTTTTATATTCACTAATTCCTCTGGGCCAAAGTTTCTTCAGGTCAAGCCATGGTCCACGTTGGAGTGGGGATGGGGTGAAGAGGGCCACAGGATATAACCCACTAGTTGGATGCTAACTCCCTTCCAAAGCCAAATTCCTACTACTTGTTTCTCTGGTCTGCGTGTATCCCAGATATGAGCACATGCATGCCAGTAGTTCTTGCCTGGGAGTGGCTATTTGCTTCCCCCAGAGACACCTGGCAATGTGTGGTGACATTGTCACAGTGGTGGTGGTGGGGGGGGGCTACTGACATCTGGTGGGTACCAATGAAGGATGCTGCCCAGAGCAGCCCTCCACAACAAATAATCACCCAGGACAAAAATGTCAAAGGTGAAGTTGAGAAGTCCCACCACACAGCATCAAGCCTGAGACAATCTGCCATGTTCCCAAAGCCACAGAAGCCATTTCCTAGGATTGCTTTCACAGAGGGCCAACTTAAGGGTCTCCAAAGGCCAAGAGGGAAGCAGAGAGCAACAGGGCTTATTCTCAGCTCCTGTTCTTCACTATCTCCTATCACTGAGTGATCACTGCTCAGAGGCCAAAGGAACAGCATGGGTTCCTGCCTTCCAGGCAGTGCCATCTAGCAAAGGAGACAAGATGGACTTCTGCACCCCTCAGTGCCAGCGCTCGGAGAGCCAGAAGCAGTGGAGCTTACAGAAGTCCACAGATTTGCCTTTTTTTAAAAGGAATCAAAATAGCATTTAATCAGCAGATATTAGTAAGGAGTCTTCACTGGCAGATTTTTAAATTGAGTTGAAAAGTTGGGTCACATGGACAAGGACAATGTTCCTCTGCCACAAACATCACCTCCATCCTTCACAAGAGGATATCATCAAACGCCCCTCAGAAGCTGACGGCATCCTGACAGCACTTGAGCTCTTCTGGGTTCTTTTCGTAGGGAAAGGTGGGTATGGATGGTTTAGCAGTCAAAGCAACGACTGCACAGAGAGAGTCGCTTGCTTTCTAGGATACGCTGGGACACATCCAGGAGAGGCATACTATTTTTCCTCCAAACCGAGACATTTCCGAAAGTGAATTCCCCCAGGAGAACTGTAAAAACCAAGACAATCATCCACCAGAGCCATGACGATCGTGCAGTCCTTATGAAGCAACCTCAGTTGGACAATGATGCCCACATAAACCCCACACAGAGAGTAAACATAAGCATGACAGCTACTACTTGTTTTGTTTTGTTTTCTTGCGGTGCTAGGGCTGGAACCCAGGGACTCGTGCATGCCAGGGAAGCTCTACCACTGAGCTACACCCCAGCGCTAACTGCTACAGTTTTAGTCAACTAAAAATCAGTTACAGTCAAAAGCAAAGAAGTAAGGCACTTGGTATGAAATCCACACAAAACATACTTAAGCAAATGGCAGATCTAGAAAGCCCGAACATACTCTGTTTATGAATCGAAAGTCTAAGATTCCCACAATAGTGTACACCAGATGGGATTTAGCCTTTTCTCTGCGGCACACAAAAAGCAAGAGAAATTGTTAAACAGCTTCTTTTTTAAAAAACTTGGCAAATGCAGGGATCCTCCAATCAGTATAAGCATGTGTCTGGTACTCACAGCCAATACACACCCCACGTGACACTGACTTCAGAGGTCTGCCATGACCACCCCTTGCACACGTCGGTACAAGGCAAGAGGCTGCTTCCGTAAGTCTGTATGTGAATATCACATTCCCAGCAAAGTGGGCTCTTGGGCCTTTGGGCAGGCAGAGTTAAGATGTTATATATTTAATCTAGAAAATTCTATAAAATAACAGAATGCCAACCTTAGAAAACAGAAATACTCCCAGACAGAATAAGGTCAATACTCTCTCTGTCTTGACTCTGGCCCATAAATAAGGAGGTGTCTAAAAGAAAACACTACAGTCTTACAGGGAGCTCACAGATCAAACCCCAAACCCATAACATGTCCTAAAGCTTTGGGCACATCACTAAGCGCAAGAGTTTACTCCCCACAGGAAAAGTCAGGAAGGCCAGAGAGAGCCCAGAACTAGCCAAGAGCGGCAGCAGCCACTGTGACACATGGTTCCCTTCTCCCACTTTCTTTTAAGCTTTTTCAGAAGAAAAATAAGGACTCGTTGGGAAGGTGATCTCACTTTCACAGAAGGCAGAAGGCAGAACTATCCACCTTGACCTCTATGGTCCAGATTTGATCAGAACTGGAAACGGAGGCCCATCCTGAAAAGAAGGAATGAAGATCTCTTTAAACTGTAGCCACACTGCAACCTTAGCCACAGTTCTCTCCACCAAGGCAGAGGTGCCAGTAAAGATGGAAAGAATAAATACAAAACTGGATGAACCACCGACGGGCAGGCTTGGGAACAAGTCAAACAAAACTCTACCTTGGCTTTCTAAGGAGACAGAAGGTAAAGATTTAGGATTGGGAGGGATGGCAATTGCCTACTGTACTTCAAATGTCACATTATCCTTATATGGTTTTTGATGGAAATGCCACGAACGGAATGCATTTATATTTCTTGATAATATCTGGGTCCAATGAAGAAGACACGTGACGTGGAGGACATAGACAGTTGTTCACCCTTCTTTGCAATGCTTCCCTAGGAGGGGCTAGATTGTTGAGCTGCTTTTGTCTGAAGGAATGGTCTGGTGTCATTTTTCTTTTTTAATTAAGCAATTATATTAATTATATAGATGAAGTTCAAGAATGTGCTAATAAGTATTGCAGGTGACACAAAGTGATATGAAGACAACAGGAATAGGACCTTGGGACAGAACGCTGCCCGGGTGGCAGTGACATCACATTTTTAATGGACAGATGTTGGGTGCTATATTTAAGTGTACAAGGAAGTCGTGCGAACAGACCTTGCTTTGCAGAACTTGAGCAGTGAGGATCAGAAGCCACACAGCTGTTTGGGTTTTTGTTTGGTTACGAAAATGAAATAACCAGATCAGGGGAAGAAACAGGCAAGCAGGCTTTACCCACATGGAAACCACATCTGGAAAAACGACTTAAACTCCGGGAGCAGCATTTTAAGAGGGAATTAATTATCTGGAGAAAGACTGGGATGGTTAAGAGCATTAAAATCCTGCCATGTGAGCAACTGTTGACAAAATCCAGGAGGGTTTGCTTAGAAAACAGTTCTGTGAGGAGGCGATGGCTTTCTTCAACTACTTAAGTGGCTATCCTGGGGACATCCCCTAAACAAGTTCTGGTTAGTCAATGTCTCTCCAAAATGTACATGCATACTCCAGGTCTGGCTCGATGGTAAGAAAGCAGGCTGACCTGTGTGAGGCTGGGCACGCTGTGCAGCCAGTGTGAGATGGAATTAGGCTTTTTGGCAACTGCATCCCATGGTTGACTCACAATGAATTGAAGCCCAACTTAAACCACAGTTTTCTCTTGTGACCACTGTTAGATGCCATCGATGTCAGCAGTTATCACCAGCAGACATCACATTACGTATCTGGTTGCTCAATGGCAGTCTTCATCTACCAGGATGTGAATTTCACCAGGGCAGACGTTTTGTCTTGTTCACAGCTCAGTATCCAGCACTGAGAACAAGTCCCGGTCAGTATGGAAGGGATGGCAACTGCCTATGGTACTTCAAATGTGGGTCACTTCAAGTATTTTTAAGTCTTAACATGGGTCACTTCAAAAATTTTCAATTCAATGATTCTTCATAGAAATGAGTTCTTCAATAGGAGTGGGGCTGATCAGGATGCCCCATTCCACAGGACATCTGTGCTGGGCAGTTTCCACTTTCCCCTCCAGATCCACTTGGCCCCAACTCCTACCCTGCTCTGAGCCCGGGCAGATTGAACTCGAAGGAATGCATCCACCCTGGTTCTCTGGGTTTCAGATGGGCTTGGCCAAGAGCAGGAGATCAGGAGAGGAGCCTGCGGGAGGGGACTGATTCCTGGCTGCAACCCTGTATGCTCTCAATGATGTCCCTGTACCGTGACAGAGACCTCAGCTTCCACAGGCAGCCATTTCTACATGGCCATCTATCACCTGTGGTCTTATAACATGCCTTCTTCTTCCTCTTCCTCTTCAGGCAGAGCCAACCACTCCTACTTGTATTCTCACCATGCCCTCCATTTGTGTGGTCTTTTTATCAAACGTTCCTCACCTTATCTGTTATAGTTTGGATCTGGAATGATCCTGGAGGCCATGTGCTAAAGCCTTGGTCACCAGCCTGTGGTGCTATCAAGTGGGGAATTAGGAGACAGGGCCTGGTTGGAGGAAGATCACCAGGGGCATATCTTTGAAGGGTATGTTTTCTCATAAGCCCCTTCTTCTCTTTCTATCTCTGTGCTCTATGACTGCCCTGAAGTGAGCTGCTCTACTCCACCACACCTTCCCTGCCATGATGTTCTGTCCCCCTAAGGGCCCATAGCGATGGGACCAAACAACCATGGACTGCAACCTCTGAAACTGTGAATCAAAATAAATCTCTCCTTCTTTAAGTTGATTTCCTCAGGCATTTTGTCACAGTGACAAAAAGCTGACCATCACATTAGCTAACCTGAGGGTCCTATCTGCCTCCCACCAGGCCACAGATGAACACCTGAGCTGGTGTTCAACCAGTTGTTTCTGTGGGAACACTTAGGTGGAGAGGGAAGGGGCACACTTGGTTTTGGAAAATTGTTGTACAGCTCTGTCTTGACTTCACTGTCATGACAATGGAGTGACACATGGTACGTATAGGTCCCAACGTATGAGTTTTGTGCCTTAGCACAATGCGTTAGTGGTTGGATTTCCTGTGCTCCTGCAGCAGTTCCCAGGTACATCAGCACGATGGCTTCCCATCCACTCGGTCCTCAGAAACAGGAAGCTGTGGCAGGCTAAAGGCCCAAAGGAAATCATGAATGTATATATGTTTCAGGAAATCGTGTGTGTACGATGCTCCTCCTTCATAAATGAGCTTGTGCAAGAGCAAACACCACAGAGCTTCTCTTTTTCATCTTTTATTATGAAGGCTGGGCCTTCTGTGGGCATTACTAGAACAACAGGATATTTGCGTCCTGCTTTGATTTTTAGCTAATAGTGTACCAACTAGGAAAATATTGTCTTTTGCAGTATAGACAAAGTGGCATAAAATGAATGAGAACATTTGGCAAGGGTTTATATTTCTTATATGGCCTCATGTCCCAGCAAGCATCAAGCGGACAGAAGATCAGAGAAAAGTACACACAAAACTGGATGACTTTAGACAAAGGAAAATAAAAAATGTTAAAAGTTATCATAAACAAAGAGGAAAAAAATCTTGAGAACTGCACAAAATACAAAGAAAATTATCCATAGGGATTTACTGCCAACTACTTCTGTATAATTAAAGTATCTTAAAAATTGTATGTTTTTATAGAAATTAAGCATATCGCCAGGCACAGTGGTACAGGCCTATAATCCCAGTGACTCGGGAGGCTTGGGAGTTCAAAGTCAGACTCACTAAAAGGGAGGCACTAAGCAGCTCAGTGAGTCCCTGTCTCTAAATAAAATACAAAATAGGGCTGGGGATGTGGCTCAGTGGTTGAGTGTCCCTAAGTTCAATCCCTGGTATCTTTCCCCACTCCCCAAAAGAAAAGAAAGAAATTAAGCATATCTACAGTAACTCAGAGTGGCGATGTGGAAGATAAAAATGAGAGCTATAATACTTGTATAATATACTATGACACATTTACAAACTGTTCAAAATCTACATTTCAGACAATCATAATCAGTATCATTTATTCCCCAAACAGCACGGTCCAAGAAAAGTGACACCTGCTATGAGGAAAATCCTGTGTGTATGATGCTTGAGAACCCCAAGAGTCTGGTTGCTCACCTCCTGCAACTCTGGGCTGTGGTCTGCCCAAGGCTCCCTTCCTCCGACCACAGACAGGACTCAGCATTAGAACATGTTCACAAGAATCATGTTCACAAGAACCAACATACTTTTTTTTTTTCCCCCTAAATTCTAGGGACTACCAATAATATCTTTCTTTCCTTTAAAAAACCCAGTTCAGACTCAAAGTCCTTTCCACACGGTGCCTAAGACTGCTGGGAACTGTTCCACGACAGGAACTTCATTAAAGACCCTCCTCTAGGGCTGGGTGGTAGCTCAGTGGGAGAGTACTTGCCCCGTAGCTGTGAAGCACTGGGTTCGATTCTCAGCGCTGCATATCAATCAACAAATAAAATAAAGATCCATCAACAACTAATTTTAAAAAATTTTTTAAAGAAGACCTTCCTCCAAATCCGCAACTCCACCTGACTTAAGGTGGGTCCCGATATGGCTTCAGTAAAGAGAGACGATGAACCTTCAGACCTTGAACTCAGAGAAGAACTTACGAAAGTATGCTTTACTCAGGCTTCAGTGGTCACTGGTACTCCTCTGGAGAGAAAAGGAAAAAAAGCAAACATTTGCTGACCATATCCAAATGGTCACATCTAAATATGGCATCCCTAGCAGGAAAGTAAAAAACAACTGCTCTGAGACTCTGTATATGTTTTCCTCATTTGACCAACATATGCTCTCACTCTCTTCCTTTTAAACTGGGAATTCTCTCTCTATTTTTTTTAATCAAAAATTTCCTTTCCAGAGACACTGAAAATTTCCCCAGTCCTGCTACCAAGTACTGGGTCCAGTTCAAACAACAACTATGTGCCACTAAATTCCAACTATGTGCCACGCGCTAGATCACTACACTAACAGCAAAAACATTAGTTTTCCCCAATTATCTTTCTCAATTCCTAAGATAGATTTTTATGGCATCCCAACTAGAAATAATATCAATTAGTCTACATAACAGCCTTCATCTTGTGTAACCCAGGTGATCTCCAGGATCTCGTTCATTAACATAAAAACTATTGGCTGACTGATGGTTCTTTGCAAAGCTATTTCTGACAGCAAAAAAATGTTTCTGTCTCATGGATTAGAATCTGGAAAGAGGGACAAGTATATACAGAACCAAAAATCCAAAGTGAAACTGTGGCATGAGAGAATCTACAAGGAGATTACTCGTTACTAATGGATCAAGGGCAAAACATCATAAAAAGTAGCATTTGAGAGAGTTCTCGAAAAAGGAAATAGCACAGGGAAGACTGAGCCATCCAAGACATGAGACCTGGGTGGGGAGAGGTAAGAGAAATGAGCCTGAGAAAACTACAGAGGACCATGAAGTTTTCAATCCAAAAACCAGTTGAATTCACTTGGGATAGATAAATTGTGATATATTTACACAATGGGATATTAATTAGTAATCACAAGGAATGAAGTTGATATCACACACATGAACTCTAAAAATATTACTTCAAATGAAAGAAGCCAGACACAAAAGGCCACACAATATATAATTCTATCATAGGAAATATCCAGAATAGGAAATCCATAGAAACAGGAAGTAGATTAGTCCTTGTCTCAGGTTGGTGACAGCTGGCTGCGAAGACAGGGCATGTTTGCTAATCACAATGAGGTTTCTTTTGGGGGGTGATGAAAATATTCTGGAATCAGACCAACTTCTAATCTGGTTGCATAATTTCATAAGTACATAAAATTTAAAAAAAAAATTAAAGTGAAAAGTCATCCCCTAGGGATGAGGCTGTAACTCAATGGCAGAGCCTTGCCTTGCACGTGTGAGGCGCTGAGTTCGAACCTCAGCACCACCTTAAACACACACACACACACACACACACACACACACACACACATAAAATAAAGACATGCTGTCCATCTACAACTACAAAAAAAAATTATTTTTTTTTAAAGTCATCCCTTTTCCTCTCCTGGGTCATATTTACATTATTTATTTATTTTGCAGAGGAGGGGAACCAGGGTCTCCCACATACCAAACACACACTCTATCACTGAGCTACACTCTCAGACCTTACTATAAACCTCTGATTTTCTGCTTTGGTAGACACAATGAATTTAGGGGAAAAAAAAAAACAAGAAACCCCCCAAAACAAAACAACAACAACAACAAAAAAAAAAAAACCCTGCTTAAATATAAGCAAAACTTGACTCATTGCAAACATTAAAAATCCAGCTTAATTAAATGTACATCTTGTAACAATAAAAGCAAATAAAAGTGAAAAAGACCGGGCAAACTTTGCATAAAAGAACAAAAATCTTACCAACTCTGTACCATCTGAACATACCTGAGGGACAAACAGAGGAAAGTGGCTCCCAATGTACAGACCTGAGTTTTGTCACAATCTTAACTTTCCAAACCTGTTTAGCTTCTTTGCCATAAATGAAACTGTTATTTTTTTGTGTAGCTATTATATGTCAGTTATAAAGAAAAGCATTCCTCTCATTTTAAATTTGATTCATTACTTTGCAACAATGTGATTTTTTCCCCCTCAATCAGAAATTTTACTTAAATACAATCTTCCAATGCACTTGTGAAAGTTTCTCAAAAAATTTCTGTGATTACAAAATAGTAAGTGCTGGTAAAAAAAAAAACAAGTTAATAAGCATCCAGTTTGTTTTAATTCAAGATTCTTGCCAACCTTAGATAATGGTCTCTGTTTTTGTAAATAGAAATATCACTATGTACATCTGTGTGAGTTACCATTCTGTATTAAATAAAACAGCAAAGATGGTGGGGTTGAAGCTCAGTGGTACAGCACTTGCTTAGCACATGTGAGGCACTGAGTTCAATCCTCAGCACCACATACAAGAAAATAAATAAAATAAACATCTACAACTAAAAATAAAAATAAAAAAGCAAAGAATATGTAAAAGATCATAGAAGCAAATTACTGAATAATTTCTGGATTGTTCTTTTACTAAAACTAAAGTACTTGTAAGTTTTCAATTTCCCATAATTTTGGGCACCAGATTCCAGAGAAAGACTGATGTTTAAGAGAAATTGCTAAAATCACAAAAACTCACAATGTAATAAAACATGAAATTTATTAGTATTTATTGTAGAGAAGGCAAAGAACACTGTGAAATGCATTTGCAAATTCAAGTTTAAGTACTGATTCAGGGACTACAATGCACATCACTAAAGGAATCCTCCAAACTAGAAATAGTGACTGTTTTTCTCTAGGTCCTGCCAGAAATAGTTAATATATTACTTGAATGACAGACATTAATTAAAAATAAAAGAGATCCACCAGTAATAAAGAGGTGTATGGTTCAAAACAGATTTGAAATTAACCACCAGATAACTTGTTCAAGCTTGAAGATTGACAATGACTTCCCTACAACCCAAGTCAATTTAGAAAACTCAGAAATGGCTTATGTTTTACTCCAGGGAGTTGTATGTATATTTTATAAGTACCTGTAGAACTTCCTACATAAACATCCAGATTTCCCATATTTGGGCTAGGGGTGGCACTTGCCTAGCATGTGAGAGGCCTTGAGTTTAATCCTGGGCACTGCAAAAACAAACAAAAAACAGATTTCCCACATTCCACCTCTCAGAGACTAAGTTTTGTTCATCAGGTACTACATTCAGATACACCGGGGGAGAGGGGGATTGTGGGTCAATGATCTTGAGAAAGAAACATATGTTACTGAAATATCTGTACTTATTTGAAAAAACAATGCATGTATGCATATGTATTATGGAGGTAATGGGATAATAACACATGATTGTTAAAAAAAGCTGGGAAATTACAGGCAAGCATTTACAAAAACTAAACCAAAAACGTATGTCCCCAACACCCATACATGTTATCCTTGTAGAATACTTACGACTTTTAAAGCCGAGTCTATTTTTATTTTTATGTTACACTTTTGTTCTATTTTTATGTTACACTTTTGATGTTTGTGGCTCTCTTCTTTTTATGATAAAAAGTTAAGAGTAAAAATAAATTGTTTGCTTCTGTATTTTACATCCTTAATAATGACAAATTTAGAACAACAGAAAAGCTACAAAGGTATTGGTGCTATTAACTGCTCCTCCTGCATGTCAATGTGCTTTCTCCATTCTCATCTAAAAATAAATTTGATAACAGAACCACATATGACAAAGAAAAGGAGCAAATGAATACAGCAATTCAAAAATCACAGAATTGCTGAAGTTCAGAGCTGGAAGTGACCTTGTGGGCTACAAGAGTTCAATTCTTATTTAAAGGGAAGTCTGACGGCAGTACCTCTCCAGGATAAGGTCTCTATTTTATTCACGTGCAAATCTTTCCCTACAAAGCTCAGTGTGTGCACTCTATAAATGCATTTAAAATAAACTACCAGTGTTTGTTGGATGAATTAAGCCCATTTCAATGTAATAATTTATAATCTCAGAAGAAAAGACTGTTGGCTCTGGTCCTTCTATAGAGAAATGGCTCATTGTTCATTTAGATATTAGTAATGAATAACAGCCTGAATAGGACAACAAGTAATGGCAATCCTCAGCTAATGGAAAGGCTGTCTTCCCCAACTGTGTGTGCAAGTGGACTCATCTAAACTCAGAATGCATTTTCCCCTAGAAGCAATGTTACCCATCACGGTTCACGTCTCTGGTCAGCCCACAAAGCTTCCTTAAGCATGCAGCCCTGGCAGATGCTAACCACCATGTGGAAAAACGCTCCAAGGGAACATGTACTTAGCACCCACTGTGGGAACTGTCTTCTTGCTGCTGCCCAGGAGGGGGGCCCCCTCAAGATTAGAGATGGAAGGATATGTGGGTGAGAGGTCAGTCCAGGATAAAAGCTGCTACAAAGATAACAGAAATTATGGCTTTCTACCTCCAGCCCCCTTCTCCTCATTCCCCAAGCAGGAATTTTGAGTGGGGGGGGGGGAGACAAAATGGGTGGTACTGGGGATAAAAGCCAAGACCTCACATATGCTAAACACACAACAATCTCCGCCCAGCAGGCCTACTTTGATTGCCCTATACACGTGAGGCCTAGTGCTCATCTACTGGGGGACCCCAGTGGACGAACCCTTCATCGACATAGTCTTTGCCCTTCTGGAGCTTACAATCTGACAGGGAAGGAAAATGCTAAATGGTTAGAGAGAAATAGAGGATGAGGGTGAATGGGGGGATAGGGATTTAATGAGCAGAAAAGGAAAAGAATATTATAAATGTTAGGTATCATGTCCTCCTCCTCCTTCTTCCATCTGCACCCATTTCATCTTGGGGTGGGGGAGAAGGGGATAAGGAACAGAAACAATTAAAAAGTAGACCCAGGGAGAACTTTTATTTTCGTCTCCCCTTCGTCTACACCTTTCTAGAGATCTTGATGCCAACTAGTATGAGAAAGAAATGACTGGCACTGATGTGGGGGGAAGAGGACGAACCCACACTGGGATTTGGAGACAGTGATGAGAAAGGCCTAGAGGAGGGACATCTTTATCACCTCAGAACAAAGGAAAAGCAGGACTGTGATCAGGATGGGCTAGAGGTTCTCCCCAAATCAGGAAAACACTGACCTGCCCAGGGCCATTCAAGACAGACTCCGCTCCAGACACCAGCTGCTATACACATTAAAATATGTTCCAACATAGATCCAGTTTTCTCCATAGTTTTCAATAACCCATTCAGGAATCCTTTCATTCTTGCTTGCAAGTCTTATCATTCCTTAGTATCCTGGGGGATTGGTTCCAAGACCCTCCCTTACTCCCAAAATAGTCAATGTTCAAGTCTCTTATATGAAATGGCATAGTACTTATATATAATTTACCCATATCTTCCTGCATAATTTATCATCTTTAGTTTACTTGGAATACCTAACAGAATGTAAATGTTTTGCAAATAGCATTGTTTAATGAATAATGACATGAAAAAAAAAAAGTTCATACATGATCAGTGTGTAGGTGCGAATCTGCCCCCTACACTTATTAGCTAAACCCAAGAGGGACAAACTGCCTGTCTTTATGCCCAAAGAAGTTTTCTCAAAGGGAGGAATTAGCAAACTATAAATAGCTACCTTTCTGAAGTTTAATTACAATGACGCTTTAAGGTAACATTAGGCTCTTCTGATTTGCAAAAAAAGACAAACAAATAACATAAATGGTTGGAAGATTTCACAAGGCCGTGTGCGTAGGAAGGAAAGTGGCAGACTGGCTTCCATGTGGGCAGATATAAAATAACAGATCTGTTATTCTTGAGGGATGGTGGCCTCTGAAGCACAGATGTGACTCTAGAATAGGGTACAGGAAACACCCTAATTCATCTAAATGGCTCACGACAGAGGTGTGGCCCAAAGACCAAAACCAAAGCACCACAAAAAGGGAATTAAAAGTTACATGAAAAAAGAACTCAAAGGTTAAACACAAAATAGCAGGTGTCCACTGAGTATAGGAACCCAGAATAGTGTGGGATTTCTATCACTGAACCTCTTGGCAGATGTAGAGCAGGAGAAAAGCCAGAGAACACAATTTGGAATTGCACAAGGCTACCCAACTTCCTGCTTGGCCAGTCCCCTCCAATGACCTGTCAACCACCTTCCCAGAGCACCTGGCTCCCAGCCACACCTCCCCTCTTCAACAAGGCTTTGCAGCTCTCCTTAACAGGTTTCTTTTCTGGTTCTCCTTCTACCGAGTAGTAAAAAAACACTCAATATTTGGCTGTTTCCTCCCTTTCTGACTTGAACCCCAAACTAGTATTCTGTAGGTCTTATCACGTCTTGAACCACACACTCTTCCCAGGCAACCTCACTGATGCCCAAAGCACCGGGTGTCTCTTCCCTTCTCTAATTCCAGAGTGTACAGTGCTGGCCCCAAGCCAACTTCCTGGGCTTAGCAGGGACTCAAAACTCGTGATAAATGGCAAGCAATGGGTTACTAAGGGACAGGACACAGAAGCACTCAGAAAAGTTTCTAGTTTAAATCAGGGAGGTCATCAGTGCTCTTTCATAAGACTTCTGTGAGGCGGAACCTGGTATGATAGAACACAGGTTTCTGAAACAGACACAGGTTTCAGAACACAGGCTGAATCTCAGTGACACCATATTCTAGTTGTGTCATGTGGGGAAGTTACTCTCGCATCAGTTTCTTTATCTATAAAAATCAGGACAATAATATCTAGTTTTCAAGATGGGAATATTTATTAAAAGAAAACAATAGCAACAACAAAAATCCAGCAAATAACAGCTGTTTGGTAAACAGAGCATCCCCTCTGCTATATCTGTAGATGCTGCTGTTATGAGAACACTGAGAAAGTATTGACTCTCTATCATAACATTTTTTTTCTCATTGCTATCATGAACAGACATTTTATATTATATATTGTAAGATGCTCTTTTTCTAATTTTTTATTCTATCTCTACCTCCAGTATGCCACATATAGTGGAATGACGTGATTCTTTGAGGTTCAATTCCCTCTTCCTGTGTTTGAAAAATAATTATCCCAATACTAAAAAAGTTAAAAATTCTAGAGAACTGCTTTCTTAGCCACCCTTGCTAGCAGGGGCAGGCACTGTGTCAGGTACCACTAGATCTACCAAACAAATCCATCCCAGATTTTTCAATCTCAAGTAGTTAAAAGCAGCAAGATCTTGGCAGAAACCTGGGTCAGAGGTTGGGGCAGAGAATCCAGTTTCCAGAGGCAACTGTGTTCAGCTGGTGTTCAGTGTCCTGTGTCACTGGTGTTGGCAAGGTAAGATGTGAGGGCCTATGTTCATCCCATCATGCAGTTGTGGTATATTCCCTGGACCGGTCCAGCAACATTGTTCCCAGTTGACAAGCTTCCAAGATAGATTTTCACCTTTCCCAGAGAGATGAGGAGCTACCTAGTATACTGAATAAACTCCTTTTCTGATTAAACTAGCCAGAGTTTCTGTTGCCTACAACCACGAATCCTGACTGATAACGCCAAGTCAGGTAACAGTTTATGGCTTTTGGTCAAAGTCCACTGTGAGATTTACAGAGTAAACAAGCACAGTGAAATCTTCCCAGGAAGTCAGAGATTCAGTCAGCCACTGAGCACGACGTTATTGGTATTTCTGAAATAACTCTTTAAAAAGAATGAGGATGAATACATCGCCACGGTGTTTAAATAGCAAAACTCTAAAATGTACTTTACTTTGGTCTATCAGACAATGGATGCAGCAGTGCTCCCCTTTAAAAGAATCCAGTTACTTCCTTGGGTATTGGAAGGTTTCTGATTGCACAGAGGTCCCTACAAAAACAAACAAACAAACAAACAACAACAATAACAAAAATAGCCTTGAATTTTTATCTCTCTGCTTAAAAAAGGGTTGTCATCCATCCCTTTAAGTGGGCTCGGTCAAGAACATCATCTTGTGTTAGTTGGACCAAGAAATCTTAAAAATATATATATATCCTTGGGGCTGAGATCATTTAGGAATTGAAAAATGTAACTGGTGAAGCTGGAAATAAACTCTCAGGCTTTACCTTTCATTAGAACTGATATTTTTTCTAGTGTCATCTAACTTCAGTCACCTCAGAAAATGCATTCAGTTTCTTCCAGATGTCATATATTATCGGAAGTCATGTTAAATTTTCTTTTTAATTAAGTCCCAACAACCATTATGTACTTTGTCAGAAATCTTTTCAGTTAAGACCCAAATTGCTACATAAGTCACATGAAAAACAAAACTCTGGCCAATGGAAAAAAAAATCTTATTAACAGTAAGCAGAATTCTGAGAAAAAGCAACTCATAAGAAAACTTTTTTTAGCATGAGGGCAAGGGTTTGGGAAAAGGGAACTTACAGGAAAAAGAGTTTCTTTTGCCAGTTTTTCCTTCACTATTTTCTTTTTTTTTTTTTTTTTTGGTGTTGTTGTTGTCACTATTTTTAAAATGCACAAGTAAAATTCCTTATCGTAAGTCTAATTTTTTTTTTTTGCCATTTTGCCCTCTAAAGGTCTCTGTAAAGTATAACAGTTAACCACTGAAAAGATGGTAATTCTACGATTACCCGTACTTTAATCTTTAGTTAAAAAAAATAAAACATTACAACAGAAAAAAGTAGTTTTGATATCCAACAATAAAAACAAACTTAAAACAAAATTCATAGTCATAAGAATGTAAACTAAAAACCTTTCCAATTCCTGAATTCTGATTTTTTAAAAAACTGGCATGATCTATACATGATTGTTCTCCCTGGTTATTTCAGAGCAGAACAAAGAGTGTTGAACCGACAAAGGAATCTTCTGTTTTTAAGCCAGGATTTACACAGTTAGATCACTTGCACGAGGCCATAAAGATTTAGCCATTTCCTCTTGTGTTCTGTAAAATCATTAGAAACCAAAGATGCTAAAAAGTCAAGCAAGCTGCAACCTGTCTGACCTACAGAAATAAGAGGCTCTTTTAGTGTATTTCAAACCAAGAGTGACTCATGGGGAAAAAATAGGCTGCTGTGAACAGGATATTTTCTGAGTTAGGGCTCCTCTGACTCTGAGCCAGGCAGCCTTGGGACTGGGGCAGACAGGGAGTCCACAGAGCACAAGGCAGGAGAGCTCTTCACCATGAGTGGTCCCACAACCTTGGCATCAGAAACCCCTGCCAACCTGAGAGGCCCAACATGAAGAAGAGAGGTATCCAGGAAAGACTTCCACAGCCACCACTGCATCTCTGGCTGAACCAATAATAAACAGCTAGGAGAAGGAAATGCCCAAGGCTGATGTCCCTGCAGAGGACAGGACACTCCGTAGGAGACAAGTTTAATAGACGAAGGCATGCTTTTGGAAACCCCATCCCCCTACAACTGGGGAACAGTCCCGTGCAGTCATTAGCATGGTCACCAAATATTCCCTTGTCGTTACACACTGAGGGAGGAGGACAGCAGGACGTGACCAGCCTTCACTGCTTTCCTAGTGGGCCCAGACAGATGAACATGGTTCCATGGGTTTTGTATATTGGCTGTGCCTATGGACAGAGCCCATTAACGGGCACAATCATTAACATCTACTTTTAGTATGGGACATTTTCAGTGTCAGACGCTGCACGCGGCATTCATCTGCCCAGGTGTTATTACAGTTTTCCACTGATTTCCTGTCACTCAGAGAAAAGGGAAACAGCCCCAAAGGAGGCAGTGCCAGGGCACCTGCCAAGTGGGGCCCTTTGGTACATCATTCAAGGACTGTTTAACTTCTAATACCATTTAAAATGTTATCACACATTTACTTAGCTCTGCAGTTTATAAGAAACCTACCAAACGGGACAGGCCAGTCTGGATTATACAATATGTAAATAAGCCAGGGAGCCAGGAGAAGCTGGGAGCAGGACGAGTTGGGACGATGGCTCAGTAACCTCAGCACCACACCTGAAGGCAGCCCCTGCACGCCCTGGTCTCCTTACAGTGCTTCATAATGAAACGCAGATAATTCAAAAGCTAACAGAAAAGTTCTGTGTCCCTGCAAATACCAACTAGGAAGTCACCGAAAATAATTAAAAGGGACACAAGTGTATTTAAATTTCATTGAGTATTTTTTTTTTAATCTGGTGAACCTACTGAATAACTCATACTTAGGCCTGATAATAGGAACAAATGCTAAAGAGATTATCAGTAATTAGTATCTTCTTCTCCCACACATGCTGTCAGCTTAAATATGAGCCCAGAGCCAGGGTTCAAGTTTCACTAGTGTTGCTTTACGACCTGAATCAACTGTTTTAGTTTCATGAATGTACTTGTTTGAAAAGTAGATTTTCTATCTACCACCTTCATGAATGCTGAAGACACAGTAAATAGTGAAGCTAGTACCGTTCTCAAGTATTCCTATAATACAACTGACACAAAAGACAAGCTCTACGAAGGACATAGGAAACATTTTATAACAGAAAAGAAAAAATACTGAAATGATAATTGATTCACATTTCCTCCCGAAGATTACAATGGCCTCTAAGTTCTTTTATTTTTTTTATTTTTTTTTTTAATTTCCTCCTTGATGTCTTCAATAACCCATATGTCACTCAGCAACCTGTTGTTCATTCTCCAAGTGATGCTTGATTTTTCCTTTCTTCTTTTATCATTGATTTTCAGTTTCATTCCATTATGATCAGATAAGATGCATGGTATTATCTCTACCCCTTTATATTGTCTAAGAGTTGCCCTGTGACATAATATATGGTCTATTTTTGAGAAGGTTCCATGTGCTGCTGAAAAAAAAGTGTAACTACTTGATGTTGGGTGGTAAAGTCTATATATGTCAATTAAGTCTAGGTTATTAATTGTGTTGTTGAGTTCTATAGTTTCCTTGTTTAACTTTTGTTTGGAAGATCTGTCCAGTGGTGAGAGAGGTGTGTTGAAGTCTCCCATGATGATTGTATGGTGGTCTATCAGACTCTTGAACTTGAGAAGAGTTTGCTTGATGAACACCGCTGCACCATTATTTGGGGCGTATATATTTATGATTGTTATGTCTTGTTGGTTTATGGTTCCCTTGAGCAGTATGAAGTGTCCTTCTTTATCCCTTTTGATTAGCTTTGGCTTGAAATCTATTTTATTAGATATGAGTATGGACACGCCTGCTTGTTTCCGCTGTCCATATGAGTGGTATGATTTTTCCCAACCTTTCACCTTCAGTCTATGGATATCTTTTTCTATCAGATGCGTCTCCTGTAGACAGCATATTGTTGGGTCTTGTTTTGTGATCCATTCTACTAGCCTGTGTCTCTTAATTGGTGAGTTTAAGCCATTGACATTTAGGGTAATTATTGAGATATGGTTTGTACTTCTATCCATATTTGTTTGTTGATGTTACTAAACCTGATTTGTTATCCTCTTTGACTACTTTCCCCCCTTTACTGTCCTACCTCCCATTGTTGGTTTTCAATGTTATTTTCCATTTCCTCTTCCTGCAATGTTTTGCCAAGGATTTTTTGAAGAGATGGTTTTCTAGCTGCGAATTCTTTTAACTTTTGTTTATCATGGAAGGTTTTAATTTCATCTTCTAACCTGAAGCTTAATTTTGCCGGATACACGATTCTTGGTTGGAACCCATTTTCTTTCAGTGTTTGAAATATGTTATTCCAGGATCTTCTAGCTTTCAGAGTCTGTGTTGAGAGATCAGCTGTTATCCTGATTGGTTTACCCCTAAATGTAATCTGCTTCCTTTCCCTTGTAGCTTTTAAAATTCTTTCCTTATTCTGTATGTTGGACATCTTCACTATAATGTGTCTAGGTGTGGATCTCTTATGGTTTTGTACATTCGGCGTCCTGTAGGCTTCTAGGATTTGGGATTCTGTCTCATTCTTCAAGTCTGGGAAGTTTTCTCGTATTATTTCATTGAATAGGCTGTGTATTCCTCTGGTTTGGAGCTCTGTGCCTTCCTGTATCCCAATGACTCTTAAATTTGGTCTTTTGATATTGTCCCATATTTCTTGGATGTTCTGTTCATGGTTTCTTAGCAGACTTGCTGAGCTGTCTATGTTCTTTTTCAGTTGAAATACTTTGTCTTCATTGTCTGATGTTCTCTCTTCTAAGTGATCTACTCTGCTGGTAGTATTCTCAATTGAGTTTTTAAGTTGGTTTATTTTTTCCTGCATTTCTAGTATTTGTATTTGTTTGTTTTTTATTTCCTCTATCTCCCTGTGAAATTGATCTTTTACTTCCTGGATTTGTTTGTCAATGTGATCTTTCATTATCTGATTTTGCTGTCTCATGTCTTCCTTGAGACTCCAGATCATCTGAAGCATGTATATCCTGATCTCTCTATCTGACATTCCATCTGTTGCACCTATTACCTCTTCTACTCTAAGTTCTTTTAAATGGTCTGTTATGAATCAACTTTTTAAAAAAGTTAATCAGGGCGGTGTTTATACAATTAGTTAAGACGAGATGCTGATCATGTAAACATATGAATCACACAATATTGACAAAATTAAAAAGGAAATCATGGCAGCTCAACAAAAGAGAGCTGACATTTAATAACTTCAACCTGGAAATTTAAAAGTTTATTATACACCAACACCACTGACATATAAACATATGTGGCTCATTAAAATATCTATTAAAAATGTCGGGCTTGGTTTACTGTGCCAGTCTTTTCCTGGGTTCTAGTTTATAAAAAGTAGTGTTAAAAAATAGTAATGATCAAGTTTGTCATTTTGTGTTTTGTAACTTAAAAATGTCTTATGAACCGACTTTGAACAAAGAAAGGAAAAAATAAATGCCCTAAAAAGGTGAGGGGACCCTCTTTTGTCAATTCTGTTAAATGCACATTTAATATATTATTTCACAACCTTTGACAGGCAGGTGAGAGTTGGAATTTCAGGCTGTATCTTTTCATCCCAAGGAGTACACTTGAGGCAGGGTTACAAACTGATGCTAACTATGGAAGCTACCACACTATGGTATAGATTCAAATGCCACTCATGATACTATCATCCTACCCACCCTTCACCACAATAGGTAAACAGGAAAAAAAAAAAATCCCTGTGAATAGTTTTTCAAGAAGCTGTCTGGTGATTGGCACTCCCCTAACCTGTCTTCCAAAATGAAAACCAAAGGATCAAGCATTTGCTACCTGGCCTTATTACCTTTAAAACCCTGTAGATACAAAATGACTGAGAGCCTTCCTTTCAACTAACTCCTCCCCTATCTAGTTTTAGAAACTAAAATTGTGGTTTTGGCAACTATATGGCAATGACAAGTCCAAAAATTATCTCTGGACAGATAAAGATCCCAGGCCACAAAACTAGCAATGTGTATGATCTGGGCCTCCACTAGGAAGAAGTACTGCTGTATCCTGTCTGCACTCTGTCTGTCCTAGTCCATGGACCCAGGTTCCCATGATAGGCCTGCAGAGGAGGCTTCCCAGCTCGACTCCCAGAAAGAGCTTGGGGGACTCCTTCCCCAGAAAGGGTGTTTGATTCAAGCAGTATAGAGCATTTAGGTATATATTTGTATATTTTATGTAGAGAAATTTCCTTTATATACATTTTAAGTAAATGTCTTAAAATATATTTTATATATTTAAAAAATGTATACAAAGGAGGCAGAAAGACCCCAAATCTCTGCAAAATTAAAAAAAAATAATTTAAAAAAAAAAAAAACCAAACCAACAAGGTTGTTTTATTGTAAGAGTTAAGGGAAATATCCTAACTAGAGTTATAGGAAATATCCTAACTAGCATTTTTTAATAATTCTCCTCCTGAGGTCTCAGTCCTGGATCAGGAGTTCACTGAAGGAGATCCTGACCCTAATGAAACCTTGAAGCTTTGGGCAGGCTTTCCCAATTGCAGGTCACTCTGCCTAGTGCCAGGATGCATTTCAAAAACCACATGGTGCCATCTGGATCTTTCTGCTATGCTGTAATATTTTCTATAAACCTGGGACAACAAAAAAAAAAAAAAAAAAAAAAAAAAGAAAAATCTCTTCCAAGAAGAAAAGGTATAATAAACATTACAGGCTCAAATCCCTCCACTCCTATCAGAAATTCCCACTGCTTTTTTGGCAGGCTGCCAAAAAGCTGAGCTTAGCTGGCAAACATTCAAATACAGTTATTCAAAATATGTTAATGAGGCTAACGTGGGGGCTGGTACCACGGTGACCCCACCCTCCCTTTCTTCGTGTGAACTGAACCTGTGCAGGTTAAAACAGGCGTGCCAAACACTTGCTGAGTGAGATTACTGACGGCTGGCTGAACAACTGCCAATTTAAAATAAGCATTTAGGGAGAATGGCTTTGCTCAAATGTATGTAGCATTTAAAAATGGACCCAGGTTTTCATTTTGATGTTCAAATCACTCCCACTCACATATTCATTCCTCTATTGGTATAAAAACAAGCATTAATGATTTACAGTCTTTGAAAGTGTTCTGAAGATTCCAAGACCCTTATCAAGTACTGTGCTTTATTCTAAAATCATTTCCCAGTGAAATATTTTTCATTCCACAAAACTGAAGAGATGGGAAGTAGCAGTTATACACTGCACAGTTAAAGATAACAGAAATCAAAAGCAGAACTCACTTATTTTATCAGTCACTACACAGATTCAACAACATCTATTTAGCCCAAGTATCAAGTATGTCTTTTGTGGACAAAGGAAATCAGAGTGAGGGGTTGCTCATCTTTGGCTTGTACATATGCTAAAAATCTCAATATATCCCTCACAAAAATCCTACTATCTCAAAATTTTCACTCCTCTCTCCTTGGCTTTCCCAAAAAAGCAGTTGCCCGTTTCTTTTTCCACACAGACATTCCACACATAGTCTGAATTTCAGAACCCAGGCCATGAAGTGTCATTTGCAGCATAACAGAAAGCACTGATTCCAAAAACATCAACACCTCCCAGGCCCTACATTAGTCCCCCAATCACCAGAGCCCGTGCAAGAAATCAGGATCTAGCATCTTAAATCTAAAAAATTAAAGGGGAGTTGGAAGGAAGGTATAAACGGATTACACACTTACCCACGGTGACTCATTCTCATATGCTCAAGATTAAACAGAGCACTGAATCAAGGACCAGGAAAGAATTTTTCCTCGGGCAGAAAGGGGTGTGGGATTTCCAAATGTACACTCAAGGAAGATCATCTGTGTGGATCAGGTGAGCAAATCCCACATAATTAACTTCCTACTACTGCCAGAGAGCAGACCTGGGTAAGGTGCATGCCTTCCTGACCGGCTGGAGAAAGCCCCTTCCCTACTGACGGTGCCACTTTCTGGGACTGTACCCAGCAAGGGAGGGCTGCACCAGTGTGACCATCCTCAACAGGGCTGAAAAATGGTGAAGATGGTCAATTTCATGTTATGTGGTTGCTTTCTTGTTTTTGCTATTAAACCACAATTGAAAAGAAAAATAAAAGAGAAAGGCAAATTGGGAGGAATTTATGATATTGCCACTGCTCTGAGGTGCACCTAAGACGCTCCTGCAAATTGGGCAAGGATTTGGCTCAGAATCACAGCAACCCTGTGGGAGATGAGGGGATAGCTCTGGCTGGGCACTGGAGCTGCTCCATCCTTCTGGAACCAACTGGTCTTGGGACTCGGGGATTCCTTAGGCTTACATTCCCTACAGGCCTCATTATTCTCATTAAGATTAGAAAATACACTACAATTTTTTTTCCTCTTATTTTTTTTTTAAAGACTTTTTTTCTTTTTTAAGTTGTAGATGGGCACAATACGTTTATTTTATTTATTTATGTGATGCTGAGGATGGAACCCAGTGCCTGAAGCAGGTGAGACAAGCACTCTACCACTGAGCCACAACTCCAGCCCTTTTTTCTCCTATTAATACTGCAAGAAAAACTGGCCTTTTATTTCCTTGAGTCATTTTCTTCTCCCTTAAGAGTTTCAAGAAACATCTCACAGTTAAGAACATTTATTCTGCTTTGGAAATAACAGGGTTTCAAAACACAAGCAATTCAATGTAAAAACAAACAGGAATGTTTGCAAGATCAGAATTTAGTTGAAGGATGAAAAATATTTCAATAACTGTGTTTCAGTTTCCCTTAGTAAGAGCAAGAGTTTCTCAACATAGAACTAATTTTCCAAATGAGAGCAAAAAACACCTCTGCTAAAAAAAAAAAAAAGGTGGGGGGGGGGGGAAGAGTACCATGAGTTGCTTAAAAATCACTGGAATAAGTAGATAGACATTAAAGATTTAAGTATATCAGAAATATTAAAAAACTGGGGCCTGAAACAAAGAAATCAAGGCCCAATACACTATGAAATATAAGTCAATCTATGTACATTTGCTATTCAGAAATAAGTAAATATTAGAATACTATAAGACTAAATATGTATATTACAGTTCAATGATAAACTTAGTATAGGAGCTATACTGAATTACTAAAGAAACACTCCCCTTTAGTAACTTGGAAAGGGTAATAAATCTGCTTACCTAATATTTAATAACCCTTTTTTATATGTTAAACCCAGACAAGAAAACTTCCCCTGACAATTTACAAGCAGTCTTGTTTCAGTGTTGCAGCTGGATGATGATTTAATGGTACGCTTCTCCTTAAGAGCACTTAAACTTGTTTTTAACAAATACCAATATTCACTGGTAATATCAATCACTAAGCTGAACAATATACGATTAGACAGATTCCAGGAAAAAAAAAATCTGAAAAAAAAATTTAGGAATATCACAAGTCTCATAAGAAAGAGATCTACCAAGTGTAAGGTTTAAAAAACACAAAAGAGCAAGGGAGAAAGGTCACCTGGAGAAAACAGACCTCGTTCTGCGCTCAGTCCTCAATCCCTCGTGCAGGGTCCAAGCCACCGACGCCACCTCTCCTCGGTCACCAGGGTAAATGGCAGAGGCCAGCTGTGGATCTACACCAGCGCACAGCGACAGCCCTTCTATTCTCTTCAGGAGCGAAGTGATCTACTAACCAAACTAACCTGGACTGTCAGAGCAATGAGAGGGTGTGGCGGACACTTCATGTAATGACAATAATGATCCTCAACACTGACAAAGCAGATATGAAGAGTCTAAAAGATCTGTGGGCAGATGGGCAGGGTACCTAAGCGGCCGGAGTGTTCTTGAGCAAATGAATGAGGAAGAAGTAAGGGAGCCTGAAGGGCAGCCAGACGAAGTGGGGAGGACCAGCAAGCCAGTCAGTCACCTGGCTCC
The DNA here is from genome assembly GCF_045843805.1 of Urocitellus parryii. Taxonomy (NCBI): domain Eukaryota; kingdom Metazoa; phylum Chordata; class Mammalia; order Rodentia; family Sciuridae; genus Urocitellus; species Urocitellus parryii. The sequence continues at coordinate 18,941,185 of NC_135540.1, read as the reverse complement.
CCAGCGGTAAAGTGTCCTAAGTAGGAGCCAGGCGTCCAGCAGGGGTTTTAAGGAAAAGAGAACATTTCAATGCAGAGATGGTTGGAGTAAGGAGAGATCTATAATTAAGAGAGGCTAACACCACCCACCATTTTGTAATGAACTCCTATTTTTTTTTTTTTTTTGGTCAAGATCTCTCTGCAAGGTAACTGAATACAATAATAAAGTTTCCCTAAAAGAAATATTATATCTAAAAAAAGAGAGAGAGCGAGAAGCAGGGGCCAGAGAGAGAACACATGTGCGAGAGCACTTTCCAGAAACACAATGAATATAATGAGAAATAAATTCCATTATTTTATTTCTCTGCCAGGACTAAATAACCAGTCCCACATGGTCTATTTCTTGACTGATTTTTTCTAAAATAGAGTCTTGTCCATCTGTTGGTCTGTCTCTCTTGCTCTCTTTCTCTAGCATGGGCTTTAGATTAAACACACATACACAATCACTGAGAGTTGAAAAACAGGAGAACTTAACTTCTTTAGTTAAGGAGAACCACTATGGTACTCCTCTACCAATCAACCACATCTCAAAACTAACCAAAAATCAGAACAAGCCAGGAAGTTACTCTGGGAAAGGATATCTGGATTTCGAACGATTCCAGGAAATCTGGACTCTTAATAACATGTTTTCAGATCCAATAACCAGAATAACCAGAACTTCTGGTGGAGAACTAATCCTCCTTCATCTCTCCTCTTCATCTTTAAGTCAGTCACAAGCTCTTGGTTCAGAACGCACCTTCTTTTTTAAATCGATACCTATTTAATGCCTTCTTGGATTTCATCATGTCTTTTGAGTGTCTCAGTGATGCTTGGGTACTTTCTCAAAGTCCAACCTTTCTAAAAACTGTTCCTTTTGTCATCCTCTTTGGGGGACAGTTTGATGTTAATCATTGCCAGGAAAGGCTAAGAGCCTGACAACCTTTCTCAAGCATTATGGTATATCCCCCTCCTCTCACAGAGGAGAGGGCAAAGTTAACTTTCTGAATTTTGATTCTTGCTTTTTCATTCCACTCTTTATAAATATTTACTTCTTCTGAATTTTCTTTTCTCTGTTTTTCCCTGTAAGGGCAACTCAGGATTTCCCCCAGTGTAATCTGAGGACCACCCTCATCAGAATCAGTGAGGGATTCACGCTAGAAAATGCAGGTTCCTGAACCCCTACCTAGACTTGCTAAATCATCCGATGCGGAAGAAAACAAAAGTGAAGAAGCAGCTTCACTTTAAACGTGACCCTGCTGATGTTCTGCACACTCAAGTTAGAGGACCACTTCCCTAAACCTTTGACTTTTCCCAAACCGAAACACAAGGACTCTCCCAAGCTGTAAATAAGTTTTCAGATCATCAGACAGGAGAGGCACAGTGGCGGTTCTCTCTTCACCTTCTTTTGAAATACAGATGGAAGAGGCAAGAAAGCTTGGAGAGTAGAAGATGAACCAAATGTGAGACATCAGCATAAATACAGCCTCGTCAGCCTGGCTCTGTGGCTACTGCCAATTATAGTAGCCAGACTGGCAAGAGGACTTGATTACATGTAATTTATAAAAAGTAAACAAGCTGGGCGGCTTATGAACAATGAATGGTGATATTCCAGCCAAGAGGTAATAAAAAGCATGAATAAATGACTCAGCAGCCCCCCCCCTCCCCAGCACCAGACAACAATAGCTAGGGGAGCAAGGGCAAGGAAGGATTGTGGTAATGATGAGAAGAGCAGCAGATCTTTGGAGAGAGAGCCTATTACATACCCTCTTCACAACCTCTGGTGTTCAAAAACTCAGCCATCCCCACGACTTAAAATTCCTAAAGTCAGAAAAATAAGTGTTTGATTCTAGAGCAACAAGACAGTCCTTGATCTGGATCATGGTTTTTAGTGGAAACACTGGAAAAATCAACTAATTAGATAACACGAATGCTCTGCCTATGGGTTTCTTGACTGTGATATTTTGGACCCGACAGTTCTTTGCTGTGGGGCTGTCCTGTGCGACACAGGATGTTCAGTAGTATCCTTCATTCAGTATGTCCCACTGGACCCCAGAAGCATTCCTTCCTCCAGCTGGGTCAACCAAAAACATCTCCAGACATTACCAAGCATCCCTTAGAAGAGGCAGAAATCAGACTTTGCCCCTACCAAAGGCCACTGCTCTGCAGAGAAACAGGAAGAAGTGGACATACTGGTAGCACAGCTCACGGAACATATTTTTGACATGATAAAACTCTCATGATTTTTGGTCATGTATATATAAATCCCTTTTAAGTATATCGCTCTATTTCTATGGACTAAACTACAAAATCTTCAAATTACTTTAGTGAGCTATCTAGACCATGGCAGAAGTAACACAGAACAAAATAACTGAGTGGTCTCCTTCCCTTTCCTAGCCCCAGTCGATCAGTTGAAGTACACTCATCAACTTCATCTCCAAAGTACTTCTGTTCACTTAGCAAAGCCAATAGCCTCATCAGTCGGAAAAGACACAAAGCCAGGGCACATGGTACTTGAAGGGAAGCACAAAAATGTGTTTTAATATTAATTTCCCTTAAAATGATAATTTAAAATGAACATAATGATAATAAATGTATAACAAGTCCAGCTCAGAATCCACTTATTGTTATATGGGCACAGCTGTAAAATAAAATTTTTAATTTTTCTAATGGAGGAAGAAGGGCCCAAGAAAGCAAAAGTACCTGGGGAATCACAAAAGTCATAATGAGGCCCCACCAGCTAAGGAGAAATGAGCAAGTCAATAACAAATATAATCAAGTGGCAGGTGCTCTGCTGCACAGCATCGCAGGAGGAGAGAACAGACCCTCCATTATATTCTGTGACAGTGGTGGTGGAATCCCAGGGAGGCCCCAGAGGGAGGAAAATAAGCAGATTCTTAGAGGGCCACAGATTCCTAGAAGAGACAAGAGCATTTGCAAAGGTCTGGCGTGACAGATCTTGGGGCCACTCTAGACTGAGAATTCAGCATTTGCAAAGGCCTGAAGTGACAGATCTTGGGGCCACTCTAGACTGCTGAAGTGCAGTCTGAGCAGAGAAGGTGGTGACTGACACTCCAGGATGGTGCTGATGCCTGGTGAAGCCAAGAGAGGAGGCTCAGGCATTCCCCAAAGCAAAGGAATGCAGCAGAAAGGCTTCAAACTGGGAAATGGCATTATCAGATTTGTCCTCCTAGCTGCCTCAATGAAGAGAGAGTTTTCAGGGTCCCAAGAATGGATGCAGACCCATGGCAGTCTGGAAGAAAAGCAATGGTAGTTCAGGCAGTAAAGGAGCCAATAGTCAAAAGACACTGGGGATGTAATACGGACAAGGGTTTGGTCAGAGGTGTGCAGTGAAAGGAAACCTGCCAACTCAAGTCACCAAAGTATGGTGGTGCTCTTCATTGAGAGGGAACAGCAAGAGGACTTGGTCAGGGGAGCGGATGAAAAGACCTTCTGTGGGCAAGCTGAGTCTCTGTCGGGCATCTAAGCAATTAGATCCATAGATCTGGAATGAGAAATGAACTGAGAGAATTCAAATTATCAGAATATAATTCAGGGGCATTTCAAGGGGCACTAAAATACAAGTTGAACCTTAAGCTCAGAATGCATGAAAGGTTATGATAATGTTTCTAAGTTCACAAGAATTATTATAGAAACTGAGAGCCCTGGGATTTATCAAATTCTCTAAGGAATTCACAATCTCTTAATGGATGAAGAGCCAGATGGGAGAGGACAGGGACTGATCAGCACTAGAACTGGAACCCTTAGAAACTCCAATGCTTAAGGAAACCAAACCAGCTGGTGTAAGGAAACAAGAGTAAGGCACCAGATTTGCGAAGAGGGGTTGATCATCTCCATCAATGTCCTCAAGAGCTCCATGAAAAATAAGAATTCAAACATGTCCACAAGATTTGGCAACAAGGAGATCACTAGGGGAAGTTAATGGGAAATGCTCAGATAAGAATGATGGGAAAAGGACCCAGACAGTATTCTATTATGAAATGAGTGGCAGGTAAGGAAAAGGGACAGCCACATCTACACAACCAACTCATAAAAACTAGGAAAGGGAGAAATGGAAATTGGGCTGGGGATATAGCTCGGTTGGTAGAGTGCTTGCCTTGCATGTACAAGGCCCTGGGTTCAATCGCAGCACCAAAAAAAGAAGAAAGAAAGGAAGAAAAGAAATGGAAATTGGATCTCACTCCAGACCCATCTTTGAAAATGAAATCCGTCCTTTAAGGTCTGATGAAATGTCTTTGTGGAATTCTTCTACAGCTTGTCCTAATACAATTTACAGAATGAGCATATCCCATTTCCCTGATAGCATAATCACTCTTTAAGGTGAGGCAGTGTCCTCCTGGTCCTCTTTTTTAAAAAATTCTTCCCATGGTCTTATTCACTGCGGGCACTCACTCAGTGACTAAAAGGACTTGCCCTGAGAGGTGAGAGATCTGACTCTGACCAAGCAGCTGGTTAAGTCCAATGACCTTGGACAAATCAATTCATTTCCCTGAGGCTAATTTTCATTCCCTGTAAAAGGAGGAGGCTGGACTCTTCTGGACAAGTAGAGAGAGAGATGTGTGCAACTGGGAAAAGGGGATATTTAATAAAGCTATTGTTCTTCTAATGCAAATCATAGAAAGCAAGACTGGATGAAAAGCCAAAGAGACTCCAACAACACAGGAGGGGAAGAGGATGGATTAGAAAATATTGAAGAACACTGGACAAGATGATTTATAACTTTTGGCTCAACATTCTACAATGATTTGGTCATGCTGCTTGAAAGACTGTGTAATGTGCCACACTATATACTTTAGGCAAAGTACAAATGCCATTTCTGTCCTTTGGAAAGTATATCCTGTTACGAACACCAAAGAATGACAAATGAAGTCGTAATTTTGGGGTAAACTGTTCATGTGTTTAGACCTTCTACTGTGTACACTGTGGGTCATTTTGAAAATCATCTAGAAACATATTAGGCTTGCTTTTCCTGTTCGAAACCTTGCACACTGATAAATTTGACTCCCAACTATTTGATTGCTTATGGAAAAAGAAAAAAAAAAAATAATAGTGTTCAATAGTACCAGTTTAGTTGTGTGCCTTTTCTTTAGAGACATATGACCTAAATACCCAGTGAAAATGACTTTGGAGACCTTGGTTTTATGTAACAGCATCACTAACGAAACCAATCACCTGACCAAATATTTTACATTCTTAGGGCAGTGTTTCCTTCTACCTTTTCTCAACACTTCAAACATTCAAATATGAAACTGTCAGGGAGAATTTGCAAAGTACAAATACTCCTACATAACGTTGGGTCAATTATAACTTTGCCAGAGGGTAGGGGCTTCAAATCATACCTCCCTCACTGAAGGAGGCCAGCGTTCCTCACCAAGCTCTACCTAACACCACTGGAATTCAAAACATGGAAGGTAGCATTTTACCAAGTGTTTCTCTTCAAAAGTCAAAGATTAAAGCACTTCTCTAGAATAATCAAGAGGTCATCCCTTGAGCCAGAAACGCTTTAATTCTGGCCACCACAACTTTGGCCAAGACACTTATGGGAATGTGCTATGGATCCGAGCTGAGAAATCACACCAGGCGTTTAGTTTAATTCTTTAATCAGGTAGTCATCTCAGGGAGGAGTTCTGCCAGTCAGAAAGTGGCCTAACCACATTTCCCAATACAGTAGTAACTAAAAACTGCATTTCAGGAGAGAAAAACAACCTACATGCTAAGTGGAATATCATCATTCCTAATCTTCATTACCACACAACAGGGACACAAATAAAACCAAGAGGGCAGGGAACAGTGGACGGAATGCTTTGTTTTTCTCTCATTTGAAAAAAATAGCAGATACAATTCCATAGCAAACCAATGCATTAAACACAACAATAAAAACTACAACAAAAACAGGCTGGGTTTTCAGTGTTCTCTTGATGTCACCGGCCTGCACAGAAAAACAGACCTCCTGACTAAAATTACATTTCCCTGCTTATTTTATGCATAACAGCTAAATATTTCTAGGCAATGATGATAAACTAAATCTAACCAGGCATCGTGAAAGTAAATTACAAAAGCTGGTACTGTGTGACATCGGATTTGCTCTTTAGACCATGGGCAGGCCTTCTCTTACTTTTCTCTTAAAATGTAAAATGGAACTTCGATAGGTTTTATTCCATGGGTAGTGTTCTTAAAGAAAAGTGTTCAAAACTATTTTAAAAAAATTCAAACTACACGAAAAACAAAAGAAAATAAATAAAAAGGGGAAAGGAAAAACAATGAACGGGATAGCTAAAGCAAAGCTTGGTATTTTTCTTCCTTAAAAAAAAATAAAAGACCCAAGATTTTTTTACATTGAAAAGAAATGTTTGGACTTTCAGTATATTGTTTTTAATTCATATAACAATGCAGCCATTTGTTTTTTGGGTTTTTTTTTTTTTCCTTTTAGGACATTGTTTTTTTTTAAGAACACAACTTAGGAAATTACTTTAGGCCAAGTATGAATTCAAAGTAAAAAGCTGGGAGAAAGAAAAAAAAAAAAAAAACTTGGTAAATTTGGCATTCTTTCTAGTACATAAAAATGAAAGAAAACTCAGTTTAGAAATATGATAAACATTTCTGAAACATACACAAAGAAGTAAGGAAAGAACAATTAAATGGCAAAAAAAAAAAATAAGAAAACTCACATTTGGAAGTTCTGCTCCTTTACAACTTACACCTTCTACATATGGCAGCTCTGTAAAAACAGCCACATGGAAAATTTTTGCTCCAGATAATACTGCAGGACAGGGCTTGGCAGCTACAACTTGTAATCAGAATGCTTCAAGAGCTAATGTAACAGAGATAACAACAAAATATGCCTTACGGTGCACAGTCTTAACTCCTTTCCATAGAGCAAGCTGTAAGAGGGTCAGAAGCCTATTACGTTACATACTTTCTATGCACTTGGCAATGAGAACTTTTCAAATGGGGAGATTTTTGCTCTGGATAAATTAAAGAATTGTTTAAAACATCAGACTCTTCCAGTGAAGGCACTGTTGTATATTTAAGGTGCTCACACATATAAGTCTGAATGGGCAAAAACTTCCAGCTCCTAAAATGACTTGCCAGCAATTCTACAGGCCTAAATTGCCACCTACAATTCAGTAAGCCTCCTGCAGCCATCAGGTTGGCAGTGGAAGAGGCTACTTATTTAATACATGTGGAAATCCACAGTACAATGAGCCACTCTTCCCCAGAGTGATCTAAAGAAGAATGCTAATTTTATTTGTACAGTGGTCCAAGAGGAGAGAACAATGACACTTGTGACTTGATACGTTTTTCCCCCCCGTCCTCAGTCCACAGACGGACTGAGATAAAAGGAGTCCCAGAAATGTTGTGACTTCAATCCAAGTTCAAATGGCAAATTCAGATGGAGCTCTAACTTGGTGGAAATGAGCCACCATGTTAATGTGAGGAATGTGTAATGAGAGAAAGCCCTCCATCAACAGTCAGAAGGGGTTTAATGGGATCCAATGGCATTATTCTCTTCCCTCCAACACAGCCTGGCACTCACACAGCTGGGCTAAGATGGCTTCCAAAGTCCAAAATAAGACACTAGCCCAAGGCAGCGCAGGCCCTCCTGCTGGAACTCAGAAGCAAATGAATCAAAGGCTCTTTTATTCTTCCTCCCACCAGAACATGCTCCCTCTCTGTTGTAAACTAAATGCTTGCCAGAATGAATTATTTCACTTAAAACAGACATAAAGAAATCTTAAATAACACATGTCCCTTGGAATCTTAATAAGTCTAGGTGACCAAATAGGTGGCTCTCTTTGTTTCTAGGCTGATGCTGAAAATGCACTTGTGGTTTAGGGGTCCACCAAGAGCATTAGGTCAGGCAGAAACAAAAGCTTTTCAAAGTTGAGTTCCAGCAGACCGTCCACACTCCATGCATGGAACTGAAGGGTTCAGAGCACTTCTCTTCACTAGGATGCCCTCTTCCCTTAAAACCAGCCTTCCCTCATGATTTTGCTTTTGCTCTAGGTAGCACCTCAGTTCTTCCAAGAACAGAATTTGTGAAGTCTTCTCCTGCCAGCTCTCTTCTCACTCTGAACTCTTAGGCAATTATAATCCCTATGCCTCATTTGGCAATTAATCATATCATATATGGCCCCATAACGCATCTCTTGTAAAATGATTTAAATGTTCCTGTCTTTACAGCTTGTCTTCACAAATAGATTAGAAACTCCTTAAGGGCAGGGAGTAATCCTGTCCCTTCACTGCATTCCACACAGGGCACATTACAAAAGCTCCCGAAATACCTGTTTATTTATTCAGTCAACAGATACTTGTTGAACTTCTATTCTGAGCTAGTCACCACTCTGGGTGCTAGAAAGACAGAGAGATAGTACCCAGCACAGGAACAGAGTAGCCAAAGGCCCTGTGTTCTGAGCATTTACATTCTGCTCAAATGCTGGAGACGGTCTGCAAAGAATTCTGCTTCAGCAATTTCTAATACACTCAGCTAAGCTATTTAAGATGAACAAAAACTGAGATTTTTACCCCAAAATACAGCCTATGGAGCACCAACCTGTCTTAGACAAGGAGATGTCTAAAAAGAAGAATGCTCCCCTGGAAAAATTTAGGCTGTTAGATCTATTGCTCTTCCCCAAAATGTACAAGTAAGGAGACTGAGAATGGAACAGTTAATGATCACATAGGTGAGAAGTCATAAGGTCAAGGAGAATCTAGTTCTGACACATGATCTGAGTTTCCTTCCACAGAAGAAAAATGTGTCCCCTAAAGCATCAGTAGTTGCCTCAAATTACTTTTAAAATTTTTAAATATATTTTTTAGTTGTAGGTGAACACAATACCTTTATTTTATTTTTATATGGTGCTGAGGATGGAACCCAGTGCCTCAAGTATGCTAGGCAAGTGCTCTCCCACTGAGGTATAACCCCAGCCCCCCAAATTACTTTTTAAAACAAAATCTCCTAAAGGAAAGTAGCAGTCCACCTACTTCAATGTCCCTTCGGTCCACCAGTCTCTATTAAAAAAAATCAGGTGTGCTGACACCTAATGAATGTTTTGAATCTACTACCTCTTAAGCTTTCTCATTTTGTAAGTTATCAAGACCTGATCTACATATTTTTATGTTGCCTTTAAAATATGAAATTTTACTTTGTTCCTTACATACGTCCTAGGGTGGCAAAATGCTCCAAAATAACCAATTCAGATGACAACCAGATTTAGTATGGCAAAAATGCACCAAAATAACCAATTCAGATGACAACCAAGGATAATTCTTGCCACATAATTATATTTTATTAAAAAAATAATCTTTAGAAAAAAATAATTTTAAAAAGCCAGCAGAATTCTAAAACTACACTCCAAACTGATATACCTTCCACAAGGTGATTTTGAATTCTCAAAAGACAACTACCGAATTTAAAGATTCAGTAAGTTTTAGATTTAGAGTTTTCTACTTTTCATTAAGCCTAGGCACAACAAAAGAATTAACTATTATAAAGGCTTAATGTAATTGCTAGTTGAAGATCTTTGTTAATGGGAACAATAGTCCTGCCACACTTGAAAAGGTAAAAAGAAAACATTAGGAATTTGAATTAAATGTTTACCAACATGAAGATAGCCAGAAAAAAATTTCCTTCCACACTGTTATGCTCCTTCAATCACTATAAGCAAAAGCTTCAGAATCTGTTGGTTGCTGCTGGCAATCAAAAATAAATAAATAAATGAGTTGTTTTGTTTTGTTTTGTTTTTAAAAAACAAGGACAGGAGGAGCTTCCAGACATTTCAGTCCTCTTTGTTGTAGTGACACTGTTGAGTAGGGACCTCATGTTTAGCACAGGTCCTCGGCTGTCCTTGCACCAAGGAGATAGATGCTGAGCTTCCACCTGCCAAACATCCCCTCCTCCATGTCAGATGTCAGGTGCCCACCCAGTGGGAGAGGCTATTTCTGTTTCTAGGCCCATTTCCAGAACCAAGGCTGTGTTCTGGAAGTCCAGACAAGAACTCTCCTATTAATTGACAGCTGCAAAGCAGACAGAGCTGGGTACAGATTACCTACCCAAGAACTGGTTGAGCCCTGGCTCCCAGGCTGGCTGTCAGCTAGCAGGACACCTTGCTGCAGCCTCAGAAGCAGGTTCTCCTGCTGAGACTGCACACCTGCCCAAGGCTGACAGCCAGGCCATGGGCCATAGAGGAGCCCCAGCTTGGTGTCCAGGCTGGAGGCGGGCCACAGGGAAACTCCTCCCACAGAGCCATGGTGGTAGCCAGCTGGCTTGAAGCAATCCTTTGTTTACAGCCTTACATTTTATTTCAGCTAAATTTCAGCTCCTGATGAAAATTCAACATTACTTTTTTTCCAACAGCTCTTTAAAAATCTGAATACTTACAACAGTTATTTTTTTATTTTATAAAGAACCAGAAGAGGGGAGTTCAAAGGTTGCCAACAGAAAGAAATGACAAATATTTAAACATATGAAAATGCTATTTATGCTGATTTGATCGTTATATACTGCATACATGCATCAAATTATCACCCTGAACCCCATTAATAACGTATGGTTATTATGTGTCAGTTACAAAACTTTAAATCAAAATTAAAAACAAAAACTAAGTACTACTGTTGAGTGCAGACTACCAGTTTACTTATCTGTAATCCTACTGTATATAATTCCACTCAGGCCCTGAACCAAGTAAAAAAGCAGCTGTTTAATGTATAACACAGGATGCAGATAGCAACAAGGGAGTAACAAAACAGGAAAAAAAGCATGGAAAATTTCACCTGCATTTTAAGCAAACTTTAAAAACTTCACAGAGAAATACATATAAGAGATTCTTGGCTGTTTGCAAATACAGAAAAAATAAAGAGAAGATGGGGGAGAGGCAGATATGCTCAAGTCTTTCTTACTTTCTTTTAATCTTATGTCACTTTCACCGTCTTCAGGAAATCCAAGAAAGCTTTCCATAGAAGATGAGCAAGCTACTATGTGAAGAAAACAGTGCTCCTGGAGGTGACAGAAAGGGCAGACCAAACATGGAGTTGCAAATGGAATTCACTGGGGGCCATAATTTGAGATGGCTTTAAAGATAAGCCTAAAACAATTTTTTTTTTTGTTACTCGTAAGCTTTAAGCTTTAACGATCATCTTAATCAGTGTTTGGACTACCTTATAAATATTGTAAACAGTGAAACAACTGTCAAAGTCCCACAGGCAACATATTTCCCAGCAGAATCATAATGCTCAAACTCCCTAAAGTCTCATTGAATAATTACAGTACCATGCATCCAAGATAGCTTTTCACAGTGAATCAGCTCATTAGAAACCACTATCAATGGCTTCGACTGTAGCGCAACAACAAAGCACTTGTCCAGCATGTGGGTTTGATCACCAGCACCCCAGAAATAAAAGTAAAAAAATTAAAACCATTATCCAGCAACATTTTGCCTATTGGGTAGCCTACAAAGTTTCTTTTTATCCAGAAAATAAAGATTCGACATAAAAAGAAATCAAGCACAGGAAACGCAGGTATATCTGTCTCTATCTTCAATGGTCAATGCTGCTTTAGCAAAAACTACCAGAACTAGATCCCAAAATCAAAACATCAATAATTTGAGAATATCGAACTCTTCTATACAACCAACCTGACAGATAAAATTTAAGGTAAGACTTGTTTAACTTACAATTACACTCCATATTATCCTCCTAGCTCTTAACTCCTGATAGCCATCTCCCCCACTGTCTTCCTGGACCACCTTCCTGGACACCTATGAGTAATGACAACAGAAGTGTCCCATCAAGTAAGATATCCCTGGTTATCCCAGCCGTTAGGGATATTCCTGGCGTGCTGAAACACAATGTAGGTATCGCTCAAGTATTTCCACAGTTTCAGCTGGGCATGGTGGCACATGCCACCCAATCCCTGTGGCTCAGGAGGCTGAGGCAGGAGGATAATAAGTTCAAAGCCAGCCTCAGCAATTTAGCAATACCCTGAGCAATTTATCGAGACCCTGTCTCGAAATAAAAAATAAAAATGGACTAGGGATGTGATTCAGTAGTCAAGCGCCCCCGGGGTTCAATCCCTGGAACAAAAAAAAATATATATATTTTCACTATTTCAGACTATACTGAGCTTGTTCCTTGAAACATCGATAAAATTATCCACACTGTTCAACTTGGACACACAGAAAACAGTATGCACTCATGGTTAACTTTATCACACATGCTTATTTTGTGGCAAAGACTTTTTTTTTTCCACGCTCTTTTTTTTTTTTTAAGAGAGAGTGAGAGAGGAGAGGGGGAGAGAGAGAGAATTTTAATATATTTTTTTTTTTTTTTTTTAGTTCTCGGTGGACACAACATCTCTGTTTGTATGTGGTGCTGAGGATCGAACCCGGGCCACATGCATGCCAGGCGAGCGCGCTACCGCTTGAGCCATATCCCCAGCCCATGGCAAAGACTCTTAAAGCTTCTTGAAGGCAAATGCTCGGTCATGTGTTTCCTTAGCACTGTGCATCTGATCCACACCTCTTCCCTGCATTCTCAACTTCTATTCATAGGTTCGTAGCAAGTTATAATCTCAAAGGACCTTTAAGTTGACCTAGTCAGAGCTCCACACTTGAAATGAACTAGATGAGACTCGTTAACCTTTTATAACCCAATCAGGCAGATCTGAGTTCAAATCCCACGTTTTCTCTGCTGCAAAACATATAAAAAGCCTACCTCAGAAAACTGCTGTAATCATCAAATTATATATGAACACACACACACACACAGCCCACATATATATGTATATATTTAGAGACTTTCCTTTTTTTTTTTTTTTTTTTGTTCTCGTTAAGACAATCTTTTTCCTGGTTAATATTACATTAAACTGCATGCCCAAGAGGCAGGGCTTTTTTTTCTACTGTATTTTGTAAACTTATGGTTGGTGCCTCAAGTGCCTTTTGGATGAGCCATAAACCATGTGAAAGAATGCATTAAATATCTATTATCACTATCTAGTTCAGCAAATGCGTTATTTAGTTGCCCAAGGATCCAACTGTGCCTTCTCAACAAGTATCTCTATCTCCCTAGCCGCTCCCCTCTCACACATACATTGTCTTTAAAACTAAGAGCTGCACAAACAATTGCTTACTCAAAATTTTAAAGTTAGCATCTTTACCAGGATACTCAGACAAACTGATAGATAAGAGAACCTGGAAGTATCCAATGATTGTCTGGAGAGCTTCATGATGTGCAACATGGAGTTCCTCAATGAAATTACTTGTCTATAACAAATTCTGGCAGAAAATAAACCAGGAACTCACTGCTGAGTTGTCATTAAAGTTAAATATTTCACTTCACTCTATTTTATGCAAGCAAACAGTGACTAATAAGATTAACCTAAGAGCTCAGTATTGGGTGTAGATATCCTTCAATAGAAACAGGTTCCCTTAGTACAGGTAATGAACTTATATTTAAGGGAGTAAAATCTTGCTTCTGGAAATGCAATTTACTAGAAAAATATTTGCTGCAGATGCCAGGGCAAAAGTGTCAGTCTTCTCCTTTTCAAGGAGCAACCACAAAAGAACTGATGGCAGGGGCAAATAAGGTCCCAGGCTCCTGAAGAGGGCTCAGATCCCCGTTTACGTGAGGTTGGTTCTTTCAAGGAATATTTTTCCTAACAACTAAAACGGTTTAACACATAATCAACATCTTGTATCAATTACACAAATACCATTTAAGCCATTCTGGTGCCCTGGAAAAGAATCACAACACACAGAAATCCCTGCTGGCTTCAGCTGTCCCCTCCTGCGGGGCTTAACAAGGCGTCCAAACCTCCCAAAAACCAGCCACTAGGCTCCCCCCAGCGCCCTCCTCTTGCATCAAACCGGCAGGGCTCACGGGCCAAACTCCAATGTCCCTGAATTCAAAACCGCGAAAATGCAAACGTTAGGACGCCTAATAATTTTTCTTTCTTTCCCTTGTGCGCGCATTTGAGATGCTTGTCTCGACTGTCCATTTTTCAGGGCCATCGTGCGCTTCCCTCCAACCCACCCGGAGGGGCTGGAGTGAGGGAGTGCGGACCAAAGGGAAGACCGGTTAGTTTTAAAATCTCTGCGGCTTACCTAGTGCGGGAAATGTAGTACCCATCAGTACCATCATAATTAGATGCAGATATAAAGAAAAAGGCTCATCTCCCCATCACACCCCACCCCTGCTAAAAGGAATAACAAAAATATGCAGATATGTGAGCTGAAGATCTGGGCCCTCCCCTGGGGCTATGGGGCTGGAGGAGCAGGCCGTCTGTAATCTGGATAAAGAAAGTTGCCCGGCCAAGTGGACGCCAGGGCGTGAGTGAACAGCAGCGGGTGCAGAGCCTGCCTGGAATGGGGCCGTGGGCAAAGAGACCGGGATGCGAAGAAACCCCAGCAGCCAGCGAGCGGGCCGAGGAGGGGAGTGGGCGCCGAGGCCGCGGAGCGTGGCCAGAGCTCTACTTACATAACGCTTTAACTTTTTCTCCGGGGGAGACTTGCGGAGCCACCCCGAGCAGACCACTTCGCCGCCGCTCATGGTGCGCGCTGGTCGGGTTCCGAGCTGGCAGCTGGGGGTCGGTGGGCGCGCTCCCGAGACAGCAGGCGCCTGCAGGGCGCGCAGCCAACAGGACCTCGCTCTCTCCTCGACGGGGCTGCGGGGCTCCTCGGAGCGCTGGCTTGGCGCGTTCGAGCCTCCCCTCCGCAGGTCCGCCGACGTGAGCAGAAAGCGAGCGGGGCCGAGCTGGGCGGAGGACTGGCCGACCTTCCTTCAGTGCGCCCGCTTCGCCGCCAGGCGCGCCGTCCCGCCCGCAGCCTCGGCAGCGCTGGTGCTCCGCGGGACTCTGCCCCGACACGGAGCGGGAGCCTCGGTCCCCTGCGCTCCGCCCCCTAGGGACAGGACCTCCCCAGAGCGCTTTGCAAAGCAGACACAACGCTACACATACACACACACACACACACACACACACACAAAACGCCCTGTGCGGTGCCCACTCCGGTTCGCCCGCTCTCGGTTTCGGTGCGCCGGGCGCGATCCTCGCCTTCCCTCTCCTCCGGGGAGGGTGGGTCGCTTCTCCGCGGCGCCTGGGCAGCCGAGAGGAAAAGAGAAGCCGTGAAGCTTCTCGGGGCAGGGGACGCCGGGCAGGTCCCGGGCTACCGAGGGAGCCACCGAATGGGCGGCGAAGCGCGAGGCGTCGCGGGGAGCTGCGGAGGTCCCCGGTCTGGCGGGAGGGTGGGTCAGCGCTCACGGCCGCCGAGGAGGGCGGGGAGCGGCGGAGGAACGAGGCGCTGGGCGGCTCTGCTCCTGGGAGGAATCCCACTGTCCCGTCCCCTCGCGCTCCTCCCCGCGCCTCCCCCACCCCGGGGCGCGCGGCTGGTTCTGAACGGCGCGGCCCGGGGTCCCACTCCCGCCACCTCCCGGGCTCCGGGTCTCTCTTCGTCCCTTTCCCCCTCCCTTCCCCACGTTCGTGCCCGGCTCTGGTTTCTGCCCAGACTTTCTCTGAAACTCCGCCGGAGCGCTTCCAGCCAAAACAACAAGGGCCGAGGGAGGAGGGGACGGACGGAGGGAGGGAGGGAGGGCGCGGAGTCCCAGAGGCACTCTGGGATCTGTAGTCCGGGACGCGGCAGCAGGGTCCTCGCCGCCCGCGGCCCCCGGCCGGCCCCGGAGCGCTCCCGGGAAGACCGCCGAGGCCTCGGGAGGACCGCCGGCGGGGCTCGGGAGCCGGGAGAAGCGGGGGACGTTGACGCGTTCAGTCCGGGTTTGCCATCTTGGCTCTGCCCGGGTGTCAGTTCAGAGTTTGTTCTGGGCACCGGGTCGGGAGTTTTGAGCGTTTTCTCCACTTGACAGCCTGAAGGGGAAACGGCCGAGTGGGACACGGCGATCCCGCAGGTCCCCACCACGCGAGACTGAAAGGCTGCGACCAGGAGGACGAGGCATCGCGCCATGGCGACCAGCCTAGAGGGGACAGAGGGGGACACCAGGGCGGCCGCGTGCTGGTCCCGGAGCAGTCCTGCCAGAGTAGTGGGAGCGCTTAGTGGGGGTCAAAGGACTTGAGTGGGTCTGTGGGACACGTTAAGGTCTCGCACTCCCTTTGTTTGTTGTCTGTTTTTTCCATTTGGCTTTGTATTTGCTTAAAATCTGCCCTGGAGATGTCGGATTGGAAAGGGAAGCTTTGCTGTGTCCTAGTTCTATTTGCCTACTCGTGTGTGTTTTATAATCATTATGCCCGGTCCTGAATTTAACACAGCCTGTAATAGAAATATACTTACCAATTTAGTTGTAACAAAGACCCAAAACAAATTTTAGAATAATTTTTTTTCAGATAAAAATACTAAGAATAAGAATACGAAGAGCTAAAGGAGCATTTCTGAAAAACAACCGTTTCCTTATTGGCATAACATTCATATTCACCAGTCTTCTACACTTAAAACCTTGTAGATTGTAGTAAGAGGTTAGATGCTGGGTTGGTGACGAGACCTTAAGAAAGCTAGTGCTGGGTCGGTGAGGAACCCTAAATGCATCCATGCAGGTGGTGGCATGGGATAGCAAGCAGTGTTGACAGAACTACAGCTTGTCATCATTAGAAGTGAGAGAATAATGGGTGGGACTAAGGATAAGAAGGCAGTCTCATTCATTATTTCTGTAATAGATCAAGGAAGCATTTGGCCAGAGTCAGAGTTGAAAAAACAGAGAGAGAGAGAGAGAGAGAATGAATCAGGTTTCTTTTGTGGACTAATTAAAAGGAATAATTGTAAGCAGCAAGAGGATTAGTCTTAAGGAGCCCAAATGGAGACCCCCAAGTGATCTCCAAATAGGCAAGAAAGAGACTACTGATGGTGCAAGCTCCAGTCCCCTAAGCTGAGACATTGATAAGAGGCCCCCATGATATTTCATCATTCAGTCACTCTCCATTGGATTAATATTCTATTAGTGTCATCCCAGGGAACACCTCCAAAATAGAATTTATTTAAGTAATCTAGTAAGTTATTATCAGAGAATAAAGCTGGTATTGTAATGCTGTCTTCAGTTTTTCTACAAAAGTATCTTTAAGCTGGGCACAGTGGTGCATACCTGTGATCCTAGTGGCTCAGGAGGCTGAAGCAGGAGGATCTGGAGTTCAAAGCCAGCCTCTGCAACAGGCGAGGTGCTAAGCAACTCAGTGAGACCCTGTCTCTAAATAAAATACAAAATAGGTCTGGGGATGTGGCTCAGTGAGTGCCCCTGAGTTCAATCCCACATACCAAAATATATATATATATTTTATAGACAACACACCTGCAGAGGCCTGGTTCATTGGGGTTTAGACACCATCATCATTTGGGAGGTACACAGAGTATCACAGAGGCTGAGTTTCTTCCACATCTGAATTCATTTTCTCAGATCATCAGTTTAGTGGTCAAATTGTACTGTCTCTGAGCTTCGATTTTCTAGTAGGTGGAATGGAAAATGATTTAATACCAATTTTGCAGAATTTTAATAAAAATTAGAAATGATAGAATTTTAAATGCTGAGCACAATGTAGATGATGTTGAAAAACTCTGTGTGTTTGTTTTTTTTTTTTTTAAGTTTAAGGCTTTTGGGGGGCTGGGGATGTGGCTCAAGGGGTAGCTAGCGCTCGCCTGGCATGCGTGCGACCCGGGTTCGATCCTCAGCACTACATACAAACAAAGATGTTGTGTCCGCCAAGAACTAAAAAATAAATATTAAAAAATAAAAAAAATAAAGTTTAAGGCTTTTTAGAACACAAGTGAGCGGAAATTTTGTGGCAGCTAATACACCAAAAAGATTTCTTTTTAAGTATATAAACGCATCATGTGTTACATATAACTCTTACATATTACATATGACTCTTCCAAAAGAAAATAAATCATCAGATTTGCATTCCATTTCTCCCACAGGCAGTATGTAAATACTATTTAAGTCAAAGTATTAATAATTATCACTATTAAGACTAGTTCACTCTTGAGCAACTAACTCTTGGCTTTAGCAATTTTATTATACCTAGTCCTGAAATTAACATGATCCTGTAATAAAGCTACATTTCACAATATAATTGATACAAAGTCTCAACACAAATTTTAGAAGATAATAGAAATAATCAGACAAAAGTGCTAAAAATATGAGGCCATAAATGACCATTTCTGGGAAAAATAACCACAGGCATTTCCTTATTAACAGAACATTCACACTCAGGGGTTCCTCTGTGGTTGAAAATATTACAGACTATAACAAGAAATTAGGCTCTGGGATGGTGACAAGACAAAGGTCCTTGTATACATCATGGACCACACTCACTCCTTCCACTCTTATTAAAGTCCTTTTTAAATGGAAATTTGTAATATATTCTTATATTAGTTTGCCTTTGGAATTTCCAGTATATTTTTTTCTTTATTTCAAATAAGTCGTTTGGTTATCTCATTTCTATCTAAGAACTCTTCATAAATAATTTTCCTATCTTCTACTGTGTAGTTTTAGACTAGTATTTGTAGAGATCAGCAAGGAGGTGAGGTTGAAGATAAGTGTGTCTGTGTATGTATAGTATTTTTTGAAAAGAAATACATATTATTTTTTACATTATATGCCAATTTTGGATTATCTATTATTTCACATTTTATATCTTTATGCATTAAGTGGCATGCTGGGGAAAACTATTACACATAGAATATTAAATTTTATTCATACAACAAATAATTATGGAATGTCTTGTATTTGCAAGTCCCTAAGGATCTGAGATACAATAGAGAGGAAAGCCAGACTTGTTCCTGCCCTCATCTGGAGAGGGGAAAAAAAATCACACCTTTTCATAAATAATTAACCCCATAATGTCTATAATTTAGTTGATAAATGCTGTGGAAAATATGAAGTCTTGTTTGGGCATGTAATAGAGGATCTACCCACTGAAATGCAGGGATGGGTGTGATGGGAAAGATTCCCTTGAGGAAAAGACTTTAAAATGAAATCCTCAAGACAAGCAGAAGTTGGTCTGGCCTGGAGAAGCTAGACAAAAACAAGAAACTTGATGGAGCTTCTAAAGAACTGAATGAAGATAGCCCCAAAGTGAGAGACTCAGCACTGGGTAAGATTACAGAGGAGGCATAGGGCAGATTGTGCAGATTCTTAGAGATATTTTTGAGTTCAGACTTTTCCTTAAAGAAAATGACCATGACTGTATTATCTCTCCTGTGACCTTAAAATGGCCTCATTCATCTCTATTATCCCAGCTTTATCATGCATCTTCCAACTTGATTTTTCTGTTTTTTTTCCTCTGCAATTCTTCTTTTTTCTCAACAGCTTATTCTAGTCTATTAACATCTCTGCTCTTCCATGATCTATCAGAACTCTTCTTTCTTCATTCCCACCCCTTCCCCCATTTCCAATAACACACTCCTATCTCACAGAACCCCTCTAGATGAGCCCATCTCTTTGTCTCCTGCACCCAAGCAGCCATGTGGAGCAAGTCACAGCCAGATGAGAGGCACCACTGTAGATTTATGCCCAAGGACTTCACATAGATCCTCCACTGTCTGCAGTGGAAGATCTCAGTTTGCTGGGACCTGAAGTTTATACAATCTGGGGGGGGGGTCCTTTTAAAGAAAAGGAATATGCAATTACAAATACAAAAATAAGATGAATAGGCATTTAGAATGAGGAAATAAATCACCAACAAATTCCTGAAGCCTTGGAGGGACAGATGCCTTTCTTCTAAGATCTATAGGTGATGCCCAGAATCCTTCCAAACATAGGCTTCCTGAGTATACCTTGGACTCTCTTGCCAGCGTGGACACTCCACCTTTCCCCTCTGTCTTCTCTACACTCTCAGAGCCTGTGCAACAAGAAGTCCACCCTGAAGCTTCCATGGCTTCATGCATGTCTCTGCCACTTGGTGTCTATAACAAAATACATTAAACTGGGTAATTTATAGACAACAGAAATGTACTGTTCACAGTTCTGGAGACTGGGAAATCCCAGATCAAGTCACCAGCAGATAAGTGTCTGTGGAGGGCCTGTATCTTGTAGGTGGCACTTTCTTACTGTGTCTTCACATGGCAGAAGGAATGAAGGAGCTCCTTCAGGCTACTTTCAGAAGGACACTAATCCCAACATTCTTTCTCTTAAGAGCAACATAAGAATGTTAGAGGGACACAGACATTCTGACCTTAGCACCTGGCAATCCCACTTTATATGAAAAATTCACTTGTCTACTCTCTACAATAACTTATTTTCCTTTCCCCCCCCCTTTTAACCTACGTATATGTCAAATTCATTCTACTATCTTTCCTATTCCTATCCACCCTCCTTTCCCTTTATTCCTCTTTGTGTAATTTACTAACTTCTACTCCCCCCACCATTGTGGTTTAGCTTCCACACATCAATGAAAACACACACTTTCTTTCTCCTGTTCTCCTTGGTCTATACCAAGAATGCCTCATAGCAGCAGGAGAACCAAGCCATGAATCAGGACCCTGTGCTTCCTGGGGAAATCTCATTTGTTGTTCCCACTAATTCCGACCTTATAACCCTTCCATTCCTCACCTAGAGCATCAGCTGTGGGTTCTGTGGTCATATGTGTTTCATAAAAAGTACCAAGTTTCAGTTTGCTGTCCACCTTGATGAGTTTTCCTGCAGCCAGTGGCTACAAGGAGACATTCAGCTTCATCTCACTGCAGTTGATCACCTTCGAGGCAACAGGAAAAGACCACTTTGTGCCTTTCAATATAGCTACTGTAAACTGGATCTTATGGGAAATTGTTGATATTAGGCAATTGCAGATTATTTAATTCTTCCCTAATATAGTGCTGTTCTTCTGAATAAACTATTGGATAATTAAAACGAAAGATGGTTGTATTGAATTTCAGAAAGGGCTTGTAGACAATAGATCATAGTTCACTTCAGTTTTAATTTAAAACTGAGTTAAATTATCTAACACCTTTTAAATGTAGAAAATTCCTCTTCCAAAACAAAACAATGAGGAAAAACCTCTACATTTCATATTCCTTTTTGGCTATGATCTGATTCCTCTCTTCTTTCACAGCAAGGCTTCTATGAACGTTACAGTCTTGACCTTGACCTCCTTATTTTCTACTCTTTCCTTAACCTGCTTCATTCAGGCTACATCCCTATTGCACCGATTCTGGTCAGGGTTGCCAGTGACGCCCACGTCAGTCAATCGCACAGGAATGTCTCAGTCTTCATATTTCTCAGTCGCTGTGTCAGAAATTTACCAATATGCTTGGTCTCTGAGACCTCACCCCGTTGAACCTTGCCACCTGCTTGCCCTCTCTTAGATTTCCTTGCAAGATCTTCTTTTACTGGCCCTGGAGTCCCCTCTCTTCTCATTCTGTGCTTTCTCATTTCTGGTGACATCAGTTACTATTTATATACAGACACTGCACAAGTTTCCGTCCCTGAGCCAGTTCTCTTCTGAACGACCAACCTGTAAATCCAACTGCTTTCTTTTTATCTCTGCTTAGTCCCCAAAATAAACAAAACCAGAATCAGAACCTCTTTCCCAGGCCTCACCAAATCTAGTGTCCTCCTCCAATGTTTTTCTCTCTCCCTAGCTCTGTGGAATCATCCTTTACATTTTTGTCTGTCGTCATCTATCATTAACCCACAACCAAACACAGGTGAGCTTACCTACGAAATGTTTTCCATTCCATCCATTCCTCTGCACTGCTATTTTTTTCAAGCTAGTTTATTTTCTGTCTTATTATGTACGGAGTGTATCTATATCCTTCCCCTCTTAATAAATAAACTCTCCCCTTTTTAGCCAGAGTGATGCTTATAAAACACACTTCAATGGCTGTCCATTGGTCATAAGAAAAAGACCAAAATCCTGACCATGAGCTGCCAATACGTGTATACCCCCTGCCCTGACAGATACCCAGCCTCCTCCGGCTCCACTGTCCCATCACCTCCCAAGCTTGGGCCTTCTAGCCCTTGCACACAATGTTCTCCCTTCCTGCCAGACCTCTGTTCTTGCTGTTTCTGTGCTTGGAATGTTGCCATCTCTCTTGATTTTATTGAGACTGGTTTATTCCTGCCCATCCTTCTCTCCCACGGGAAAACTCTTCACATTCCACGGGTTGAGTCATAATCCCTACTGAACTACTGTCCTATGTGCTTCTTCTTCTGAATATGTACCATGGGCATCTTGCATCTCTTTGGGAGTTTATTTTACTGATACCTACTTCTCTCTCTTGATGATGGACTCCAGGGAGAGAGAGGACAGTGTCAATTTTGTGTATTTTGTTTGTATTCCTAATGCTTAGCAGAGTACCTGGCATATGATAAGGACTCTACACATATCTTCTGTATAAGAGGATGAATAAATTTAGGGAAGGGGTTTGATCCAGTGATTAGTTGACCCAGCTGTAAATTTTATTTCTACCATTATAGTACTAGCCAAGAGGGTGCTGGAGTAGGAAATAGCTCAGAAAAACCAGACTCCAAAATGTGACAAAGTGTGCTCTGTATCATTACCTAAAGGTAGGGCTGCTTTTCTTTAAAAATTTTTTTTCCACTTGTCTTGTGTTTATTTGATAATGTACCTAAACAAAAGTTAATTGATATCTTTATTAACAGATTATTCAAACCTAAACTTTTTAAGTTGAAATTTCACCCATTTAAACATTTGTAAGGAAGCTGTGCTTACATTTAAAAATGAAATATTCTTGGAATAAGATTTATATGTAAAGTGAAAATGATCTTTTGACATGGGACTAAAACACTGCTTGTTTTTAGAATATTTCAATTGCAGTTATCTGGGGGCACGATAAATTCAAACACATTATGGCATCACTGCCTGTGTTACATACATTCATTTCTAACCTAATATGTAGCCAAGAAACTGACCTACATACATATAGCCACTAAATTGATGGCAAAGTTGACATTAAAGTAAGGAAATGACTTGTCAATCAGTGGTGGTGGGTCCAATGGTTATTCGTATGGGATATGAGTCTTGACAGCTACTTCACAACACACACAAAAACAAACCAAATTCAGAATGATTGTAGATTTAAAAGTTAAAGTGAGCAGGGTACAGTGGTGCATGCCTGTAATGCTAGCAACTTGGGAGGCTGAGACAGGAGTATTGTGAGCTCAAAGCCAACCTCAGCAACTTGAGGAGACGCTTAGCAACTCATTAAGACCCTGTCTCTAAATAAAATACAAAAAAGGACTGGGGATGAGTGGTCCAGTTGTTGAGTGCCCCTGGGTTCAATCCCCGGTACCCTCCCCCCCAAAAAAAGTCACAGTGAAAGAAAGGTTTGTAAGCAAAAACAGAGAAAAACTGTCTTCTTTTAAAGTAAACAGATGCAGAAATTATAACCCTAAAATTAAAAAGTGATGTTTTGGGCAATATGGAAATTGAGAGAAATTTTTCAGTAAAAGCCATGTTTAACAGAGTCACAGAATGGTGGGAGATATTTTAATACATATAATTGTCAAAGAGCTTATAATTGGAACATATAAACTCCTCCTAGAAACAATAAGAAGGTGTAGGTAGCTTCCATTCAAGATGGAGCAGAAGAAACTAGTCTTACAGGCCTGATCAAAACAAACTTTTAAAGAAAGAGCCAAATATATGAAACAACTATTTTCATGACATTGAACATCAGGCAATGAAGGGCAGGAATACCAGGAGACAGAAAACAAGCAAGGAAAGCTCCAAGCTCTCCCAACTTACATCCTGGAGAAGCTTTCTAGGCCATAGTAAGAGCTTGGAGTCTCTCTGAGTGGAACTGGGGTTTTGGGAGGTGCTGAGAGCCATTGCCAAGTAGGAATGACGCATCGAAATTTCCTTGCCAGTGTACCCCATGTTGCTTAGAGGAAGGACTCGTGGAAATGGTCTTGCCTTGGACATTGGCAGTGACATTGCATGTATGTTTGAGAAAGGTGACCCTGCTCAAGGACCAGGGTGGATCCGGGTTTAGGGAGGATCCTACTGGATTAGGGAGGATCCAGGCTTCGGGTGTATCCTGCAGGTTTTAGGGAGTATCCTGCTCCTTGGGTTTAGGGCATTCCCAGTTTAGGACAATCTGGGTTTAGGGCCGTTCCAGGTTTAAGGTTATTCCTGCTGGGAATAGGGCGTATCCTGCTGCCTGAGTTCCTGCTGAGTTCTCCTGGGATTCAGAAAGTATTTGGGATTAAAAGCCTGGTGGAGTACGTGAATTTAGCGGCAGAAAGTGGATTTCCCCAAAACGTGTGTAGAGTGCCGGTGTGAGTTCGGGAATAAAGAATTGCTGTTTGGGTAGCAGAATACAACAATTACTAATTGGGCATTATGTAAAATTGTGGATGTGTAACCGACGTGATTCTGCAATCTGCATTTGGGGTAAAATTGGGAGTTCATAACCCACTTCAATCTAATGTATGAAATATGATATGTCAAGAGCTTTGTAATGTTGTGAACAACCAATAAAAATTAAAAAAAAAAAAAAAAAAAAAGAATTGCTGTTTGAATCTACAAGGTGTGTGGTGGCTCGTGATTTTGTGCCCAGCCAGACTGCGGCAGGGAGGCTAAAGCCCTCAGAGATGGCAGGCTAAATTACAGACAGGAAAGAGCTCCAGAGGGAGGGCCCTGGAGGTTCCCACTCAAGTGGTCCCTGCAAGCCTTCAGCTGAATACTGATCAGCAGATGCAAGCAAAGAAACTCTCTGATGTTGGGGAGGGAGGAACACCAGAAAGCATGAGAAGGGTCAAAATCACCAGGGATCACCTAAGTTGGAAATAGCTCCTCTTCTTCCCAGCCAGAGCAGAAAACACCATACTTTAGGGGACATTGCAAAGTTGTCAAAAAGATTTTGTCTCAGTAGTGGTGTAAAGTTATCCCTATACTAAATGTTGCTGTGGTCTCACCTCGGAAAACTTAAAAGCAAGACCTCATTGGTTCAAGTAACTTCCGAGTAACTATGTCCCAGAACACAGCTCAATATATTTATAGGAAAACAAAAATATCCAACAACCAACAAGATAAAATTTGTGACATCTAACTTCCAATCACAAGTTAAAAAGAAGCAGGTAAATGTGACCAGAAATGAGGATAAAAAATGAATCAATTGAAGCCATTCCATAAATGAAAGAGATAATGAAATTATCAGACAAAAACATTAGACAGTTGTTAAAACTGTATCCCAAGGCTGTATCCCATACCTAGCATGCACAAGGCCCTAGGTTAGATCTGCAGCACTGCAAAATAAACAAACAGACCAAAACCCACTCTATCCCATATATTCAGGAAGCCAGAGGAATGATTTCACATGTTAAGGAGGAACATGGACAATAATATAAAAACCTAAGTCAAACTTGTAGAGATGAAAACTACAATGACTGACATAAAAAATAAAGTGCATGCAACTGGCAGTAGATTAGACAACACAGATTAGTGAATTTGAATACAGAGCAATATAGAACAGAAAGAGAAAGATTGGGAAAAATGAACAGCACATTAATGAAAACATAACCACCAGCAGCAGCCTAATGTATGTGTGATTGGAGTCTCCAAAGGGGAAGGGTACATTAAAAATATTTTAAGAAATAATGATACAAAAATTATCCAAATGTATTGACAACTGTAAGCCCATATATGTAAGAGACAACGTTGCTAAGAGAAATTAAAGAAGACCTGAATAAGATATACTGAGTATGTGAATTGAAAGACAATATCATTAAGCTGTCAATTTTCTCTCAGATCAATCTATAAATCCAATACTTTCCCAATCAATACCCTAACATCCCAGCCAGAAACCATTTTTTCCCTTTAAAATTGACAAGTTGATTCCAAAATTCATGTGAAATGTGTAATAGTCAGCTTTTCATTGCTGTGATGAGCTGTGGCCAAAATACCTGACAAGGACAACTTACAGAGGAAAAGTTTATTTTGGCTCACAGTTTCAAAGGTTTAGTCAATGGTGAACCCACTTCATTGTTCTGGGCCCAAGGTGAAGAGGAACATGATTGAAAAAGGGCAGGAATTTTTCTCTTTTCATGGCAGTCAAGCAGGAGAGCGGGGTAGACAGGTTACCCTAGGAGACAGAGACTGAGACCGAGAATGGGTAGAGAGGAAATGACCCCAGGAAGAACAAGCATTCCAGGTCATGCCCCCAGTGACCCAGCTCCTCTAGCCACACCCCACCCGTCTACAGTTACCACCCAGTTAGTCCATTAAAACTAGACTGGACTGATTAGGTTACAGCTCTCATAATCTAATTGTTTGACCCCTCAGTATTTCTACATTGACATAGGAGCTTTTAGGGGACACCACATAACTAAACCATAACACCTACCATATGACCTAGACTTTAAAGTCCCAAATATTTACCCAAGGTATGCCCATACAACGTCTTATTCATGGCAGCTTTATTTCAAGTAGACTCAAACTGGAAGCAACCTAAATGTCCCTTAAAAAAAAGATAATGTGTGGCACAGCTATATAATGGGATGCTGAACAAGGATAAAAAGAATGAGCTAGTGATCCATGAAATGACATAGAATGAATCTCCAAATTATTCTATTTAATGAAAGAAATTGGAGAAAAATAAAGACATTCCATGAGATTCTTTTTATATAAAATTCTAGAAAATATAAGCTAATCTATGACATGGTTGCACATGGTTGCCTGGGAAGAAGGGATGTATGTGCAGTATCTTGATTATGTTGGTTGTGGTTTGGATCTGGAATGTTCTGCAAAAACTCATATATTGACAGCATGATCACTTTTATCCTCGAGTTCGGAACCCCCAAAAGACCACCAGAGACCAAGATTGATGTAAGCAGCAAAGAGGCATTTATTGCGAGCTAGCTCGGTCCTCTGCGTGCACCAGTAACTGGTGATGCTGAGAGGCCCTGAGCCCAGGGTTTGCAGCAGTTTTATACACTCTTTGGGGAAGGCAGGGACTTCACATACATCATAGCATCTCTTAGCAAATCATCACACACCACAGGAAAATCATAAAACAACTCTTAACATTGATTAGCACATTCACTGGTGGGAACAAGTTAGGTAAGGGTGATTGGTTAGTACAAGAGGGGGATTTGTTTGAACTGATTGGTTTAAGCCACAGGGGAGTACCTGCTGAACTACATGGTTTCCCAACATGTTATCAACCACCATAAACTACTGGGAGGGTCATCTGGCATCCCAGGTATTTTTCCTGTCTCATGCTGATTGGTGGTTGCTAGGGGGTTGCTCTGGGTCCTCACCTAGCCTGACCTGGCCCAGCAGATCTCTCCTGATATTTGTAGATAAACAACTCAGCAGGATGGGAATGTGCCTAGGAGTGCTCTGTGGGTCTTTCCAAGGACAAGGGTCACACAGGCTTCCTTGGACAGGCTTTGCTCTGAGGTAGAGGCTGGTTTCTCACTCTCTGGAGGTAGCAAAACCAATGACTCTTCCTTTTTGTGTGTGTGTTTTGTAATTATCCTACGAGGAACATATATGGTCATTTTTATAATCAGATAAAACATATTTTTAAAGGCAATTAAATTTTCAAGTGCTTCAGAGTTCAGAACACTAACAAGAGATTTGACTCCATGGTACTGGCTGCCTTCAGAATGAGCACATGGTCCCTGCGTCTCTGTCCTCAAGTCAGAGTGTGCTTCTCTGCTCAGAACCTTGCAAAAGCTCCTCAGGTCACTTACAGAAATAGCCAAAGCCTTGCATCTGCCTAAAGGGCTCCATGACCTGGTTCCTATTAGACCTCCAACCTCATCTCCCACAACTCTCCTCCCAGCTCATTCTGGTTCCTTACATTCCTTATATTCCATCACCTCCACGTGGCTCTCTGTCACTGAGGCCCACCCTGTTCTGAATTGAAATCCCCCTTCCCATCACCACCGTTACTCTCTGCTCTGAACGCCAAGGCTTTCTTTTACAGGATTCCTCACCTCCTAACTTACTGATGTAAATCACTTTCTTATGCTCTTGTTTACTATGTTTCTCCTCCCTGGGAAGGAAGCTCCTTGAAGGCTGAGGATCGGTCTTCCTAATTTTTATCTGATTTGCTTAGTGCCAAGCACTCAGAATAGTGCCTGGCTAATGATAAATAATCAATGGACATGGGATGGAGAGAAGGAGACAGGCAGCGTGATAAGAAGGAGTAAAGGGAAGGAAGGGCGGGGGGAAGAAGACTTGAAATGGTCATGCAGAGGAGAAGGTGCTTTCACAGCCAAGAAATCCCTGAAATGAGGGAGAACTTTGGATTGGCTATCTTCAAAGTTACATTCAAACTGAAGACACTACAATGTCAGGACTCTTTCCTTCTGCCACCATAACCCAGATTTTTACTTATTTCCATTTATTTTGAGATGAGGTCTCATGTTGCCCAGGCTGTCCTTGAACTCCTGAGCTCAAGGGGTCCTCCCACCTCAGTCTCCCAAGCAGCAGGCACGACAGGCTTGAATGAGCCTCTGTACTCAGTTCTCCTTCGATTTATTCCTTGCCAAATGATGTAGACAGGAAAATTGGGGTACAAAGAATAGCAACCACTCTCCGGTTACAGTAAACCAAAAGGGATGCTTTTGTTGAACATGTGAAACCTCATGGACTTTAAGGGCATGAACTTCCATGTGGTCCTACGAGACATGGGATTTCCTCACTTTCCTTCATTGCTACTTACTGAAGATCCACAAGACCTCCCAGCACCAGGGCCCATCACCAGCTAGAGTGTCTGTTCTGATTCCAAATTCTTCAAGAACAAATCTGATGGGTTTGGCCCAGTTGATCAATTCTTTTCCATCGTTCAAATGGTCCCATCAGCTGCCACCGGAGGCAACAGTGTTAGAGAGTGAAACCACGACCAAAGATTCTGGTGGGCTTGGGAAGGGAGGCAGACTCACATGGACTGAGCCAGCAAATTGGCGAGCTTGCCAAGGCACGGCCCCACTGGAATCTTACTGCATTAACATTCTGAACAATCTAATTGCATTTCCCAAGCAATTTCCTGTCTGGAAGAGGTTGCTGATTTCTTTGAAGCTAAAAGAGGCACATCTCTCACTTATAAAAATAATAAACAGCTTTCTGAGAAACTTCTGAGGAAATTTTTATACCACCTGGAAAAGCACAGTGAGAGGATTCATCTCCCAGAATAGGAATGGCAGAGACTTTAGGCTGAAACAGGGCCGACAACATGTTGCAGAATTCTCTACCATGATTGCAGATGTAGACATGGTTGATTTCTTATTATAAATAAGTCTTAAAATTAAAGTTTCACATTTATACAGAAATGTGTACAAACAGTGAGTGTTCAGCTGGATGAATTTCCAAAAGTAAACACAGCCATGAAACCAGCATCCAGATCAAGTTATCAACCTCATCACGACTAGATGCTGCGCCCTCTCCCTCCCTACCCCCATACCCACACACTCCCAGGGTAACCTGTCTCCTGACTTCCATAGATCAGCTTTGCCTAAAAGTCACATTTAAGTCTTTTGCCCTTTTTTTCCCTATTGGGTTGACTGTCTTTTAATTTTTTAAAAAACAACTTAATTGAGGTCTAATTGACATACAACAAAGTACACAAATTTAAAGTGTATGACTTGGTAAATATTGGCACCATGAAATTATTACCACTGTGTTAGTCATATTTTCATTAATGTGACCAAAAAGCTTGACAGGAACGATTCAGAAAGGAAAGGTTTATTTTGGCTCCCGGTTTTGGAGGTTCAGACCATGGTCAGCGGGCTCCAAAGCAGAAACATCATGGTGAAAGGGTGTGGCCGAGGAAAGCTGCCCACTCCTAATAGCCAGGAAGCAGAGGGAGAGAGGAATCAGGCTGGGGGGCTGAGACCGGACAAACCCCTCCAGGGCACACCCCAGTGACCTACTTCCTCCAACTAGGTCTCACTTCCTGGTAGTCCATGAGGCTATGAATGGATTAATCCACTGTTCAAATGGATCAATCCACCAAAAAGTCAGACCTCTCATGATCCAATCATTCCCTAAAATGCCCACTTCTGAAGCTTGCTGCAACTGGGGATTGAGAAACCAGCCTCTACCTCAGAGCAAAGCCTGTCCAAGGAAGCCTGTGTGACCCTTGTCCTTGGAAAGACCCACAGAGCACTCCTAGGCACATTCCCATCCTGCTGAGTTGTTTATCTACAAATATCAGGAGAGATCTGCTGGGCCAGGTCAGGCTAGGTGAGGACCCAGAGCAACCCCCTAGCAACCACCAATCAGCATGAGACAGGAAAAATACCTGGGATGCCAGATGACCCTCCCAGTAGTTTATGGTGGTTGATAACATGTTGGGAAACCATGTAGTTCAGCAGGTACTCCCCTGTGGCTTAAACCAATCAGTTCAAACAAATCCCCCTCTTGTACTAACCAATCACCCCTACCCAACTTGTTCCCACCAGTGAATGTGCTAATCAATGTTAAGAGTTGTTTTATGATTTTCCTGTGGTGTGTGATGATTTGCTAAGAGATGCTATGATGTATGTGAAGTCCCTGCCTTCCCCAAAGAGTGTATAAAACTGCTGCAAACCCTGGGCTTGGGGCCCCTCAGCATCACCAGTTGCTGTGTGCGCGCAGAGGACCGAGCTAGCTCGCAATAATGCCTCTTTGCTGCTTACATCAATCTTGGTCTCTGGTGGTTTTTTGGGGGTCCCGAATTCAAGCATAACAAGAGAACTATATTTTCACTTTTACATAAAATTATAATCTTCTTACCATGCATGCATTTCCAATTTTGAATCCGTTTCCTCAACAATTTGATAGCAGATGATTGTATTTTCTCCTGTAAGCATGTCATCAAGGTTTCTTATCTTGGGGTCTGTCCATGGGTACATTCTAAGGTTCCAGGAACCTCTTGAAAGTATAAACAAAACTGCTTGTGTGTTTGTGTATAGGAAAACAAAAGTTTCTTCAACTTCCCAAAGGGGTCTTTTTAATTCAAGAAGATTAAAAAACTAGTGTAAGAAGATTTGGGGTATTTGCCTGTCACCGAATGATCTCATTAATCATGAGGTGAATTCAAGGAGCCATGTTTGTCTGGGATACTCCATCCAGCCACTTGGCCACAGTTGATGGACATAGTGGAGTCACTCTACCCATGCTACACCAAGCAGAATCCAGAATTCTGAATTCCTCGTCGGAATTCAGAGCTGGGACAGGGGGAAATCCAGCTTCTGTCAAGGGGACTGGAGTCTAAAGAAAACTGTCTCACACAACAAGAATGAAGCAGAGAGGCAGCGCTGCCAGCCTTCCCGGTGACATTCCATTTCCTGGCTTTAGCCTTACTCTGCTCACCAAGCTGTATTCCTAACCTTGGATTCTACCAATGTTCCTGTTTCCAGGGGTGATATTCAAAATATTTAAAGCCAGCACTCTATGGGAACCAAAGAATCAGAGTGGATGCCAGAGATAAACAACTAGTTCCATCATACCTATGCATCTCATCTCACTGGCCTCCCTGTCTATACCATTAGGATTCACACCTCACTTCTGATTGCCTACATCAAGTTATCTGTTGAACCCAGAGTGGTTTAATTGATATTTTGAGTCACTGTTCTGGTTAAACAGCTGTCCCAGCAATTCCTTGTGCCATGGAGAACCCAGAGCCTCTCCATCTTGTGTTTCCCCTGAGTGGTCTGTGGCTCTTAATGACCATTTATAGGATGGAGGTTAACGCCTGGTCATCAGCTGCTGCCTGACCAGTTGAGAGTTCCTATGCAGGCTGGGACTATTGCCTTGCGTGATTTGGACACAGTCCTATTAATGCGGCCTACAAGAGGATTAGCTTTTAGAGCAACTAGGTCACATCATCCTGAACTTATGATCAACAAAAACACCCAGGTCTTTTCACACAAAGTAGTTGAGCCATTTTTTCCATTATCTGTATTTATGAGATGATGTGTGGAATCCAAACTCAGGGCTTGTTAAATTTCATTCTGTTGTTCTTGAATCAGCCTTCCACGCTCTCAGAAACTATCAGAGTCTCCATCCTATTAGCCATCTCTTCTAGTTTTGATTCATGCACATCTTTGAAACTTTCCTCTAATGCACCCTGGCAAGAGTAGGCTTGTTTGAAACCCACTCTGGGGTTATGCTTAGTCAGTTACTAGAGTTCCAGTTGGGTAGCAGATCTTGCCCAATATCTGGAAAGTTCAGTTGTGGTCAGACAGCTGAGTTGCCAACAGGTATTCTTGTGAGAGGCACAGAGAGGAGTTTTAGGAGGTGTCAAAAATCTGTAGATAGGAGCAAAGATAAATTGTAAAACAAATGGAATAACTCCAGTGGTAAGAATGGGGAATCCGTTCATATTGACAGAAGACTCAGTCCAGAGCTGCTCTTCTACTTGACCTCATTGACCTGATCTCTACAGGGAAAACCCTCTCCCAAAGCATGAGTTCACCCTCCTGTTGGCCTTTCTCCAAACGGTTTTGTGTAAAGACAGATCATGACCACACCAAAGACAAAAACACCCACGTCTTGGACCTGGATATTGTTAGACCTCTAGTCAACAAAGAGACAGGGTCAGGAGGTGTGAGGGAAGGTGGGACACCAAATCTACATAGTAATGAGAATCCAAGGTGTGGAAGGAGAATGCGTAAGTGCCTGAAAGGGATCCTGACAGTGTTTTCCTGCAGTGGGGACTACCTGAGTGCTAGTTCTTTCATCCTGACTTCCAAACCCTCCTGGTTTAAAAGTGTGGTTTCCTGAGCCCTTCCTGGTTTACTGTAGGATTCTCCCTCCCTCCCTCTCTCCCTCCCTTCCTTCCTTCCTTTCTTTCTTTTAAAGTAATGTTAAGATCAGGGATTTTCTCATGAAAAAACCTTGATGTATTTATCTAGAAATAATTTTACATCTTTGAGTTCCCGAATAAACAATGAATAATTTTCAGATTGCTGGTTGCATGACAAAACATTGAAGCTGGCAATGAGCAGAGAATAAAACAAAAGCCATAGTGTAATACGGGAAGACGGGAAGATGCCGCACCGCATTACACCACAGGACACAGATCACCAAAGAGGTTCCACTTTATGACAAAAGGCTGTGGGTTTATATAGGTCTAAGGAGAGGTCGCAGGGCTGAGGTAGATAACAGGTCGCCCATTTATTGGCAAGCTCTCCCATGTGTCAGTTCCGGAGCCCAAGAAGTTAATTCTTATTGGGGCTAAGGCTTCTTTCTCACCAGCAGGGTTTGAACATTGGCGCCGGCGGGAACGTTTCGCGCCAGTGAAAGAAACAAAGAGGAGAAAGAGGGTCGTTAGGCGCCATGTTGGGGTTTTTCTCTGGGGTGCTGCGCCGTTATATGTTTTCCCAGCACATAGTTATTATCTTATAATTGTGAGCCACTTTGGGGTCAGTAAAAAAGGAAGTTCACATACTTAAAATTCGTATACTAATGTGATTTCTAAAAAATGGTACTACTTTTTAGTCAAGGTTTTACTATCCTATTATTTCATACCTTAAGTTTTTTATGCAATAATTGCAAATATTTGCTGTTTGGTAGTGGAGTGTAAACTGTCATAAGCTGTCTATCGTTTCTTGGGATTTCTTTAAAATTATGCTAAGGTCATTTAAACAAGCACTAATATCTAAATTATTTCTTTTTCTTTTAGTTTTTCTTTTTTTTTAATATTTATTTTTTAGTTTTCGGAGGACACAACATCTTTGTTGGTATGTGGTGCTGAGGATTGAACCCGGGGCTGCACACATGCCAGGCGAGCGCGCTACCGCTTGAGCCACATCCCCAGCCCCTTAGTTTTTCTTTTAACCCCACACTTAGATATAAAAATAAAAATGTTCAGTAATTTGAGGGCCCTCACACAATACTAACAGCATAGAGAGAGAAAATTCAGGAAAAGGACTTGGTTCACTTTGTAAAGGTAAAATTTCTAAGCTGATTCTAAGCTGCAAAAGCCTGAGTTAAAGTGTAAAAGACTGGGCATTGTAAAGCTTCTAAATTGCAAGGCCTGGGCTAAAATGTAAAAGACTGGGCATTGTAAAGTTTCTAAGCTACAAAGCCTGAATTAAAATGTAAAAGACTAGGTATTGTTAAGTTCCTCTGCTACACCCAGAACCTGAAATTCCTGAGATAATTAAAACAACGCCCTACTGGCCATTTAGCCTAGGGCCCTGTGCAGTTTGTCACAGGGCCCGAACCAATCAGTTTGAATGTGTACCGGCTTAGGAGTGACCAATCACCCCCCGCCCGACCTGTTCCCGCCAATGAATGTGTCTCAGAGTTGTTGTTCAATTTTCCCGAGCCTCATGATGATTTGTTCTGATGTATGCAAAGCCCCCCCCCCCCCCGCCCTCCCCAAAAAGTGTACTTAAGCTCTGCTTGACCTCTGCTCTGGGCTCTGGGCTGCTCTATCTTCCTGAGTGAGCCTGGAACCTCAGCATGCTGAATTAATAAATCCCCTTTTGCCAATTGCATGAAGTCAATCTCTTGTGTGGTCTCTTCCTCCGAGGCTAAGCCAGACCTTTACAACTTCTTTTGGTCTCTGCAAGAAAAATAGGAATTCTGAATCCTGCTTGGGATGCCTTGCATCTACAAAGAGCTGCTATCCATGAAGAAGACACAATTACGATGATGTGAGGTGTGGCACCAGACACCCATTCACCATTTCTGTCTCACAGAGAAACAAGGGGTCTTCTCAGTGTTCACACTTCCTTTTTACTCTACGATGAGATGAAATCATTTTCCTCTGAGTTCCTAGATTCAGTGAGCAGTAACTCAGACTTCGGGAGGTGATTGGGTTGACTCAGAGGAATACATTTCTCTTAGAGACTTCAGTTTAAAATCTAGAATTTCTTTCTAGGAAACATGATTTAATCAGTTATTCATTTACCTTTCTTATAAAAGGCACCATTCTAGGAACCTTGGAAGATACCAAGGGGGGATTTCATAGAATCTCAGTCTAGTAGGACAAACCTCCTAAGGCTGTCTAAGTTATAGGGAATATAAATAGCACCCATAGGTTGGAAAAGGGCCCATCTGTTGCTTGAATGCTTTGTTACAATGGTTGCATAGAGATTGCTACCCAAATGTCCTTCCTTCCTAAAATATCTTCGGGCCCTACAAATCTCTTGGACACTCCCATATTATGCTTGGAAGTCCCAGGAATTATTCTGCTGCTTTCTGGCCAAGCTGAGGCTTAGAACGTTAGTATTGTTCAAGTCCTTATTTGCTCAGATACACCCTGTAGACAAGATCTCGGGACCTGAATGTCTCCCAGGAGCTCTGTATGCAGCTGCTTGCTCCTTTCCATCCCTACGTCCCCCCAAATTCTACACTGAAAAAGGTGGAGAAACATTCTGGGATCCACCGATGTCTCCTGGCTGAGCTCCTCTTCTTTATTCCTCTCTCCATTTAATCTCGGAGAATTTTTTTTTGTTAGTTTCTTTCTCTCTTTGATCTAATTTTTTTAAATCTAGAAATTCAGGTTTCTAAAACACAAGCATAGAAATTTTTTTCCCTACTTCCTTTTCTGGGCCAGAGCTCAGGTCTGACTCTATGCTTAAATGAGGCAGGGAAAGGACGCCCAGGGAGAAAATGGTGCCTAATATTTGACAAATACATTTTTCTACAACTGTAGCATAAGAAGACCATGAACACTAAATTCAATATTGCTGGTACAGCTTGTAGAGGTTTACAAAGTATTCAGAAAAGAGAAATTGATTTTGCTGTAGAGACACAGTAGGTTCCATGGAGAAGGTTGAATCTGACCTGGATTTTGATGGGTGGTTATGTTTGGGTCAGATAAGAAGGCAGAATTTTATGTTATATATATATAACATAAATATATATATATATAAATATATATATATATATATATATATATATATATATAGAGAGAGAGAGAGAGAGAGAGAGAGAGAGAGAGAATAACATCCTCAAGGCTGAGGTATAGAAAGGTAAAACTAGAGAACATTGACAAGGAAGGCCAGAAAGGTTGATTTTGGAGAGCCTTGGATTCCAGATAAGGAGATTGGTCATTAACAGGTAGAATAATATTTTCTAACACAGGTTGCATTAATATAAAGAGATATATACATACATACTCCCATGGTCAAATTAATTTTAAAAATTTATGAATTCTTACCAGTGTTTTTTAAGAGCTAGGATATTCAGAACTTTTTTTTGGACTTGAGCAGTGAGAGCTGCAGCTCCTGCTCTAGTGGGATGCAGCTATGATTCTTGGACAAGAGATCAACCCAAACCAATGCGCTTCCTGTAGATTTTTTTTTTCTTTTTAAACAAGGCATTTCCAGTCGTGAATGCTATGAGAGTAGTTCAAGGGGATGTGTGGAAGTCTGTACTCAGGGGACACAATCTGGTCTTCAGGGGAAAGGGGATTTTTCAACTGAGACCTGAAGGCTATGCTGGACTTGGCCAGGTAAAGAGGTGGAAGAAGACAGTGCCGAGCAGGGTGAATGGCATATGCTGTCAAAAGATGAAATTACAACAAAATAAGTTTAAAGATCTTAATTTAGTTTTTATTTGCAATTTTAAGAGTCAGACAACACCACCGTTCATAAAACAGAAAGAAAGTTCCAGTGAGCCAAGCAGAGGAGGTCGGTTTTATAGAAAGAAAAGGTTTGAGGAAGAAAGGAACACAGAATAAAAAGTAGATTGGATGTTTCAAAGTTATTTTCCTTTCTTATAAAGGTTAAAGCAGAGGGTAATTCCTGATTGTGCCAGCTAAAACTGGCCTGTTGGATGATTTGGCTACGTGTTAGGTTTTTGTGGTCGTGACCAAAATACTGGACAAGAACAGTTTAGAGGAGGAAAGATTTATTTTGGCTCAGGGTTCCAGAGTCTTCAGTCCCTGGTTAGCTGACTCCAAGGCAGAAAAAACCATAGCAGAAGGGCCTGGTGGAGGAGAGCCACTCAGCTGAAGTCCACCAGGAGGCAAAGAGGGCAGAGAGGAAGAGGCCAGGGACAAGATACAGGACCCAAGGGCGTTCCCCCAGTGACTTACTTTCTACAGTCATGCCCCACCTGCCTACAATTTCCACTCCACCCTCACACCCCAGTAGCCCATTCAGTTATCAATGGATTAATGTGCTGATGAGATCAGAGTCTTCATGATACCATCATTTCCCAAAAATCCCACCTCTGAACATGGCTACACTGAGGACAAAGCCTTCAACGCATGAGTTTTGGGGGAACATTCCAGATACAAACCATAACACTGTGATCTCTTTCTCCTAGTTTTGTCTCGGTAATGTGGAACTTCAGCATGCCTGGCTTCATTTTGGTTTGGTCTGTGGGGCCTAGTGCAGGAACTTACTCCAAACCAATGGCCTCCTATAAATTTTATCTAACAATAAAAAGGCAAGAAGAGATGGTACAGAATATGTGAAGAAATTGAAGAGTTTTTGTGTGACTGAAGTGTATTATCAAGAATTTTAGACTAGAGAAACAATCTAGGTCTTAGCCAAATTTGTTGACCTTCCTGGGCCCTCAGTTCCTTCCTCTCCCAGTGGCTCAGGCTCATGTTTTCTTCAGACACCCAGAAGAAGGGAAGGGAGCTGGTCAATGCAGTGGTAAGGTGCCGTGAGGCCAAAGAATAAATCTACCTAAGCTTCTGTGGCCTTAGCAGGTTAGCAAGTCACTTCTCTGATCCTCAGTTTACTCATCTATATGTTAAAGGTTAAGAATATCCTACTTTTGTTAGGATAGACTGATATAAAGAATAAAAAAGTCGAAGCAGGGCATGGCAGTGACACAGATGTGGTCAAGTACTGTCTCTAAAACTAAAACTTAGTGCAGAACAAATTGGTTAATCAACAGCCCCTTCTCCTTGGTGCTGCAAAATCTGACAAGATAACTACTCCATGACCCTCACCTGATCTCAGCCCTATAAACTATTTCTTTTTCAACAGGAGGAAGAGAGATGAACTCAGAGGGTAAAGATCAGGGGGCAAGGGTATGTTTGTTCAAAAAGGCCTAACTGCTAAGACATCTTAAGCAAGACCCTGCACAAATAATGCTGACCAGACTATGACCTAAGATAAGGATAAGAAACAGAACTTGGAATTGTCACACAAGACCCTGAGTCCCTGGGAAAACAAGATGCAGGGCTTTGCTTAGGTGGTTTTTGGGGAAGGAACATGGGCAGATGGGAAAATGGATTGTGTAAGGTAAACAACAACTGTCCATCAAATGAAGTAGGTGGGTCTGGGAGGTAGAGACTGTGGAATGTTCCACTTACTCCTAAATAAAGCTGAGCTCACCAAGAGAGTAGGAGATCCTCTCTCACATGACCCCCTTCTCCAGTCTGAGACGGTGCTTTCTCTTTTCTAATTAAAGTTTATTTTCATGCTACTTAATTTCATGGGATTCCTCTGGATTCTTCTCAGTGAAGCCATAAGAACCCAGGATAGGATGGCTCCCCCCAGGAATACCCATTGGTTATGCAGTCGCTGCTCTCGGTAGCCCTGAGTAGTAAAGTCAGGGGAAACTGGTGTGATGATCTGGAACTCAGATGTCCCCCAAAGGCGTAAATGCTAAAGTCTGGGTCACCAGCTCATGGCCATATTGGGAGGTTGCGCAACTTTCAGGAGGTGGGACTTAGTGGGAGGAGGTTAGACCACTGGGGATGTGCCCCTTGAGGACATACTGGAATCTGGCTCCTTCCCCTCTTTCTTTTTGCTTCCTGGCTGCCATGAGGCGGGCAGCTTTGCTCCACCACAGGCTCCCACCATGATGCACTGCTTTGCCACAGGCCCCAAGCCATGGTGCTAAGTGACCATGAACTAAAATCTCTGAAACGGTGAGCCAAATAAATCTTTTCTCCTTCTTCTTTTACTTTTTTTAAGTTGATTATCTCAAGTATTTTATACCACCCACAAAAAAGCTGACTGGTGTACCCAGCATGAGCAGATTTGTTGGTGTCCCAGAAACAAGGGGCATGGTTGTGAGTCCAGGACGGGACAGCGTATGTATTAGTTTCCTAGCGCTGCTAGAAAAGTACCAGGAACCAGGTGGCTTAGAACAGTGGAAACATCTTGTACCACAGTTTTGGGGGCTAAAAGTCTGAGGTGTCCCGGTATTAGCAGAGCCATTCTCAGAAGACTCTAGGGAAGGTTCTCTCTTTGCTGGTCGTTTCTCCTTGGGTATCTTCACTTTATCTTCCCTCCATGTGTCTGTCTCTGTCTAAATTTCCCTTTTTATGAGGACGTCAGTCATGTTGGATGAGGGCCCAACCTAATGACTTCATCTTACCTTGACGGCATCCTAACTTGACTACCTCCCAATAAGGCCACATGCTGAGGTGTGGAAGGTTAGAATTTCAACACGTCTTTCTTGAGGGGAACAATTAAATCCTCAAGACGAAAATCCAGATGGCAGACGCAGATGTGAGAGACCATACTGAGGAAACATGAAGTTACAAGGAAACATGTGAAGGGGCAGGCACACAAGCCACTCTGGGAATTCAAACCAAGTTTCCCTAATTCTCCAAGGCTCAGGACGGAAGCTTTCCTATGAGATCTGGGCTGCAGAAGAACAGGAAGAGGCCAGCACACTGCCTCCTGGAAGGGAATACCCTCTTTGATGGAGCTTCAGAATCTCCACCCTGTGGGGTGAACTCAGGGTCCACAGGAAGCCTATCTCACAGAAGAGTTTCAGAGTCATGGTGACATTGATATTAAGGGACCTTCCCAGCTGCCACCAGGAAACATTAACCTTAAATATAATCTTACTTCATATTACAATGACATCATTGAACTATAGAATAGGGAAGGGGACAGAGCTGATATCCTGAAGACAGAGAGTTGGAGTATAATTGGGTTTTCTTTAATATTATCAAAGGTAGGGGGTGGTGATTCTAGATCTAGATTTAGTGTGGTTTATTCAGTACCTGTGTCAAGGTGTGCATTCCTTACCTCTGCTGAACCTGTGACTCTATACGAACTGCTGATCTCTCCCTACGAGGCTCAGTTCTGGTCACCTGCCAAAGCAATCCTACCTTGAAGCAGGAATCTCTTCAACAGCTCCAGGCTCCCCTCAAACCAGTGAAGCATTATTGTTTAACTTTATTTAATATAACATTAGCTATATTATATTTACCTCAATACAATATCCAAACTCTAACTCTACAAATCTGAGTTTCCCATTGGTCGTTTGCTCATTTGAGGTACTTTTACCCTAATTATAGGGTCTTGTCTTCAATTTTTGAATTTATGTCCATTGCACACTCACTGTTCATTCCTCTGGGAACTTCCCTTGACTTGAGAATGAAGATTGTCATCTTCTAATATTTGCTTGGTGGGTTGGCCCAGCTTAGGGATCAGCAGAGATTTTCCATGAAGGGCTAGATGGACAATGTGTAAAACAACAAGCATCACTGTGTAGCAATAAATCTTTATTTATAAAAATAGGCAACATGTTAGATTTGGTCCCAGGGCAATAATTTGCTGAAGCCCCAGTATAAATCACAACTTGTCTCTTTACTGCCTCATTTTCCACTCTTGTACTTTCACTTCCTTCATCCATTCCCTTCTCTTATATTGCTAAAAGTAAAGCACCATGCCATAAAAGAAAACCCCAAGATGGAACACTCATCACCACTAGATATGCCAATAAAAATTAGTCTGTATGTCTGAGTAACAATTCCAAGTTCAAATGTCCATGGGGGATTCTTGGAAGAAAATTAGGGAGATTAAAATCCCAGATGGTTCGTATTTTATTGGGTGTTATTAGGCAGTTTCTGCTATTTCTTTTTTAAGATATAGGACCTTCCTTGACGCTCTGATACAATGTGGGTCTCAGTCATTATTAGTTGTTTTATCCAACTCTATTCCTTTCTTATTCCTTGCTTCTGGTCCCTAATTTTTTTTGGCTATGGCAGCAGGATACACAGAGAAGATCCACCCCTCCAGAATGTAGGGAATGAAATTTGCCTGGAATTCATATTGGATTATATCTGGGACCTAGATCAGGGAAACAGCCTCTGGGGGAAATCTCCTTGGAGCTTCTAGGAGAGAGCTTTTCTCCACCATAAGAAAGAGACTTGAGGAGAAACCAGCCCCTCTCTCCTTGCTATAGATTGTCACTATATGAGAACAATTTTCCCAAGCTTCTGTACTCATTCCCATCTGGGAACCCTGAGGGGAGATGTGATCAGCACTTTAATAGAAGGAAAGAATGGAAAAAGTGTTTGATTCTGGGATGCTGCCAGACCCTCTCATAGGTAAGTAATATATGCCCCATATTAACATAAAGATTGGAAAAACACTGAACTCTGAAACACACCTGGCTTCAAGCATTGTGGATAATGGATCCTGTACTGTATCATAATTCTTATCCTGCACTGGATGATAAAATCTCTTTTCTAGTGTGAATAGGCTCCTCATGCTCCAGGAAAACAAATGTTCCAGATACTAAAAAGGAGTCTTCCTCTGTCCAGTTCCTCCACAGAGTCTCTGCCTCACCGAGTTCAAGTCCACAAGTAAGAAGCAATGGCTGGCTCCCAGGAGAATTCAGAGGAAGCTTCTCCTCTGGTTACACATGATTTGGGGAAGAACACCCATGCAAGGGTACAACTATCCTGAAACTTCTTTCCTTCTTCAAGATACTGGGGACGTAGCCCATTGGCAGAGCATTTGCATAGCTTGCAGGAAACCACAAGTTCCATCCCCAACACACACACACACACACACACACACACACACAGTGGTGGAATGTGGTGAAGTAATGTGAGGACAGAGATCAGTTCCCTTCAGTCTTGACCTGGTGTGCAATTGAAATATGCAACAATGATGGGCGATTTATCATTTCTTACGGGCACTTCTCATTTCATCCATTTTCCACATTTTGTAATAAAAAAAAAAGATCAGTACATTTGCTTGGCTGATAAAATCTGTTTTAATAAGGCATATGTGCTTTGGGTGGCTTACAAGGAACCTCTAAGGGCAGTAAATTGCATCTTGGAAATGCAGGCTTTTTGGAAATGTGTCTGCCTCAGGACTCTAGGGGATTTAAATGCAGAGGGATTTGCAAGGTTTGCATTTTTCATTCATTAAGGCAGTGTTGCTGCCAAACTTCTCTTCCTGTTAGTCATACAGGGAGGAGAACTCAACACAACGGCCACTCGTAAATTACCATGTGGCTCAGAGCAGCCCAAGTGTAATACCAAGGGAAACGTGGATCTTGGCACAAGCCTTGTGAACAACTTGTGAGAACCCCAAATGTTTTGAAAACTCACGTTTACAGAGGAATGAAAGATTGAGCTTGTCTTTAAATTCAGCAGGCCAAGAATGATGCTTTTTCTTTATCTAAACCAGTGTAAGAAACCCAGAGTTAGCTAACTGTAAATATTCTATTTTTATAGCATCTCTTTACTATAAACTAAAGGGTGCTTTATTCTTGATTTGTGAGTCTTAGTTTTTTTTTTTTTTAATTCTTTTGAAGATTGGAAGAAAACTCTGTACTTTCTGACCAGAAATTGACCACAAATACAAACACAATCATGTGTACAATTTCTGGAGGTTTGTGGGTTCTCCGAGGTATATCCATAATTCTAAGGTAAGAATCCCTGCTCTTTATACTAAAAGCTCCTTGGTGGTAAAGATTATGTCTAATCGTTAGCTCTAATTATGTCTAATCTGCATGGCAGCCTCCTGTTCTTGCTGCACACTCCACCACCTAGTCAGAAATTCTAGTTAGTATTTCCTGACACAATCTTTTGGTAATACACTTACAGTATCTCCACTTCTTCTTCTCCCCCACTTTTTTTTTTTTTTTTGGTACCAGGAATTTAACCCAGGGGCACTTAACCACTGAGCCACGTCTCCAGCCCTTTTTATGTTTTATTTTGAGACAGGGTCTCCCTAAGTTGCTTAGGGCCTTGCTAAATTGCTGAGATTGGCTTTGAATTTGTGATCCTCCACTGGGATCACAGGTGTGTGCCACCACGCCTAGCTTGTCCTTCCTTCCTTCCTTCCTTCTTGCTTCCTTCCTTCCTTCCTTCCTTCCTTCCTTCCTTCCTTCCTTCCTTCCTTCCTTCCGCTTGCTGTTCTGGCTTTTATTGCCAGATGACAAAGGGAGACAAATACTTAGGCCGGGAAGTTTAGATGGGCACATATGCTTGGTGGTGTTGGGGTATGCTGAAGAGGTGTACAGCACAAACTAGCTAAAAAGAGACCTCTTTGTCTTTTCTGGGATCCAATTCATCCAGCAGGTGCCACTGGGAACTCCAGTTTGGAGAATCCATTCTCTCCGGCTGAGAGC
Source organism: Urocitellus parryii (assembly GCF_045843805.1). Lineage (NCBI taxonomy): Eukaryota > Metazoa > Chordata > Mammalia > Rodentia > Sciuridae > Urocitellus > Urocitellus parryii. The sequence continues at coordinate 18,897,955 of NC_135540.1, read as the reverse complement.
ACCACCCAGGACAGCTAAGGCCTCTGGACTCTGATCCCTGATGCTCTTTTTCTTTTTGGTGCTGATGATTGAATCCAGGGCCGTGTATCTTCTAAGGACACACGCCATCTCTGAACTATCCCCAGCCTCTCCTCGAGTTTCCAACTGGCCTTTCCGTGGGAAAACCAACAGGTCGTAGGCAATGAGAGAACCCAGATTATTTAGTGAAAAAACTGAAGAAGGTTCTATTCAGTATTATACTTCCTAACTAGATCTTTGATAATAAAAATGGATTACTGAGATCACCCTGGAGTTTATGCCCTAACAAAGGGGACTACAAGAGCGTTACCTGGAGACATGGCTGGAGACATGGTTGGTAGGGTGCACCGGATGGTGGGAAAGGAAGAAGGAGGCTGTGTGGGAACATACTGTCTGGCAGTGTCCAGGACAAAAACTCAGGAGCCAAGGACAAGCTTTCCCTCAACAGCACATCACCCTGGAGGAGGAGCCAAAGTCTCCTGGAAACGGCCCAGATGGATTTCTTGTCAGCAGTTCTGGGCACCCAAGAGTACTGTCCTGTGCACAGAAGGCTGAGTCGCTGACCTTTCCATGTGATGTGGAAAGAAACCCTCAGCAGCTGTACTTGGACAAGGCTGGGTAATGGGGGAATACCCCGATATTTAGTGCAAACTACTAAATAACTTAGTAAAATTAAGATACCAAGGGTAATTGAGAAACATTTAAAAACAGTATAGAGAATTTTTCCTAAACCCACATTTTGATTGAAGTTAAAAAAAAAAAAAAAAACTATTCTATACCTTAACCAGGACATTAGATCCTGTTGTTGGAAGTCTCCAGATGTGAAGAGTGACAAACTAATAATTTTTTGAGACTCGATATAAAGCCTTAATATAGAGATTGACCTACATGGCCCCCAAACAAGTCAGTGTGGGAGTCAAATAACAAGTCCTGATTGTCCAAATTCTTGTCTCCTATTACTACTTTTTCTGCATGGTGAGCAATAGCCCATGCCCACTCTCACCCCTCTGGTTGGTTTTGCCATCTCTGGGCAGGATCACAATTCACTGAAGGGAAAGCACAAGAACCCAAGTCTGAAGATTATATGCAAAGTAGAACAGGAAGAATTTTGAAGAAGGTGAGACTTCAAAAATTACTCATTTTTCCCTTTTCCAAGGGAGAGCAAGGGGAATATTCTGGAATTAAAAAGCTTCTTCTCTACCCTTCTACAATTTTCTTCTCACTTTCAGTGAAAAACCTACCTAGTGAACATCTTGCTCAAATGCTGTGCTGGACCTCACTACAATTACAAGCACGGCCAGCCATGGCTAGTCACGGGCCAGCCAGCCATGGGCCGTGTGTGTGTGAGCCATGAGCATGAGCACTGAGTGGACGGGACTGACTTTGCCTCTCTGTTTGGGCTGGCAACAGTGTCCTTTTCACGCTCTCAAAGCTAGACTCAACCCCCTGAGACCTGATCCCCCTCATTGGGGTGGAACTTTCTCGAGTGTCTTCCCCTCAATAAAAAAGGGCTTCAGAACGTCCTCTCTCTTTTTTTCTGCCTTCCTTGTGGGAGCTGGAGCAGAGGAGCCATTGCTGAAGAATCCCCAGAAAAAAAGTATTTTCTCCATTTTGCTGTGGTGATTTCATGCCAACCCCAAATCACCTGGAGTGACCCTGGATGACTTAGTCACGTGTCGCGGCAATGACTCCTTTTCTGGTAGGACTACTAATGGGCGAAGATGACAAGCACAAAGCACAAAGCACCACAGCACTAGGCGCATTAGAGGTAGCACTAGTACTGGCTCGAGTGGCTCAAACAGGCAGATTTGTGATCTTGTTGGGAAGGACCAAGAAAGACACCTTGACACAATGGGGTGGGAGGAGGGAAGAACAGAAGTATTTTGGATGAGACAGAAGGGAATGAAGTGAAGGGACAGGGGCTGGGAACAGGAGCGACAGTAGAATGAATCCGACATCACTGTTCCAAGTTCATATGTGAATACACGACCAGCGAAACTCCACATCACGTACAACCACCAGATGGGGAAGTTGACCTCCATGTATGTAGGTATGCCAAAATACGTCCTACTGTCATGTAGGATGAAAGGGAAAAAATTCTAAAAAATTTTTAAAAAGATACCTTGAAGAAAATGATGTTTGAAATGGGCCTTGAGAAATGAATAACATGTAATTAGTGGGAGGAAGGTTGAGGGCTGGATGAGCCCACGCCTGGAGGTGGAAGCAGCTTGAGTAGAGGCTCAGGGACAGAAGAGCCACAAGTGTGGTGCAGACACAGATAGGCAGCTAATAGGACTGAAGTGACTGTAGGACATCTGGAGCAATAGTCGCAATAGTTATCTCTTCTGACACCACTGACATAGCCTGTCCCCCAGTAGCAGATGCCCCTCAGGACAGTGAGTGGGCAGAATATAGATTAAATGATAAAGAGTAGAGGGAGGGTTTTAAAAGCCCTCCTACTTCCCCCCCTTCTTGATATTCCCCCTCTCTTCTATTTCTAACTGTCGTAGGAAGCAGGCTTGGGACTTCACCCCAGTAAGGGATTCTCTATCCATTCTGCTTTGGGAAACACAGCCTTGGGTTTTTAAAGACACAATTTTTTCCTTTAATAATAAATAAAGATCACTTTAATGTTTGCTTTGAAAATAAATATCAAGTTTAATGTTTCGGTTTCTCAAAATTGCACTGGTATATCTAGCTATGTGTATCCCAGTGCTAAAAAAGACAGGGTCTATCAGCTGTTCAACAATCCTAAGCAATGTGTCGTGTCTAAACAAAGAATGTTTAACTACATTAAAAAAATTAAAAGAACTTTAGGATATGTACTATTTATTTGATGACATATTTTGAGGGAAACTAGAAACTACACCATTCAATCCTTCTAGAATTTGGGGAAGTTGCATGGCTCCTTGAACTCTGTGGGTTTTCTTGGCATTATTCCACTTCTAGGCAGAAGATTACTCATGGCAATATTAAATCTCTTTCATTCAGAAGAAATCACAGTAGCAAGCCTCACCAACTCAAAACCTGGCAATGTTATTCAGACGTTGGTAAATTTTCATATTGGAGACATCAAGTCCCCGACTGCCCTGTGACCAACTAGGGAATGAGGCTGAAAGGTGATTGATAGAGTCTGGAAGGAGTAAAGGTAGACAAACCTCCTAGCTCATAAAATCCTCCACATAGTGTTTGAAATTCATTATAAGCTCTTTGAAAACATAGATACCTCTCAGAAAGTCTGAGACAGGATGGTTGCTAGTTTGAGGTCAGCCTTAGCAATTTAGTGAGGCCCTAAGCAATTTAGTGAAACCCTGTCTGAAACTAAAAAATAAAAAAAGGATGGGGACATGTCCCAGTGGTTAAGAATCCCTGGATTCAATCCTCAGTACCCACCCCCCGAACGACATCTCTTTGAATAGTTAAACCCACTTTTCATTAAATGGTACAAATTACGAAGATAACATTTTACTCTTTTCTCACAAATTGAGCCCAGGTAAATGGAAGCCTTGGAAGTTTTGCTAAAGGACTGGTGCTAAGAAGGGAAGGGTTAATTTTTAAGTGAGGGGTGTTTGCCTCCAATCCTGTAATAACATGGACTTCTTGTACAGAGGAGAGGACACTTCCTCTCACAGTGCAAGTAACCATGGATGGTTTTTGTGACATTGGATGGGAGACCACAACAAGATTCCGAAAAACTCAGGAGTGGGAGGGAGGCTCTGAGAGAGGGCTAGTGTAGGACCTGGGTAGAAAAAAGAGGTATTGGAGAAGAAGCTGGGGGCTGCAAGCCAGTGTCACCTGCTTCACAACGTTGCTCAAGGACCTGGTGCCTGGAATCACCCTTTGACATGGAGGAAAACCTGTGAACTACTTTTTCCCCACTCAATAGATAAATAAAATAAATCAACAAGTGTAGAGTTGGTTTGAGTTTCCCTCTTCCTATAATGAGAGAGATCTGGTGGAGAAGGTGGTTGGTTGCTTTGGAGTGAAACAGGCTCCTTGTTCTGTCACTAATGTGCTATGCGATGTGGGACACATGAATTAGCTTCCCTAACCACCCTTTATCCTCAGGCAGGGTTAGTGCAAAAACTAACTAGAGCTCAGCAGAATACTTTCGATATGTACTTGACTTCTTTCCCAGGATGTCTCATTCCATTTTGGAGTTCTGGAAGGACAGTGCAGAGCAAGGCATGGGGGCCATTCCTGATGGAGTCCTCCAGGTCTCCTCGGCTGTCGCCCACACCTCCAGGACTCTACAGCTGACTCATTTGCTCAGGGGAACTGGGAGCAGGAGGAGAAATGGACTTTGATTTACTGCCAAGTAGAGCGGAGACTTTCCAGAGCTCTCCCAAACCCAAGGCGTTCCCCTGGAACTGGACCAGCCATGAAGGGAAGAGGCCTGGCTTCTCTGGGTCTGGCTGGCCTCGGACTTTCCAAAGAACCCTGCCAGGGTCCTGACAGACGTGAGATACTGTTCTCTTTTCCCTCAAAACCATTTGTGTTCATCAGTCAAGGCATTTCAGAACAGGAATTCTTCACATAAGGGACATTTCCCACAAACATTCCAGCCTGTAACACATCTTCGAAGTGAAAAACATTTTGTGTTCCAAGCCGTAAAACATTCTAGATTCAAACTGTAAGCAGGGATGGTTTGTATGTGTTCCCTTAATTGAATGTCATTTGAGGTTAAAAAAAAAATCAATAGCTATCTCAGTAACCATCTAATGTATCATGAAATTAACTCCAGCCTCTCTAATTTGCATGGTTAAAATCACTTTCAGAAATCACAGTCTAAAGAAAAAAGATAATGGGGAATCACTGGTATCAATGTGTTGATTGGTTTTTTTGCATGATTATCCAGGGTGGTCAAATATTACCTTTATGATATTTTTAAATTGATACATTCAATGCCTTTATGTAATGGTAACTATTTTTGTAAAGTGCACTTCATCTGGCAAAAACATGAGACTAAATCTCAGGTATGGCACATCTGAGCTTAATCCTACTCCTCCACAACAAGGAAGATCAATAACTGGGTCATCAAGATAGAAATGAGAGTATCTGGGGAAAGAGCAGGAAGGTCAACATTTATTTCTACTGCTTGGAATGTGCTTTGGAGGGGATTGGAACTTGTTTTTCTCTTTGGAATATTCTTTCTATTTTTTTTCTTTTCCTTCCCCATATGGCTGGTACAATGAGAAAGGCTCAAGTTAGCCTGTCAATTGGAAGAGGCCCCTGGATCTTTGCAAGCCCTAAGAAGTCCTAAGAAAGACGCTGGCAAAAGGAGGTATTGGCTAGTTGTGCTTGTCCTGTGTGGAAGACCTCTTTCTTGGAACCTGTCTCCTGCTTCTGGAGAGGGAGGACCCTGGGGATGAGTTTTGGAAATAAGAGGAATTTTCAAAGTGCAGTCCAAAGACCAGCAGCACCAGAGAATTTGTAAGAAGGCAAATTCCTAGGCTCCACTGTAGAAGGACTGAATCCAGTGCTCTGTGATTGGAGCCCAGTAGTCCAAGCTTTAACAAATCTTCAAGGTGGCCCAACTGCAGGCTGAAGTTGGAGTGCCTAGGTACTACAATTGGGTTGATCTTGGAGGCTGAGGTCATTTTCTGTTTCTCCTGGGTATCCAATGCCTTCCTGTTGCTATTGCAATACTGAGAACTATTTTAAGTGTCTCTCAGAACTTTTTACTCCAAGTTAAATGGTCATGGTGCTATTTGTCCTAGCTTTTAAATAGTTCTGGTAAGCTGAGTAGAAGAGTGAAAGTTTTGGATGCTAAATGCAGTAGTGAATTTTTCTGAGCCCTGGATGTTCAGATTTCTCAGTGTTGTTACTCCAACATCTATTACCTATGAGGGGCTGAGGAGTATCAGATGAACTTATGAACAGTTCTTGGTTATGGATGTTGCTTCAGGAGGAAGATTTCAGGCTTGTGGGTGAGACAGACCTGGGCTCGAATCTAGGTTCTGGCACTTACTAGGCCAGTGGCCTTGAGCAAGTTGACTAGCTTTAATCTTCTTAACTTGATAAAAGAATAATAATTTCCACTTTCTAAATTAAACCTAATGAAATCAATGCTTAATGGTAACCTTTATTAATTTTTTTTGTTTTGTAAATTTATTTTAAAAGTTTATTTTAGTACATTATAGTTGTACTTATTAGTGAGGTTCCTTTTGACATATTTTTAAATGCATTTAACACAGTTTTCTCCCTTTGTAACTTTTATCATTGATATTAATAAAGGCATAGAGCCAAAGAGCCAAACCTGGATCTGAATTTGCAATGTCTTTTCTATTTGATTTGAAATGAACCATAAATCTTTTTGTGGGGGTGTCCTGGGGATTGAACCCAGGGATACTGGATCACTGAGACACATCCCCAGCCCTATTTTTGAATTTTATTTAGAGACAGGGTCTCACTGAATTGCTTAGTGCTTAACTTTTGCTGAGGCTGGCTTTGAACTCACAATCCTCCTGTCTCAGCCTCCCAAGCCACTGGGATTACAGGCGTGCACCACCGCACCCAGCTTGAATCATAAATCTTGATGTTGTTTCCCCACTATGGTTTTGGCTCTCAACATCATGTAGCCTGAGCTTATATTCTTATTGTTCTTTGGTCAATGGACACATGCATTGACAGGGGCTTGAAAGATGCTGGATGTGAAAAAAAATATGAAGTCTAACAGTCTCCCTAGGTAGCTGACGCTGTGTAAGTCTGGATGATTGAACCAATGGTTTTAAATCATGCTTTTCAAGGGGAGAGTTTCTCCTTCCTTTCTATCTGCTGTTTGTTTTACTGGGAAGGGAGTGTCTTTCCAAAGGTGAGTGAGGTTGAAGTTTTGGCACCTACTGGCTGTATGGCCCGGAGCAAGTTGCCTAACCTCTGAGGCTCATTTTCATCATCTATAAAAATCAGCTAATGCCCAGCTTTCGGCTGAGTTGTAAGGTTAGAGATTCAAGTAACCTCAGTTAACTACCTTGATGGAGGAGCAATAGATAAATAGGTAATCTAAAGAACATGAATTTCTCTTTGGCTTTGGAGGCTACGATGATATTCTCTTTCTCTCTCTCTCTCTCTCTCTCTCTCTCTCTCTCTCTTTTTACCCCCTACAGATTTGTCTTTCTAATTCTTGGCTTAGGCCAAGACAAAAATTCCCCTGTGTTGCAGGAATTATTCCCCTAGATGAGGGGGACACAGCTCTGGGGCAGGGATTTTGCCAAGGAGGTAGATGTGTAAGCCTTTTGCAGATGATTGACTGAAATGCTAGTCAATGCCCAGGTACATGATGGGCAGAAAGTGCAGAGCAGATTGGGTGGGAAGTGAGGTGTGCTCAGGGAACAAGGTTGGCTGGGAGGGGACAGAGAGGACAGCTCCCATGTTGAAGTGGCCAGCCCTCACAAAGACACACAAATGACCACTCCAGAGACAACTTGGGTGGGGGAATGAAAAGGCCCACTGCACCTACATTTTCTCATCTGCAAAGCAGTGATAACAGCATATGCTTCATATTACTGTCCTAAGAACCAAATAAGAGCTGAATACAACCAGCTCAGAATAGCATACTTGATGAAGGGGTTCCTTGAAATCTTTTTTGTTGTTGTTACACATGACAGTACAATGATCTTGACATATCATACATTTGAATCAAATGGGGTATAATTTCTCATTTTTCTGAGTGTACAGGTTGCAGAATCACATGGATTATACAGTCACGTATATACATACAGCAATAATAATGTCTATTTTATTCTGCTGCCCTTCCTATTCTCCCTTCCCTTCCCCTCCCCTCCCATCACTTCTCTCTACCCAATCTAATGTGACACATTTCCTTTTTTTTTCCCCTCACATCGTCATACATGTATTCTGTATAACGATGAGGGTCTCCTTCCATCTTCCGTGCAATTCCCCTTCTCCCTCCCTTTCCCTCCCACCTCTCTTCCCTATTTAGTGGTAATCTTCTTCTCATGCTCTTCCTCCCTATCCCATTTTGAGTCACCCCCCCCCCTTATATTAGAGAAGAAATTCGGCATTTAATTGAACTTGAATGCTTTTCATGACTCCCTGTCTCCATCTTCTTTCCCAGAAAAGCAACATTTTCAATTTGTAAAGTGTAAATATCAATTATTTCCATCTGATATATTGTTATCACCTGCCATAAAGAAAATGTCTTCGTTTCTTGAGAAGAGCTGGCTAATTCTTTCTCTTCATACCTGGAGGGTTTCTGTGACCTGATTATTTCTTTCTTTTTTTCAGGAGAGGAGTACAACTTGGTTCTGAGCTCAGACATGAACTCAGAGAGGCTCCTAAGGTTTTTCAGGCTGTCATACCACTGGAGTATTGAATCTGTGAGGGCAAAGAAAGGGTAGGATCTCTGTGAGCAGCATCAGAATGAGTTTTTTTTTTTTTTTTTTTGGTCTCAAATTCTAAGTCAATTGCCTCATTTTCTTAAGAGTCCTATTAAGTATAACATTTTTTTTTCTTCCAATACTGGGGTGCTTTGCCACTGAGCTACATCCCCAGCCTTTTTTAATTTTTATTTTGAGACAGGGTCTCAATAAGTTGCCCGGGCTTGCTTTTGACTTGCAATCTCCTGTCTAGGCCTCTCAATTTGCTAGGATTACAGGTGTGTACCAATATGCCTGGCCAAAGAGTAACTTGAATTTGTTCTAGTTTTTGTTTCCTTGATTTTTTTTTATTAATTCCTATATTTAAACAGGTACCAAGTTACCTTTTTTTTTTTTTCAAAGAGAGAGTGAAAGGGGGGGGGAGAGAGAGAAAATTTTTTAATATTTTATTTTATTTTTTTAGTTTTTGGCAGACACAACATCTTTGTTTGTATGTGGTGCTGAGGATGGAACCCTGGCCGCACGCGTGCCAGGCGAGCGCGCTACCACTTGAGCCACATCCCCAGCCCCCCAAGTTACCTTTTTAATCCTTTTATGTAATATAGGAATTTGGTGAAATGGTGGCATGGTGATGTGGAAATTATATTTGCTTTTGAGTTCCATAGACTCAATAGAGTCTGTTGAATGCTAGCTGTGCAACTTCAGACAAATTATTTAACTTCTCTGGGCTTTAATTTTCTTGTCTAAAAGAGGAGGCTAAGGATGTTTATTTTATGGGATTATTGTGTATGTTAAGGGTACTATATTAAATGACTTTGTACAAAGGGAGAGTATTTAACAAATATAGTGATAATTGACTCACAACACTGGAAACTATAACATTTTTGTCTGAAGGTTTAATAAAGGTTATGCTCTTCATAATTCTTTGAAGCACCATTGGTGTCTTTCTGTGGATAAGGAAAGGAGGCTCAGAGAAATTGGATAACATGCTGAAAGATATACAACTGAAAAATGGAAGAACCAGAGTTCAGTCTTGGTCCTAAATTTAAGGCTTCTATTATGTCCCACCTGCCTCCTCATGATGAAAACCTAATTTGTAGTATTGTGGAGCCAACAGTTGAAAATTAAAAAAAAAAAAATGGTTTGCCTTTTCCTTACTGATCATCTTTTGTGCCATGGCATGATTATTTATGCACATGTAATAGTTTTTCTGTTAGCCTATGCAAAAAAAAAAAATTTTTTTTTACACCTGTCTCCATTCCCAAAATGCTTGAGGCAGTTCACTGCTCCAGTTAATCTGTACGTGCCTTCAGTGACTCATTTGGAGGGATCAACCAGTTCACATGCTGATGTGACTTAAAAAGAAGGAGGGGCCAGGCATTTTATAATTTATCAAGAGACAAGCACTGACATATCAGAAAAATTGTATGCAAACAAAATGTCCTGTTTAAATAAATCAATTAATAAAATGTGCATGTTGCAACCGTTTCCAAGAAATGCTCTGCAAAGTAATTAATGTGGTCCAAGAACCATAAAAAAAAAAATTCTGCAAGGATTCATCTGTTTGGTTTTCCATTTCACACCACATTGCTTCCCACAAAGCACCTCTGCACTTAATAAAGGCTTTAAGCTGAGCTCGATGCTGTGGTGTACACCTGTAATCCCAGGCACTCAGGAAGCTGAGGCAGGAGCATCACAAATTCTATGCCATCTTGGGCAACTTGTTGAGACCCTGTCTCAAAATATAATAAAAAGGACTGGGTTTGTAGCTCAGTGGCGTAGTGCTTGTTTACCATGCAAGAGGCCTGGGTTCAATACCTAGTCCCTCAAAAAAAAAAAAAATTCTGGAAAGGCTTTAAGTTATAAATGATTCTGCATAAACAATTATAGAGAGACTTCTGATCCATTTTGTGCTACACAGACTTGCCCCCTTTAAGAGACAAGGTAGGCTCAGGACTTAATTAGAGATCCCAGGTGAATAACATGAATCAGATAGCCTCAACACAGCCAACAATTCCGTGCCAGTGTGTGGGAAATTTAGACTGACAACTAAGTCCTAGTGGATGTGCTTTTAGAGCTAACCAACCTCTGGAATAATTTAGGGACCCAGGAGTGGTCTGAGAGATGAGTTTCCACCAGGGTAGGAAGCAGTGGTGACATGGGTCTCCTGCCTGGGACTCAGGAGGTTATCATTTTCTTCTTGCAGTATTGCAACTGCTTTTAGGCTGGGTGCTATTGTGCAAGTCTATTAACTGTTTGTGCCCAGCTGTGTACATGTAGAGCAATGTTTCTCAACTGGAGCTATTTTATAGTATTTCTCTACAGGGAGGTGTTTTTACCCCTCAAAGGGTACTTGGAAACTTTTTGTTGTTGTTGTTAAAGTGCCCAGTTTATTTAGCTTAAAGCAATTATTAAGAACAGAGCTTCTTGGTGAGCAGGAAGCAGTAGGACATGGAGCCTACAAGAAGACAACCAAACAGATGGACACTTTCAGATTTTGTTCTTGGGTGAGCCCTTGGACTACATTAATTTTTTTGCAGAGCGTTTCTTGGAAATAGTTGCAACACGTACATTTTGTTCATTGATTTATTTAAACAGAACATTTCATTTGTATGCTATTTTTTTTATATGACAGTGCTTGTTTCTTGATAAGTTATAAAATAATGCCTGTCCCTCTCTCTTCTTTTTTGTCTACGCGGGTAGAAGACAGGGATACTGCTAAACATCCTACATTACACAGGATGGTTCTTATGACAAAAAAATTATCCGGTTCTGCTGGGAGCGGTGGCACACACCTCTAATCCCAGCAGCTCGGAAACTGAGGAAGAAGGATCACAAGTTTGAGGATACCTTGGACAACTTAGCAACACCTTGTCTCAAAATAAAGGAAATTTTAAAAATAAAATAAAAAAGACTGGAGATATAGCACAGTGGTAGACCATCCTGAAGTCAATCCCCAGTTTAAAAAAAAAAAATTATCCAGTTCAAAATATCAATGCCGCTGAGGTTGAGAAACCCTGATTGAAAGAGAATGGAATGAACCAACCCCCTCAAATGGAATGTTAGACAATATTACTTTTGCAAAATACTTTGAGATACTTGGATAAAAGTTGCTGTGTAACTTTTTGAAAAAAAGAATAAAAATCGTGTTGCTACAAGTCCCCACGTCTCAGTGAAGTTGGATGTGTCTGACTCAGCTTCTTCCCGTATTTTAAAAGGTTATCTTTGCTCTCATTGGGGTTTGTCTTATTTTAAATCTTGCTTTTCCTCCTAAAGTTGTTGGAATTTTAAAGGTGTGCTCCTGTACCACTTAGTTATCTAAGTCAATTCTGGAATATTATTAAGAACCTTAGATGTTTTTAAACTGGTCTTGGTTCTGGACTAAAGGGTACTTATTTTCTTCTTGAGGTTGGGGAACCAGAGAAGGCTTTTAACAGCAAACCCACTGATGGCTGATCTGACAGCTCACTCCCAAGTGAAAAAGGGTTAAGTTATCAAGAGGGACCAGGGTTTTTCTCTGACTCTTCTCTTCCTTTTGCTCCTGGATAATTCTCTTCAGTAGCCCCTTGGAATCACACAGAGAATGACAAAGAAGGGAAAAGACAATTTCCAAAGTAGACACTCTCAAGAATCATATTTATTTTTTCTGGAACCATCTAGGAAAAAAAAAAAACAAAAAACCAACCACACAGACTAGACAGTTTTAAACCAAGCCTGCTTCTGATTTAAGTCATTTCCTTTCAGTTAGCCTGTCAAAATTCAACTGCATCGTATCTAGTGAGTCTGAAAACCAGATTGGTGCAAGATGTAGTTTAGGAATTCCTTTGACCTCGGCAGATGCTAGAAAATATTAAATGTGTTGGAAATCGGAGAGGTCAGGAAAATGAAAAAAAAGAGAGTTCATTTTCATGGACCATGAGTTGTGTACTTAGGTTTCTGGGAATATTTTCCTATGAAAAGATGATTTGACTAAGACTGAAGATTGGGAAAGAAAAACTAAACCATTGAACATCAGGTATGGACATATCATTTCTACCTATGAAAATTTATTTTGGACAGACACCTCTATCTCATTATCTATGGAAGAGCATTCTTCTAGTCTGCTAATGATGCTTTACATTAGTTCGAGGGATTCCTTAGTGGATGGTAAAAATCATAAAAGCATGGCATGCTAGAAGGCGCAAACGAAAGGATCTCCAAGGAGCTGCTCTGAGTGTTAGAAGCAGAAGGAGAAACAGGTTACCCACAGGCACTGTGCTCAGTCTTAACTTTGATGTTTCTGGGACAGACATTTCTCTAGAGTTTTCTTCCTTCCACTGTTTGAAAGGGATTATGGGAAGGCAGTTGGCTCATGGTGACGACATTAGTATTATGAATAATGCTTGGGGGCTAGGCCTAGGATGCTGGGAACTGACTGTTGGATTCCCAGAACATTTTACATAATGATGGCTGGGTTGCCAGGTCAGCAGAGTGACTGTCAAGAGAAAACGCAGGAAGCAGAAATCCACTGGAAGTAGATGCTAGAAACTAGATAGATAAACAGCATTTTGCAATAGTGTGTTTATTTTGTTTGCAGTATGGTGTGGTCCTGTTTATTTTACCATAATTTGTTTATTCTTTATTCACAGAAGCATATAGCTCGAAATGTATTCATTTGCTGCTTCTTAAGTGCTACTATCTCTTGACTTCTTGTGGTTGCTATAATCAGTCATGGCAGAAATCCATGACTTACCAACAAACCAGCAGTCACATCTATATTTTTATTTAGATTTTTCTTTTCCATGATGTTAAGTGGAGGGGTGGAACTAAGTTAAAGAAGAATATAATATGATCTGAGTGCTAGAAAAGTAAGATGGCAAAGAGATTTCTCATGCAGACTTGAGGGAGATTTCCCATGCAGAAAGCAGGGAGGTTTAACTTTTTTTAGGAGAACAAAGAGATATTCTGGAGTATCAATTGTACCTAGAGTGGGGGGAAAAAGCCTGTTAAACCTGGGATGATTTTTTTTAATGATATTTTAAAAATCACCACCATCAAATTAGGAAGCAAGGTGGTAAAGAGCAGAAGTTGGCAAACTTTAAAGGATCAAATAGTGTTCTAGGTTTGCAGACCATTTGGTCTTTGTAGCAACTACTCAATTCTCATGTAGTATGAAAGCAGCCAGAGATTGCACCAATGGGTTGTGTTCCAATGAAACTTTATTTATGGACATTGCAATTTGAATGCCTTGGAAGTTTCACATTTACAAAATAGAATTCTTCTTTTTATTGACCATTTAAATAAAGTAAAAACCATTCTTAGCTTACAGATCATGAGGTGTAATGGTAGATTTGGCATGCAAACTACAGTTTGCTGGCCCCTGGTATAGACGAAATCACCATGATTTTGGAATCATGACAGACTTGTGTTCAAAATCTGGCCCCACCCAGATTTTGGCTGGGGGCAAATTTCTTTGCCAAGCTTCACTTCACACGTATGGAAAAATGAGGATTCTAAAATCTCCCATTCGTGGTTATTATGGGGATTAAAAAAGATACTGTCAATGAAGTGACTAGTTCAATGTCGACTCTCCCTTTAAAAAATGGTAACAAGATAATGAAAACTATTTTATTAACTACATGTACTAAATTTCAGTGTTACTCACATTCACTGTGGGAACATGCTATCATTCATTTCGTTCTCAGGTCTACCACTAGTTTTATTCCATGAGGATTTGCTCATTCAAATGCATTTCTATAATCTCTTGCTAGAGTCCATAGATCCAGACTTAAAATGATACTTTCCCATGTGAACAGATCAATTAACACTCAAAACATGTTTTTCCTGAACCTTCTTACATTGCTCCAGGGAGAAGCTTGTCAGGTTCAAATTGCAATTTATACCTGGGAGTTGCTGGGTTCCTGGTTGGCCCTTCTCATCAGAGCTGGCAGGACAAGAAAGAATCTTTGGTTTCATTTCAGGGCTTTATATATGGGGCAGAGCAAGAGACCATCATAAGAACTGTGTCTCGCGGCTTTGGCTACATAGTGGAAATGAGCACCCAGAAGAAAACTTTGTTCTGAAAAAGTGTCCACATCTAACCCTTCAAGGTATCAGCATTTCTCTAACCCTATAATTTGTGAACATAGTCTTCCAGGGGTGTGTCCAGCCTCAATCTTGCTCACTTGAACCCAGATGTTTAGTTGAACTTCCCCTTTAAAAGAAATACCTCTGTTTCTCTATCACTTATTTTGATCGTGCCAAAATCAATATTTATGTGTGCTGAGGACTTAACCCAGGGGTGCTTTACTACTGAGCCACATCCCCAGCCTTGTCATTTTTTATTTTGATACAGGGTCTCATTAAGTTGCTTAGGATCTTGGTAAATTGCTGAGGCTGGCCTTGAACTTGCAATCCTCCTATCTCAGCCTCCTGGGTTGTTGAGATTACAGGCACGTACCACTGCATGTGGCACCAAATTAAAGTTTGAAGATAAGTTTGACCCATGGAACAGGACTAGGGTAAGGTCAGTGAGGCATTTACTTTGGATGCAAAATTTAAGAGATGACAAGCAAATGAACAACTCAGTCATCAAATAAATGGTATGATAATTAAATATCTTAAAATCAAAGTCAATGCAAGAAAATACAAAATGACCAAAATTTCAAAGTTTTAAGTCAAGACAGGATCAATAACAGTTCTGGCCAAGCCATACTAGATCCAAGACAATAGAAAATTTACCAATACTGATCCAATAGATCTTATTTAGACTTCTTCATAATTATTTCTCCCTTGGAAGCTACACCTAAAATTATTGCTGTAATCAAAAACATTGACCTAATAAGCGACTTAATGAGATCCTGTCTCAAAATAAAACATTTTTATAAAGGGTTGGGGATGAGGCTCAGCAGTAAAGCACCCCTGGGTTCAATCCCTAGTACAAACAGACATGAAAAGAGGAGTTGTGGCTCAGTGGTAAAGTGCTTGCGTAGCACATGCG
Organism: Urocitellus parryii; assembly: GCF_045843805.1. Taxonomy (NCBI): domain Eukaryota; kingdom Metazoa; phylum Chordata; class Mammalia; order Rodentia; family Sciuridae; genus Urocitellus; species Urocitellus parryii. Next base: position 18,882,619 of record NC_135540.1, on the reverse strand, counting down.
AGGCCCTGGGTTCGATCCTCAGCACCACATAAAAATAAATAAATAAATAAAGGTATTGTGTCCAAATAACTAAAAAAAAGAAAAGAAAAACAATTTAACAAACGAAAAATCATTGACTTATAAATCAAGTTGGTTCTTTCTCTTTCTTCATTTACTCTTTCTCTCCACATTCTCTTCTTTGACTGTTCTGTTCTCTCCTCTTTCTTCTGATATTTGCTCACATTTTTTTCTGCAACTGACAACTTTGACCCATTTACTCTTCCTCAGATTTTGCAAGGAAAATGATCAAAGAGCTCTTTTATTTACAGTAACTGAGTGGTTTCCTATAAGTCAATGCAAACTCTGAGGTCTCTCCCTGGCGGTGGTTTATGTCCTCTTGGCTTGAAGCCCGAGTGGTGACCTCTAACGATTCTCATGATCTCCTGACTGTGGACGTCTCCAATCTTCTCTATGTGAAAGCTGATAAACCACAATAAGGTCACGTTACTTCCCTTTAATCTCTCAGTGGTAATCTTAGAGTAGGTGCTGGTGAACGCAGCGGCCACTCCTCTGTGATTCCTGACGGTTACCAGCACATAATCTTTGGAGGGAAGGGTTTGAAGACCAAATGTTTGAAGTAAGCACCCTGGGATCTGCAGGGCTATTAATGTGGCAGCATCTGGCATTTATAATCTGAACAAAAGCTCCCTTCCTTTTTCTTAATCTTTATCCCAGATGGGAGCATGGCTCAGTACCAAGAAAGTTTTTAGTTTTTCTTCCCAGGGAAAGCTAAGCCAGAAGCACAGAATGCCACAGGGAAGTGACCATGGGAATAGGGGTCAGAGCTTTCATGTAGCTCATGCAGTATCTCAAGAACCATGGGGGCATAACCTCTGATGAATAATTTTTAAAGGCAAGCAATTATATTAACATTGATTCAATCAAACTCTTGTGACTCCATAGCAGATAATCAGGAAGAATCACGGTGTGGGAGAACTTTTATTACTTTTCAAGTGTTTAAAATTGTGTTTGGCTTCTTGGTTGTCAGACTGTATATGTGTTATAGTTCCTTTAGTGCAGAACCGAAGCTCTAAAACAGTAAAATAAACATGTCACATGTTTATTCACATATTGTCCAAACACACATCAAGTGTTTTTGTGGTTGGTTTGAAGCTTTGATTTTGGTTTTCTGTATTTGTTTTTCTTTTAAGAAACAATGTGAATATCCTGTGCTGGGATAGGATGGGAGTTGGGGGAGGTAGCTTTTTCCAGATGATGGGAGAAACTCAAGTTAGTTCTTTCAGGCTTGGAAAACTTCCTGCATTAAATGGAATTAGAGATGCATTTGAACAAGACCAAAAAAAAAAAAAAAAAGGATGCTCTCTGAGAAGATGAGGGGGGAAGTCTTTTTCAGGCAGATGAAAACTACCAGCTTGCTGAGGCAGATTGACCTTCAGTCTAGATCAGTGGTTCTCAAGGTCAAGCGTGTCTGGGAATCACTTTCAGAGCTTGTCAGATACACTGGGCCCCACCCCAGGGCTTCTGATTTGGTGGATCAAGATAAAACTTGAACATTTACATTTTTAATAAAATCCTTGGAAATGCTGCTGCTGATCCAGAGAACCACTGATGTTTTTATTTTTAATTGGGATAGAGAACAGGAGCATGGGAGGAACTCTAGACAGGGCAGAGGGGTGGGAGGGGAAGGAGGGGGCAAGGGGTTATTAATGATGGTGGAATGTGATGATCATTACTATCCAAAGTACAGGTATGAAGACACGAATTGGTGTGAGTATACTATGTATACAACCAGAGATATGAAAAACTGGGTTCTATATGTGTAATAAGAATTGTAATGCATTCTGCTGTCATATATAAATTAAAAAAATTCCAACATTTTAATGAAAAATTTTAAACATATAGAAAAGTAGTAAGATTTTATAATGAGCATTTGTTTAAAACTACCAGCTAGATTCTAGTTCGTTTTTCCATTATAGTAATGACTTCCCTCAAGTCGTACCCTTCAACACATTTTAAGGGTACAGTATAGTACAGTAGACGTGATGTTGTCCACTGGATCTCTAGAATATTCATCGTGCGTAACTGAAACTTTCTGTAACTCCCCGTTCCTCAGGCCCCACACCCTTGGTTGCCACCAATCTACTTCCTGATGCTGAGGTGACTATTTTACGTATCCCATGTAAGTGGAATCCTGCTGTATTTGTCTTTCTGTGATTGGCTTATGTCACTTAGCACAGTGTTCTCAGGGTTCATTCCTGTCGTTGAATATTGCAGGTTTCCTTCTTTTTTAAAAGGCCAAGTATTATTTCAGGTACAGACCTCTCGCATTTTCTTTATCCATTCATCTGTTGATGGACATGTAGGTTGTTTCTGCATCTTGTCTATGATGAATAAGAATGACATAAATGGCAGTATGAATATCTTTTCAAGATGCTGATTTTAATTCTTTGGGAGATTATACTCAGAAGTGGGGTGACTGGAACACAGGATAATTCTCTATTTAAATTTTTTAAGATGCCTCTCTATATTGTTTTCCACTGTGGTTGCCCCATTTAACATCCTGCCAGCTGTGTACAAGGGTTCCAATTTCTGCATATTCTCACCCACACTTCTTATCTTTTGATTTTTGATAATGGCCATCCCATTTGGGCGTGGGTTGATGGCCTTTGGTGGTTTTGATTTGCATTTCCCGATAATGTTGAGCATCTTTGTATGTCTCCTTTGGAGACATGCCTATTCCAGATTTTGCCAATTTTTTTAATAAGTTTTATTTTTGTTTGTTTTTATGCTATTGAGTTATAGGATTTCCTCATGTATTTAGGACGCTAAGCCCTTTTCAGGTATATGGTTTGCAAATGTTTTTTCCAAAACTTGGATTTTCATTCAGTTAATCATTTCCTTTGCTGTGTAGAAGTGGTTTAGTCTGATAAAATCTTACTTGCCTAGTTTTTGCTTTTGCAGTCTGTTGGAGCTATATTGAAGAAATCATCGCCCAGGCCAATGTCATGGAGCTTCCTCCCTGTTTTCTTCTAAGAGTTTTATAATTGTAGGTCATGTGTTTACATCATTAATCCATTTGGGGGTGATTTGTGTGTGTGTGGTGTAAGAAAAGGCTCCCAATTCATTCTTCTGCCTGTAGTCACCTAGTGTTCCCAATAGTATTTGTTTAAGAAACCATCTTTTCCCGTTTCTGTGTTCTTGCTCACAGGTCAATTGATTATATATCTGTGAGTTTATTTCTGGGTCTTCTCTTCTGCCCTATTGTTCTATATGTTTTTCTGTATGCCAGTACCCTACTGTTTTAATTACTGTACCTTTGTATGTAATATACTTTGAAATCAGAGAGTGTTAGATCTCCAGCTTTGTTTTTCTTTTTCAAGATTGTTTTAGCTTTGGGGGTGTCTTTTGTAACTTATGAATTCTAGGATTTGTTTTTTTTTTTTTTCTGTGAAAAAATGCCATTGGGATATTGATAGAGATTCTGTTGAATCTGTAGGGTGCTTTGAATAGTGTGGGCATTTTAATAACATTAAGTCTTCTAGCTTGTGTACATGGAAGGTCCACTTGTTTTTGTCTTTAATTTCTTTTATTAATGTCTTATAGTTTTCAGTGTATAAATCTTTTACCTCCTTTGTTAAATTTAGTTGTAAATATTTTATTCCTTCTGAGGTAATTATAAATGGGATTCTTTTTTAAATTTTCTTTGTTGAATAGGGTATTATTATGCATTGCAACACAGCTGATTATTGTGTGTTGATTTTGTGTCCTGCAATTTTATCAAATTTAGTTATTAGTTCTAACATCTTCTAGAGAACCTTTAGGGTTTTTAAGTTTTTGTGGGTTTTGGAGTATTGGGAATCGACCCTAGGGCACTTTAATGAGGCCTAGCCTCATTAAATTGCTGAGGCTAGCCTGGAACTTGTGATCCTCCTGTCTCAGCCTCCTGAGTCACTAGGATTACTGGAATGTGTCACAGTTCTCGGCATCTTTAGGGTTTTATACATGTAAGTTGTTATGTGATGCACACTTCAGGTATAATTTATTAGGAATTATTATTATTATTTGGGTATTTATTAAGACACTTAAATTCTACCAATATTCTTTTTTTTTACATCCTCATTCCACTTTATTTTATTGTTTTCCTCCACATTTTTTATGTGCACAAAATATAGCAATATAATTTGGCCAGTATCACTCCCCAGAACTTCCTGCCTCTGTCCCCTCCTCCCACCCCGGGTCCCTATCCTCTACTGATCTCCCTTGCTTTCAATGACCCCCCCCCCTTTTATTTTCATTTTTCCTTTCTAGCTTCCACATATTAGCGAAAACATATGACCTTTCACCTTCTTGAGTTTTCTACCAACATTCTTGAAGATAGAAAATGTTTTGTTGAAAAAAAACATCATTTAAAAAATCCAAATATTTCAAACTCTGTATAATGTTTTTACCAAGTTTGTTTTGGTAATACAAAGGTACTCAGATAACGGTCGAATAAAGTAAAATCATAACCTTCTCTGAAGGAAGTTGAATGAGAAGATGAAAGAAATCTGCAACATTTAGAAGATGTACTAAAGGCACAGATTTAAGTGTTGGGTGGAAGTTTCAAGCCATTGTTTGAGGAAGGAAACAGATCTCCAGCAAGTGTTTTAAGAAAGAAAAGCAAATCCTCTGGAATCTGTCAATCACAGGCAGTGCTGTAAGGAGAAAGAGCTCAGTGATCTGCGAGACACTTGGCTTTTGCTCAGAGGATTAATTCTGAATCCAGGTATTGGCACTTACCAGTGGTGTAATCCTGGAAAAACTGTCACTGACTGGGGCCCCAGCTTCCTTTTCTGTAAAATGAAGATATTATCTATCTTTCAGGTAATTGTGGAGGCAAGACGCATGTGTTAGCTTGCCTGGCATGTAGGAGTCACTCAACAAATAGCATCATGCGGCATAGCTTTCCCTTGGCCCTGCATGTTCTCTCTGATTCTTCTGATAGTTCTTTCCTCATATGTGGGTGACCTCCTCTTGCATGTGCTCCTCAGAACTGTGATGTGTCTCGAAGGGAACTCTGCACATCCCTGGAGTCCTCTCACCACGAGCTGGTCTCTGATACTCTGTCCTGGGAATTCTAGTTGCATTGCTCCCCTGGAACAATTTTTATGTCTCAGGGATTCCTATACTTCATTGTCTGGTGTTTAGTGTTTGGAAACTATTATTTCACATATTTTGTCCTTTTTTCCTCTTTTGTTTCAGGTAATAGAATAAATATAATCTCTGCTATTCCACCCTGGCTGGAAGTAAAGATGAATTACTTTTAATTTGTTTTTGCTTTATATAGTGAAATATCTCATCCATACATAGGAGCCTTTTAAATATGTATGTACATTTTTTTTTTTTTGGTACCAGGGATTGAACCCAGGGATGCTTAACCACTGAGCTGCATCCTCAAACCTTTGTTATATTTTGTTTATTTATTTCGAGACAGGGCCTTGCTGAGTTGCTTACACCTCACTTTTGCTGAGGCTAGCTTTGAACTTGAGATTCCTGCCTCAGCCTCCTGAGCCACTGGGATTATGAGCATGAGCCACCATGCCTGACTTATATGTACATTTTTTAATGAAAAAATGAACACACTTCTGTACCTCCCTCTGTGACTCTCCCCAATTCCATTCTCTTTCCTTCTCCCCAGAGAAAGCAATTCTGAAATTCATGTTCATCACAATTTTTTTCTTTATTGCTTTACCACCAATGTGTGCCTGCTTAAATAACATTTTCTAGTCTTGCCTGTTTCTGTACTTTTCACAAGTGAAGCCCTAGTTTATGTATCTTTTTACAAATTGCTTTGTTCCACATTATTTTTTGTGTTATTCAGCCACATAGATGTTGCCAAATTTATCAACTTTTCCTTTAAAATTGTCAATTAAGAAAACTCCTTCAAAAAATTCTTCATCACCCTCAGGATTGTGGAGATTTTCTCCTTTGTATATTCTCAAGGCTTTATTATTTTTATTATTATTAATTTTTTTGTCTTTCTTTTGGATCTTTATTCACTTAGAAGTGGTTCCATGGGCCAGTGAACTGTGTGATTATGTAGTACAATTAGGTTGTAGTGAAGTGCAATACCAACTCTACCATCTATCAACTGGATGTATGTGCACAGATTCCCATTCTCTTCCATAGCTCATGTGTTTATTCCTGTGCCAATATCACAATTGTTAATTACAATAACCTTACAATACATTGGTTAACTGGTGGGGCAAGTTTCTACCTTCTTTTTGACCCATTGAACTTTGTTTACATCTTAGAAATGGATTGTCAAATTCCATCAAAATATCTTGAAATTTTAATTTGCATTTTACTAAATTTATAGATCCTTTTGAGGAGGAATTACACTTTTACAATGAAATATCCTCTAATCCAGAAGCATGCTATTGATGTCCATTTATTTAGGCCTTCTTTAATACATTTTAAAATGCTTTGATTTTCTTTTTGTGGTACTAGGGTTTGAACCCAGAGACTTGTACATGCAAGGCAAGCACTATACCAATTGAGCTATATCCCCAGCTTGATTTTCTTCATAAAAAAATTTTATATCTTTTGTTAGATTTATTTTATTATAGATGACAGCAGAATGCATTACAATTCTTGTTACACATACAGAGCATAATTTTTCATATCTCTGGTTGTATACATAGTATATTCACACCAATTTGTGTCTTCATACCTGTACTTTGGATAATAATGACATCACATTCCACCATCATTAATTACCCCATGCCCCCTCCCTTCCCTCCCACCCCTCTGCCCTATCTAGAGTTCGTCTATTCCTCCCATGCTCCCCCTCCCTATCCCATTATGAATCAGCCTCCTTATATCAAAGAAAACATTTGGCATTTGGTTTTCAAAGAAGGTATCTTTAACATTTCACTGTGAAATATGGTAACAATTTCCCTTTTTTCTGTTGAAATTTTCTATAATGCATGCATGTAATCTACTTTCCCCCAATATCCTTTAACAGTTCTAGTTACTTTGAGGTCCTGACAGATATCTCTAACATCTAGATCACCTCTGAATTTACTTCTATTGATTCCTTTATCTCTTGACAGTTTCAGTTTGTCTTTTCTTTTCCATTTTCTGTCACTCAAATATCAAATGGAGTGTCAGTTGTGCGTTGAAGAACAGTAGATATTGAGGCAAAAAGTATTTAAGCCTGGGAGTGGGCATGCCTCGTCTATTAGGACAGTTGTGTCATGTAGAGTCAATCCCATCATAGAGATGGAACTAGATTAGAGTTTTGTTATTGTCACCTTTGTTATTACTGCAACACAAGATTGAAATTCCCTGGGCAGTGGGATGTACATACCTTGTGCTTAGTGTGTGACTTGGTTTTATTCCTGCCGTATCCCTAGCTTGCAGCAATTCCTTCACATTGCACCAAAAAAGGAGTGATTTCCTTCTAGTAGTACACTGCTGTCACTCATTACTAATGGTAGACTCCGGGTGGGCGGGCAGAAATAGTTGTTAGTTATCCTGGTCCACTCTTGGTCTTAGGCAACTGTGTGGACATGGAAGTCGGGGAGTGGAAATTTGGGGTATTCCTGCTGACATCCATCCATGTTACCCATAGTCTCCATGGGATTGATAGTGGCTTACCATTCCTCCAGTGTCAGCAGACCCCTGATTTATATATAGTTGTAGGAGTCTGAGCCCAAGAGGCATCCTGTGCTTTGCCCAAGAGCAAAGCTTTTTTTTCTATCCTTCCTTCAGGAAGTGGGTCTTTGCACAGGGAAGCAGGCAGCAGTCAGTGATCATCTGCACACTTGTTCCACCAACAGGGACTTTCTTGAGTCTGCTTCCCTATACTTGGTTCTTTCTGTGAACACCTAGGAGAAGCATGCAGAAAAGAACTTGCAAGTAAGTGCCAATTCTCTTTCTGTCTGGGGATCCCAGTTATTCCAAGCTGATACACTAGCCTGTACTCAGGCTTTAAGAAGATAGTGAGTAATCTTAGCTGATTTCTTCATAGCCCTCTTTAAGGCAGCCATCTCTTCTGTTTCTGTTCTTTCTAAGGTGAAACAGTTCACGTGTCCCATCTCTCTATGGAATTCACTCTTTAGAATTCAGTCTACTGGGTGGTCTTGTTACTCTAGCTCTCTGATGAGTTCAATAAAAGATAAAATTTCATTGATTATCCATGTTCTTCTTGTTGGTAAATTGGAAGCAACCTTCTCTAGCAGCTTTTTACATCCTAAGCACAAGTGGAACTCTCTCGTGAGTCTTTAAACAGGGTCATTTTATGATCTGTGTCAGCTAGGTTTCAGACCACAAACCTAAGTCCCCTACTAGGAAGCATAAACACACACACAAAATTCACACACAGGTTTATTACAGGGAGTTGGCTTATGCAATTTGGGGACTGGTTAAGCAGTAGGGCTGTTGTCTTTGCTTCTGAGTCTGCAGTTGGAAGTCTACAGAGAGGAAAGAACAGAAGATCATAAGCAGGTTGGAACACAGTAGCATGAGCTGGAATTCTGTGAAGGCAGACTGAATCCTGTGTCCAGTATTGTTGCCTCTGAGGATGGTGATGGGGATATTCTGTGGGACCTGGACCCCTTGTTACAAAACTCTCCACACCACCTCACCTAGGAATCAGAAAAGCTAAAGAAGGGAGAAGGGGAAGGGAGAACCATTGCAGGACCAGTGAGGTGGCTCAGAGAAGCAAAAACATCTACCACATTTTAAAGTCAGTAAAGCATTTTGTCTACTATAAAATGGCTGTTGCTTCTTTCCTTCCTTCCAACTCACTAGATTGCTCGTGTAGCCAACCTAACAGGAAAAGCCCTTCAGCTTAGCCAAGCGGACACACTGCAAAGTCACCAAAGATAACTCCGCAGTCAGGGCCCTATTCTTCCACTAGTTCTCATTCATTATGGCTGTTTGCTCATGTGTTTTGTTATTTTTGATTGTGAACTCTTCATTTTTCTTAGAAATTAATTTGTGGGAATTCTTATAGACTTGGTTTGGAGTTGGGTTTTTACAGAATTTAGTTTTTATTAGCTTCTCAAGGAAACTGGGATACTACTAGTAAGTGACCATACCAAATTCTTAGTTTGATATTTTTGGGCTATACAAGTTATATAATTTTGGGAGCAAATCCACAGTGACAAAAGAATTGTGGATCCAAATTCTTAGCATCATTTTTTTTTCTCCGTTTTTTTTGTGCCATTTTAAAGTTTTTCTTTGTTTTTTTTTTTTTTTTTTTTTTTTTTGGTGTGTGTGTGTGTGTGTTTGTAATGCCTTGGAGATTGGGAGCAGATTTACTTCTTGTTCACCTTTACACTAAGAGTACAGCCCATTAGGGCCTGAAGTCATGTAGGGGTGGGAGAAAATAAATTTTGCTAGATCCCTACATTAGCATGTTCCTGGGTTTATTTTAGGTTTCAATTATGGAAGAAAAAAATTGAAGGAAATGTCTTTAAAAGCATCATTAAAAAAAATTAGACTATACCATAGCTATACAGTTCTCAGAGAATGAACAATTTGATAAAAATCTTTATTCTGAATATTTAAGGTTAACTTAGAATTTAAACTTAAATTTTGAGCTATTTTAAAATAAAATGTTTTTATAATAGTTCCCTGTCATCTTTAGTAAAAAAAAAATACCAAGCATATTTTAAATTTTCTTTTTCCTTATTCAGAATAATCACTCTGTGTATTCTTAAACATCTGGTCATACAATAATCTTACAAGGCAGAGATTATTTAAAATATTCATTTAAAAACCCACAGAACCCTAAAGCAAAGTTCTTCGAGCATGGGGATTAAAAAATAATGAATGTACTACTGGATGCTAATTTTGATTTTGGTAAGATCCACCATGATTACATTTTAGAAGAGCTGTCCTTTTCTTGGTGTCTTCTGAGGATGTTCGACCTTGGCTTTAGTGACACTGATGGAAATACCAACAACTTGTTTTTGTTTTTGTTTTTCCTTGCTGCAGATGGGACCCTGGAACTCCTACATGCTAGACAAGCACTCTACTTCTAAGCTACACCCTCAGCCCCTAGTAGCTTACATTTATTGATCACTTACTGTTTGCCAGCATCAAACCTTATATGGTTGGTGCTATTATTATTCCCACTTTATATTTATATTTGGGGAATGGAAGTGCAGGAAAGTTAAGTAACTTATTCAAGGTCACAGCTAATGCGTTAAAAACTTGAAATATGAACACAGGAGGTTTGGCTCCAAGGTCAATGGTTTAGTATTCAATTGTGCTGTCTTTCCAGCGTTATTCTGCCCAAGGAGACAGGCAGAGCCACTCTGCACTCCTGAGGCAGGACACTTACATTTTACCACCTTCCCATTTGGAAAGATCTCACACCTACAGAAAATTTGCAAGATGAAGACCCTGAGCACTGTTTGTCTAGACTTTTAGATCTTTTCTTCTCTATTTCCCTTTTTGAATCCCTTTGCAAACATCACTATCATTCAAGCTTAAATATTTATCCTTATATCTCTAAGAAAGAGGGTATTCACTTATCTTATTGTGGCCCATTATTAAATTTCTGTTATTATTTGATTATCCTTTCTGTTTTTTTTTTAAGTCCAAGATCTAATAAAGAATGACTCATTACATTTAGTTGTTAGACATCTTTTGTCTCAGTCTAGAGAAGCTCCGTATCCTCCATCCCCCACTTTTTTTTTTTTTTTAATGACATGGCCTTTGAAAAAAAGTCCAGCCCAGCTATTTTTTCCGAATATCCCTCCATCTTTATTTGTCTGACTGCATCCTAAGGATTAGATCTGGACAGGAGCATCCAGAGGTGATGTGGGTCCTTACAGGCAGGAGCCACCACACCCAGCGACATATTGCTTTTAAAACTAAAAAATCTTGGGGCTCGGGATGTGGCTCAGCGGTAGCGCGCTCGCCTGGCATGCATGCGGCCCGGGTTCGATCCTCAGCACCACATACCAACAAAGATGCTGTGTCCGCCGAGAACTAAAAAATAAATATTAAAAATTCTCTCTCCTCTCTCACTCTCTCTTAAAAAAACAATAAAAAAAAATAAAAATAAAAATCTAGCAAAGACTTTAAACTTTGGTCATATCAAAATAAGATACATGTTATATCAAAATTATTCCCAGAGAAGTTAAAGGGATAAATTTAAAAGTCTAATCTTTGAAAGAAAACATAAATGAATTATTTGTCAGTTAAAATTAAAGGGAAGACCTTTAAGAATTTTATACTTCCAATATGTAAACCAATAGGCACCCTAATTTAAAAAGACAAACAAACAAATAACTGCTTATTTAGCTGAGTGAGGTGGTATATATTCTTAATCCGAGAGAATCAGGAGGCTGAGGCAGGATAATCATAGTGCAAGGCCAGCCTCAGCCATTGAGCCAGACCCCTATCATAATAAAAAAATAAAAAGGGATGGGGATGTAGGTCAGTGGTAAAGGTCCCTGGATTCACTCTCCAGTACCTGACCTGCCCAAACAAACAAATGAACCAATCCTGCATTTACTTAAATACAGATTTTAGGTTAGGAAGTTTTGCTATAAGGACACTAAATCAATAATTAGCTTTCAAAAGTTTCAAAAACAAGTTGAAAAGGTGCTTGTGGTCTGCTGCACCAAACAACATCTTTGCTTATGTTTTCCAAAGTCAGGAAGAAGAGAAGGGGCTCTTGGTGAACTGTTCTCCAACTAGGACCCAGCAAAACAGGAAAGGGTTAGAGAGGCAGCTGTCGGGGAGATGAGAGAGTGTCAGGAAGAAGCAGAGGGAAATGTCTGGGACATCTGTTACTGTGCTGCTAAGAGATGCTTCCTTTTTCCAACTGGCCCCAGGGGACAGCCCCAGAGAAGACAGGGACAGAGCCGTGGTTGGGAGAGGGGTACTGGGCAGCCAACCTCCTACTCAGGCCCGTCAGCCTGCCCCCCAGGAAGGAGGCTGTGGCGACGTTGCCAGCCTTTGGTTTGGGATCCAAGGATGAAGAAATGAACGCTGGACCCAGAAAGAACGAGGCCCAGGCAAGGCTTTATGTATGAAGGGATTTCTGCTCCAGCCCATGGGAGACAGTCCCTGGGGAAAGAGAGCCCAGGCTGACTCAAGGGAACAGCAAACGGGAGTACCTTTCAGGGCATCTCTGGGATAGGCGGGGGCTGGTCCCTTGATGTCACCACACGCAGAGGTGGCACTTCTTCGTGTGTTGTGCGTCTCATTGCGGTCCTGCTCCCAGAGCTGGAGGCTGATGCTCTTATCTCCCGATTATCTAGAATGGTTGCACACACCCCAAGACAGAGAGCTGGCTTGGATGTCTTATTCCCTTCAAAGACGTTCATCCCTGAGTCCTAAGGAGTCCTGTTTTCCATGGGGGGTCCCTGACTGTGTCAGAAAGGGGGGAAGCACTCTGGCTTTTGACACCAACCTGTCGTGAAAAACCTGGGGAGGACTTAACACAGAAGGAAGACTCAACACGGGCTGGGCAGAAGCCAAGCCTGGAGAAATCAACCAAATGTCAACCAAGCAGTTGTTGTTGTTGTTATTATTATTATTATTTGTTCCAATTAGTTCTATATGACAGTAGAATGCATTTTGACTCATCATACATAAATAGAGTAAAACTTCTCATTCTTCTGGTTGTATGTGATGTAGAGTGACACAGGTCATGTAATCCTATATGATATAGGGTCATAATGTCCAATTCCTTCTACTATCCTTCCTGCTCCCATCTCCCCTCCTCTCCCTTCACTCCCCTCTGCCTAATCTAAAATACCTCTATTCTTCCCTACCCACCCCTCCTCCATTATGAATTACAACCACATATCAGAGAAAACATTTGGCCTTTGATTCTTTGGGATTAGTTTATTTCATTTAGCATGATATTCTCCAGTTCTATCCATTTACTGGCAAATGCCATAATTTCATTCTTCTTTAAGGCTGAGTAATATTCCATTGTGAGTATATATACCACACTTTCTTTATCCATTTACCTATTGAAGGGCACCTAGGTTTGCTCCATAATTTAGCTATTTTGAGTTGAGCTGCTATAAACATTGATGTGGCTGCCTCACTGTAGTATACTGATTGTAAGTCCTTTGGATATGAATCAAGAAGTGGGATAGCTGGGTCAAATGGTGGTTCCATTTTGAGTTTTCTCCATACTCCAGACAATCATTATTAACATATTTTCTTAGCTGTTATGCTCATTTTAATTCCAATTTAAAACTGTATTTGTTTTTTTGCTTAGATTTTTTTTCCCTTCCTAAATGAAGACCTCTATTTTGTCATGGGACAGTTTTTAGAAACAAATTTGAATGGAATGAGGCACAAACATCTTCATCCTATAAACCACTCCTGTGTTGGCCTCATCTTGAAAGGTCACGACGTAACCATAACTCCTATTACAGATGGCCTGGCTCAGGTGTTCAAGGACACTCTCCTTCTCATTTTCTCTTCCAACTGGATGAGGCTGCTCAGACTAACCAGTCAACACCCACACCACTCTGACCACACCTGTGATTGGGGCATACAGTGTAAAGAAGTGTGGATTTCCCTTCCTCCTATTTCTCCCAGTTCTCTTGGGTTCTATGTAGGGTACAGACATAATCAGGACTCTCGCCCGAGCCTGGGCAGGTGACAGAACTTGCTTGGAGTGGGCCGGCTAAGAAATACGACAAAAAATCACATGACACAGAAGATAGTTTTAAAGAGCGGGGCAGGATGGCTGTTTGACCTGGAGGGTCAGGTTCCATGAGAGCCCGCCTTTGCTTTATTTATATGGGGGAACTTCAAAGGCTTTCTATGGAATGTTCTTAGCCAATTAAGGTAGGAGGTGGGCTGTCCAGTTCCCCAAGGGTCACTCCCAACTCTGGTGCTGTAAGATCAGTCTTCCTAGGCCACGGAAGACAGAGGTCACATTCATTGTGCAATCCTTTAAGTGGGAGGAGTCACAAAACAGCTTGCAATGCCAAACCCAAATCTCCCAGGTTCCAAGGCTCAAATAGCTCAGGGGTGGCTCCCCACACAGGACTCTCCTGCGATGAGGTAGCCCAAGATGGACCGGTTGGGAGCTGCTCTGAACCAATTCTGAGCACTGCTGGGTCCAGTCTGGTTGCTATTTATAGGAAGGATAAGGAGCAAAGTTGATTGTAGGCATTGCCCTAAACAGGCAGGGTTGCCAGACATAGAGCCTGGTATGTCAAAGTCAGCCTGCAACTTGCCCAGCTACCACTCACTCCATGAATTAATTATTTGTGTGTCTGGGTGTGCACATATGACTTTTACTGTGAGACTCAGGAAAATCGCGCTGTTGATTTATAGATAGCGATTATATAGCATAGACTCCATTTTTCAGTGCTGCTGTCCCTTTGTGAAGTCTGGGTCAGTCTTCCTCAGATCTGTCCTCTGCAGGCTTGTTGCAGTTTCTCAAAGGTCGGCTGCTGTTTAGCAGCGTGTCCATTGTGAAGTGTAGAAATCTCCCATTCTCCCTGGGACCTTTGACCTGGGTGCATATTGGGTGCCCTCAGTACCATGCTAACTCTTAGGCTGTGTTGGACACAGCTTCAAAATTCACATGCTGGATTCTGGCACCCTCCTCCCCACCCCCTTCCCCCCCCCCCGCCCCTCCTTTTTGTTTCAAGGTATTTCCTGTACACTTGGAGCAGCCTTTTGTACTCACAGTGCAGCTTGGTCAAGGAAAGGTGGAGTTCCTTGACTTTCTTCTCTCCTCCTCTGGCTGACAAGACCAGGAGAAAATTAATGGTTGCTTCCTGTTGTCAGCTAGCTTCCCCCCACCCCCACCCCCACAGCTGGGGCTACTAGGCAGCAGGTTAGCCATTCTCTACGTTCACCTAACCTGTTTCTCCACATCTTTGCCAACATCTGGTATTGTTGCTATCTTCTCTTTTTAGCTGTTCCGATCGGTATGTAACAGTATCTCAGAAGAGTTTTAATTTGCATTTCTGAAATAAGTGGAGATGCCGAACATCATTTTTTTGGGTGCTGATTTTGCCCCCTCTATCTCCTGTTTTGAGAACTATCTGTTCATATCTTTCGCCCATTTTCTAGTTGGATTTTTCTTTCTCCTGTTGAGTTTTAAGAATTCTTTAGACACCTAGATGCCAGCCCTGGTTGGATCTGTGGTTTGCAAATATTTACTCTGTTCAGGGGCTTGTCTTTTCCTCCTCTTCACATGGGCTTTCACGGGGCAGGTTTGCAGATTTTCACAGATTTTATGAGGTTCCATTAATCAATTCTTCCTTTGGCATCACATCTAAGAACTCTTGACCCACCCTATGATCTTCTTTGTGTGGATTTGTATCTTTTCCCAGATTTGGGGAATTTTCAGCTATTATTTCTTCAGATACTCTTTCAGCCGATCCTTATGCCACTGTGGTGATACAAATATTGGACCTTTCATTATTGTTCCACGTCCAAGTTCTCAGCCTCAGGTTCAAAGCTTCTCTCTGATAATCTCTACTGAGCCTGTCCCAGGGAGAGGCCTTTGGGTTTTTTATTTTTATTTTTCCATTACTCTTATGGTATTTTCTGGTTTTATAATTTGTTCTGTTTCATTGCTGAGATTTTCTATTTTTTTTTTCCATTTGTTTCAAGACAATGGATTCATAAACATTGGAGCTGGAGCTTTTGGGTGGGGTGGGGGGTACCTGGGTTTGAACCTAGGGGTACTGGATCACTGCACCACATCCCCAGCCCTATTTTGAATTTTATTTAGAGACAGGGTCTCTCTGAGTTGATTACTGCCTTGCTTCTGCTGAGGCTGGCTTTGATCTCAAGATCCTCCTGCCTCAGCCTCCTGAGCTGCTGGGATTTCAGGCAGGCACCATGGTGCCCAGAGCATTTTTTATGATGCCTGGTTTAAGATCCCTGTCGGATAAACCTCATCTTGGATTTTTCTCAGTGTTGCCATCGGTTCATTGTCTTTTCTTATTCATGTTGTGATTGTCTTGGTTCTTAGTCTGACCGATATTCTCAATCATATCCTGAACACATTTTTTCAATTATTTTGGGAAGACCTGGATCCCATCAAAACGTTTTATTTGAGCAGTTTTCTCCCTGTTCAGAAATAGCACAGAGATAGGTCCTGGCCTCATTTTGCACGCTGTGGTTCCAATGGCAGCTGAATTTCTGCAGCCTCTGTGTTCTTATTTTCTTCTGCTAGGTTCATCAGGTGGCCCTGGGTTCCATGTGCTCCCTGCTGCTCTTTCGAAGCCAGTGGAAGGGAAGTTCCAGACCTGGACGCCGGGTGACTTGATGAGGAGCAGTTTGGTGGCATGCCCTTGGTGGCTCCCCCAGGCTGCATCAGTGTCTCTGGGCACTGGCTAGCCTCAGACCTCTGGGTCTAAGAGGCCTCTTGATGGGGCAAGTTGTGGCTTCTGCCAGATGTGCCACCTGCCTCACTATTTCTTGGCAGAGCAAGGGACTAGGGAAGGACAGTTCCCTGCTTGCCACAAAGCTCCCAACCGATAGCCCTTGCCTGCAGTGTCCAGCTCACCTGGTGTTGTCAGCGGACTCCTGATCCTCCAGGGGAGGACTGAACTCACTGTGGACTCCCAGTGGACTTCTGTTGGGTGGGCAGGCGCCAGATGCCCTCCCACCGTGCTATCCTTTCATCCCCGGGTTGCAGGCCAGCTCACCTTCCTCTAACCACCTCCAGTGATCTCCTTTGGTTGTCTCATGCTTTTTCTAAAGTTTACAGTTGAGCAGGAAGCCAGGACTCTGAGCCAGCTTCTGCAGACTGGACATCTGTGTGCTCCTGCTAATGCCTTCTGCAGACACTTTTTGGGAAGTTGGCGGGGACATGGGGACAGACAGCTGTTTGAAGAAGCAGGCCCACGTTAGGTGAAATAACAGAAGTGGCTTCTCATTGGTTTAGAGCTTGATAACTTATTTTAAAGTTTATTTCTTGAAGATTGCCTCCCAACATTTCCCCCAACAACCTCTTTCACCCTTGCACAGACTGTGACAACTGGAGTTTTACAGTGGGGCTCACCATACCCCAGAACACCGCGGGATGTGCTGAATAAAAAGAATTGTCCTTCCACCTCATCCTGCTTCACCTTCCCCTACAACTTATCCCCTCTGCAGTCAAAGTTTCTAGGAAGCAACAGTAAACGCAGATTGAGTCATTCCCAAACCATAAAGTAACTGCAGATTTAATAGTCGTAAAGTCGCATATTGGAATAAGTCATTGATAATTATCAGTTGAATGAGTGACTCATTTGCCATTTCTAAGAAGTTTTCTTTGAGTCTCTGAATCTCTCCTTCCCTAAATTTAAATAATTGAATTACCATGTATTTGCATGTGTGCCTAGTGGAGGGTGTAAGCTCTGGCTGTGCATTTCTGTAGTTTCCTGTCCTGCCCTTCATGTCAGGGACATCATCGGCAGGTCCAGTTTGTTGAACTCTTCTCGACTGGTGAAGTTCACACGAATGTTAGACAAAGCTAAAGATGGGCTTTAGGAGTATGTCACTGGATCTTCATTAAAAGCAGCAGTCGATGATGCTGGTTCGAGTTCCTCCTCCCTACCCGACATCCTCAGGATGCCTTCAGGGATCCTTCTTGGTTTAGTTCAGACCCAATCTGGGGGCAGTGCTCACACAGTGCCATCATAGATGCAAAGACCAGTAACTGACACTTGAATTCAGTTTTCCAGGAAGTCATATTCAGCCTTAAACAGAATGCCACCAGACAGGCACTTCTCGCTTCACATTAGCCTTGGAGTCCTGCCCTTTCCCCCAGATGCAGACAGGCCATCAAAACAAACCTTCACTGGACACATGGGCTCCCATTATAGGATACAGGCTTGTGGTTTAATTGCTTATTTAACTACATCTTTTACCCATTCGTGGCTATAAACAATGGGCAAGGAGAACTGAGCTAATTTTCCTGTCCACTTTCTCTCCAGCCCCTAACACAGTGCCTGACACACAGTGGAAGTTATTATTTAACAATTAACCATTTCAGACACTGGTCGGAGGAGAGGTAGAGTCTAAAATAGGAAAGAACTGGTTGTTTCCTCTAAGAGCTTACAGCTTTGGTGAGGAAGATGGACGGGCAAATAGCTAACAATAATGTAAGTTGCTAAAATAAATACTGGGAAGAAATTTAAACGATCCGCTCTGATGGACTCCACCACAGGGAAGTTAATTGCTAATTTGTGGGATTAAGGGAGACTTTTTAGAAGAAGTGGTTTTCAGGTGAATGTGGAAATACTGCCATCTAATATGTGGGAAATTCCTTTTCTCGAGTGCACCTTCCTTTTCCTGACTTCTATTCTTTTTCCTGAAAGGAGAATTTTTTTTTTTTCCTTTTTAACAGAGTCTTCCTGTTCCTAAGGATCTGCATCCTGTGGAAAGTCCTGAATAGCAGTCAGTGATTAAAAAGCAAGAATCTCTGTATGTGATAATAATGGATCCAGGTCTGGGTGCTGAAGTTGGGAAGGAAAACATGAACCAAATTTTCAGCCCAGATACTATTCCAGGATCTTTGAGAATCTCTCTGTTTTGGTCTCAGCCATTTGTTTTGGGCTCATAAATTATCTCAGATGGTAGCAGCACTTCTAATTAGATCTTAGTCCTGCTGACTGTAATTTATTTAAGGGTGTGAACAGTTTTTTTTTTCTTAATTAGATTCATAATGATATTGAATTCTCCAATGACCAAGATAGATTATATAAACTTCATGGATTGGATTTTCCAACTGAAAGGCTATTGACTCTCTCAAGTAGAAAGAACTTATAACAAATCCATTTGAGCTCTGGTATTATTATAGGACTCATATTTTCATGAAATATTTTTGTGAAAATACTACCAAAGTCTTTGGGGGGGGCGGGGGGAACCATCAGACTAATCTTCACCAGAACCTGGTTTCAAAGATTGAAAAGAATCTAATTATATTATTTTTCCTTAGGTAATGTCTTCAGCATAGAATGGTTAAGTAATTTGCTGCTCATCACACAGCAGACTAATTGTATCCTATATTATATGCTTGCTTTGGGGCTATAGAGATTTGAAAAAAAACTGTGCTCTTAATAATAGAATTTTCACTGACCACTCTGGAAATGAGGGCATTCTGGGGTTGAGGGTGAAGGAGTTCAAAATATCCTGAAATCTGTCATTTTTCAGCTGTTTGTTTCAGCCAATGTCCTGAAAAATGGCAAGAGACGGTGGGGAGATGAAAGCTGCGTGAGGGAAGCAGGATTTCTTGAGGTCACCATGAAGGTCATATCTTTGACCTACACCACCAAAATGGCCCACGTTAGAAGAGGCTGTGACACTGGGGTTTGGGGTATGGAGAAAGAGCTTTGGCGGAGGTGACTGACTTCATAAAGATTGAGGGAGTGAATGAACCATTTTCAGGCCCTTCCTCCATCTGAAATAGCTTCTGTCTCCTTAGCTTCAGCAAAGCTGCCAGGGTCAAAGCCTTGGCCGTCTGCACCTTCAGTTGGCTCTCCTCTACTCTGTGTAGTGTCTTGGTGCCAGGCGTCTCCTTAAATAGACAAATAGACTGTGGTCTGTTCAGGGTTAAGGACCAAGGCTGATGTTCCCCTACTTCCCACCTCTGAATCACCAGAGGCAGCACCAGAAGACAGGATTCCACTTTGGTTTTTTTTTTAATATTTCTTTTTTTAAAAAATTTTTATATCTTTTTTTTTAAGAGAGAGAGGAGAGAGAGAAGAGAGAGAGAGAATTTTTTAATATTTATTTTTTTAGTTCTCGGCGGACACAACATCTCTGTTTGTACGTGGTGCTGAGGATCGAACCCGGGCCCCATGCATGCCAGGTGAGTGTGCTACCGCTTGAGCCACATCCCCAGCCCAGGATTCCACTTTGTGATTCTCCCTGGGAGGCCCAACGGAGCCAATAGGAGCCTTTCTTTCTCTTAGACAGTTGGAGTGTTGACCTAAGGGTGGAGTCGGGGGAGATTTGAATTTCTCACCCATGAAAACCCATTCAAGGGAGAATGAAAGGGTGTAAGGATGGCTTAACCTGAGAAGGGCCTTAGCCTGCGTAACGCCATTTTAAAACAAAACTGCAGTCCCTACTAGGCAAGCCTAGGAGCCTCCAATACTGTCATCAGGCATAGCCCAGTAAAATAAGTCACTTTCCCAACCCTGATAAAACTCAGAGTGAAGTCACTGTCATTTGCCTTCGCCCTGATAAAGTCAGAGGCAAGAAGTCAGGCGGAAAGCACCCGACCAGATGTCCTGATCCTAGCATGGAAGACGTCACTGAGAAACCCAGTAACGGATGATAGGGACTGAAAGGGCGAGCAGAAGCCCCCAAAACTTAGCATAAATGAGACATTCAGACACTGACGCCCACGTGCCAAAGAGCCTGATGAGGACCGGGACTGACATCCCAACTCTTCTCATCACCTTGATCCTCTGCATCGTCCCCACCACTCTCAAACTCTACAGCCACATCTGGACCCTGGTGAGAACGGTGGTGACTTCTCCTATGACTCTCTCTACAGCTCCACCCAGGAGAAGCCTCCATCAGCGCCTGACCTGATCACTGTGTTCCGAGTGACTGTGCATCGGCTGGACTTAAGGCCTAAGACTCCAGACTTTAGATCTGGCACTTGAGCTTAGCACGCAGAGGGAATGTCTGTAAGGCGTCTCTCGTGGTTAAGTGTGTTTGCAGTGCTTAGGATTAACCTAGAATTGTCTGCTTTGAATCAATCCTGTCTAGTGCAGTGCCCAGCATTAAAGATTGTCATTTTCTTGATTAAGAACCTGTAGAATGGGGCTGGAGATGTGGCTCAGCGGTAGCGCGCTCGCCTGGCATGCGTGCGGCCCGGGTTCGATCCTCAGCACCACATACCAACAAAGATGTTGTGTCCGCCGAGAACTAAAAAATAAATATTAAAAAAAAAAATTCTCTCTCTCTCTCTCTCCTCTCTCACTCTCTCTTTAAAAAAAAAAAAAAAAAAGAACCTGTAGAATGAAATTGTATTGAATGATTTGAGTGAATAAAGCATTGAAAATGGAAGAAGTATGTGGACATTCTTTATGTCTCTCCCTCAACTACATAAGTCGCACCATTGCCCATTGCAACAAAGGTCTACGAACTCTCTGGTTCCCTTATGTGGCCCACAGTATGGTTGCTGACCAAGAGGCATGGCTTCCCTCCTTATTTACTGACTCCACAATTCCCTCTCTGCTACCAGCAGAAGAGTCTTCCATCTTCTGGGAAATAGGCTCAGCTTCCAGTCCAGGCATAGTCACAAAGCCATAACCCAGTTCTAGCCAATGATAACCATAAACTTTTTGATGATAATCATAAAATTAGTTCTATCTAAAGAGACATGACAGAAAGTCTGCTGAAGCTCTTCTGAGAAATATTTATTGCTCCTTGAAAACAAGGGGAATAATGAAAAGTTTTCCTCTGCCCTGGCCACCACCCTCTACATCCCCCTGCTTCCTGTGCTTGAATGGATTGTCTGGTGTTAAGGCAGCCATCTTGTGGCCATGAGGCGACCAAGCAATGAATGACCACATACCAAAGCTGGTTAAAAGAAGGGACTGGAAGAGTTTGGTTCCCTGATGACATTGAGCAGGGGCAGATAGAGTCTTGGAATATTTAAAGTGCTATTTTGCTAGATAATTAAATATTTTTATTTCTAAAGTCACTCTTAGATTTTTTTGGTTCTTGGAAAAAAAAAAAAAGTGTCCTAAATGATGGGACAAATGATCCAGACCTTTACTTTATATTTGAGTAGATTCAACAATATACTTTCTACAAATTCTTTTTCAGTAACTAGAGTAAACTTCCATTTTGTGCAGCAAAAAACACCATTAATGAATGGATAGGTTTTTTTAAAAAAAAAATATTTGAGATTGTGTTTTTCTTTCCAACCTAGTGAAGCCAGATTTAAAATTAGGCAGTCAGTGTAGTTAGGTAAATCGGGTCTAATATCGAGTAAGATCTAAAATGGAGGCCATGTTGAGAATGCATTCCAGGAAACGCAGGACAACTCATGGAATGTTAATGAAGTCCCGAGAAAAGCCCTAGGCCCAGAGCCCATCCCAAAGAAATGTTAACGAACA
This sequence comes from Urocitellus parryii, assembly GCF_045843805.1. NCBI lineage: Eukaryota > Metazoa > Chordata > Mammalia > Rodentia > Sciuridae > Urocitellus > Urocitellus parryii. The sequence continues at coordinate 18,860,549 of NC_135540.1, read as the reverse complement.
GCCCCAGCAGATTTGAAGATAGCCCATCCCAAAGAAGTGTTAATGAAGTCCTTCCAGCCCAGATTACTTCTTTGGCCTTCCCACCTACATTCCATCACTGAAAGAACTATATAAAGGGGGGAAAAAACCGCACTTCCACGGATTCCACCTCTTAGGTCCCCTTCCTCCTCTGGGAGAAGTCTTTTCTGCTGTCCTTTAATAAACTTCTAATTTCTACTCTGACCTTGCCTTGCGTGCTTCTCTGGTGTTATTCTTCAACATTGGGGAAGCAAGGACTTGTCACCGGTCAACAGCGGTAGCACTAGGAGGAAGTCTAGAAATTGTTCAAATACAGAGACTAAATAACATGTTCTTTGTCTTCATTGAGTATTTTTCTCTTGATTTGACTCAACTCTGGGTCAAGGTAACGATAAACTCACAAACTGTGGCCACACTCTGGGTTTTGCCACAGAGAAATGGGAATTAGAACATGGCTTCATCAAAGAAGGGGTGCACTTGATAGTAACTGAGGAAACGTAATCCAGGGGGACCACTTGATGTCACCTGAGAGGAGGGGAAGGTTTGAATACAAATATGCAGCAAGGAGCCTTTCCAACTGGCATGTCCCCTTTTTAAAGGGATAAGATAATATTTAGTAAAAGCTACAGAGACATTCAATCCTTTAACCAAGTAATACTACCCAGAGCATTTTTCCTAAGGAAATATTTTGACAGATGTAAGACAGATGTTTCTATTTGTTAAGAGGAAGAAAAAAATTAAATACTCAAAAACAGAACAATTTAGTAGATGACAATGTATCAAAAAGAAGGCTGATAATATAACAATTAAGTATGATAATCATGAAAACAAAGTAAGAATATAAAAATGTGATATGGTCATTTTAAAAGCAAAACACATAATATGCATATTGTGACTTCAATCATAGATTCTTAGATCTGGAAGATCCATGAAAAATAGTCCTTGGAGCCAAGTGAAATTTGTTTCCTTTTTCTTTCCTTTTCTTATTCTCGGTTCATCCTACTGTGCTTTATTGTTCATGAAAAACATTGTGTCATGCCAAGATTAGAGCCTGTGCATAGAAAAGTTTAGCCTCTCTCTAAATACCACGTGGAATTAAGAATTTGTTTATCTTTTCATGCTGAATAATCTGAGCCATAGAAAACTTTTGAAGACTAACAGCTGAGAACGGACATCTCCATCATCACAGGAACACAAAGGATACATAGCTCAGGGGGGACTTAGGAAAATGAAGACTTGGCCTAAGTAGCATCAGGGTGGCTTATGATCTTCCCGGATGGTTTGAATGTGCTCTCTGAAGTTCGCGTGTTGGAAACCCCATCCCCCAGGCCGCACGGCTGAGAGTGGGATCTTCAAGAGGGGATTGCGTCATAAGGCCTCCGACTGAGTGAGTGGGTCACTGTCATTATCCCGCAGGGGGTCCCTGGTAAAAGGATGGGTTCTGGCTTCGGCTTCCCTCCTCCCTCCTGCCTCTCCTCCCGTCCTCCCCCATCTCTCACTTCCTCACCTGCCTGAACACTGTTGTCCTTCCAATAAGACCAATCACAAAGCCTCTCACCAGGTGGGCCCCTTGACCTTGGGCTTCTTGACCTTGGGCTTCCTGACCTCCCAAACCATCAAAAAAAACCCCAAAAAACAAAAAACCAAAACAACAACAACAACAACAACAACAATACTTATTTTCTTTATAAATCATCCAGTCTTAGGAATTTTGTTGTAGCAGTATAAAACAAACCAAGACGTTTCCTAATCCATACTTTTCCCTGTTGTCTGCCAGATGACTCCTTACCGTTTTCTTAAAAAGGTTTCTGAGCCTAAGAAGTCGTCTCCTGGGCATTCTGAAGTCGAACCTAGAGAGGAAAAGATCTCAAGGAATAAAAGTAGTTCCTCTCACTATAATTGACAGTGCTCTTCTTGAAGGGAACATAATAGACAGAAGAGCAACATCTGGAATGTATTTTCATATTTATTTCAGATGAGAAAGTGATGGAACCTGTATAGGCTGGGCTGAGGCAAGCTGGGACTGAATTCCTAGGTGAAGCAAACACCATAAATTCCACCTCTATGTTCGTTTGTCTTTAGAGAAAATAAGCAAACACTAAGTAATTATACACCTTAAACTTATGTGCTAAAACCCCACTGAATAGCAACGGTCTTTTTTTTTTTTTTGGAACCTGGGATGTAACTCAGGATGCTTTATCACTGAGCTATATCTGCAGCCCTTTTTATTTTTTATTTTGAGACAGGATCTTGCTAAGTTGCTTAAGGCCTCACTAAATTGATGGCCTCCAACTTTCAATCCTCCTATCTTAGTCTCTGGAGCTGCTGGGATAGCAGATGTGTACCACCGTACCCAGCTAGCCATGGTCATGTTTAATGGTAGGAATGAATCTATGTTCAGAAAGAACAGAGATCCGAAGAGAGACAGACGAATATACTCCTGGAGCGAATCTTCATCTAGCGTCCCAGCCACAAGAAGTAAAAATTGCCTTTTGGGGGCTGGGAGAGGGCAATTGTGAATACAGGAGCATATGCTTGAGGTATAGGGGGTCTCAACCCCATGGATAGCAGCCCCTGTAGGCCTTTGGAAATATGATCGAGACAGGTTTCTCAATGTAGTGATCAAGGGCCAGGAATAGTGAGTTCTCACAAAGCTAGAGACTATCCTGAATAATGAAGAATCATTTCCCACAAAATTCCAACCAAGTCCCTGTAGGAAAAAGCTATTTTGAAAATCAAAGCCAGGGATAATCTTGAAATATAGTCAAAATGGAAGGAATCGGGGACTGGAGGCCAAAAACACACTTCTGAGGGTTGAATTTTTTAGTGGTAATGATTGAACACATCAGGCCTGTGTATGAGGAAAGGCTTTATCTCAGAGCCTTATATAGCATTGTTCTGGAACATTCTCAGGAATACTCAGCTGTTTTGGAATTTTTCTCCTCCAGTTAGAAGCATTCTCAAAGTGGTGACATTGTGAGAATTATTTTAAAGACTAGCTTTAAAAATTAGGTTTCAAAAATATTATCTGCCAGAATTTTTATTAGTCATTGTGATTTTTTTTTCCAAGTTTTGTAATTTTATGTCCTGGGATAGTAAAGCTGATGGCAGAGAGTATCCAGCCAATTAGAGGGTCTAAAAATGATACTTTTCACTTTGAGTCTAAATTTTTTTTTTTAATTTTTTAGTTGTAGATGAACATAAGACCTTTACTTTATTTATTTGTTTGTATGCTGTGCTGAGGATCGAACCCAGTGCCTCACATGTGATCAGCAAATGCTCTACCCCTGAGCTACAAACCCAACCCCTTGAGTCTGATCTTACTCAAAACAACTCCAAAGTCTTTAGGACTTATAATTTTACTTTTTTTTTCAAATTAGTAATAGTTGGGTTTGTGCTAATGTAGCCGTGCAGCATGATAGACTTTTAATTAAAACTGTGGCATGAAGAACTGAAAAAGCATGAAGAAACTCTAACACATATTCTTCATCTGGTAACTTCATGGAAGATTATTCTTACAATCCCATTAGCTGTGGTTATGTTTGCTCAACCTATAGTTTTTAGCCTTTTAATTTTAATCCCCTTTTGCCTGTGACTGATTGTTCATTATTGCAGAGGATTAATATAAGGGAAGGATTGGATTCTTCCTTAATTACAGTCTACATTATATAAAGGGGAAAATAAAAAACCCACACAAACTGAAACACATCCTTGCCCAGGCTGAGGGAAATGAACATGTTGAGAGAGAGAAATATCATCAGCTCACTTCCCTTCTATGTGTTGCTAATGTATTTTAAAGTATATGCAACTCTGAATCCAGACTATATGAGGGATTAAGTTTCCTTTTAAAACTGAAGTTTTCTCTCTCTGTGGGTCTGGTTTTTTTTTTTTTTTTTCTCTTATTTTCCTATCTTATCAAAGGATCCCAGGACCTTGGCTCATCCTCATTGTATTCTTGTTGTCTAGAGCTTATCTTTATGAGCGTGCCTTGGGTAAGGAAAGCCAGCACAGAAGTGACTTGAAGGTCTAATGAACCTTTTCACCCTTCACTTTTCTCCTTGCACAACCTCTGCCGTGTTGCTTTTGGCCCAGTCCCCTGGTGCAGGTGCGGGAGGCATGCTGGCTGGAAGCTGGTGCAGATTCCTGGGCTGGCCCTGGGTCCTCCTAGGAGGCTCTTTGAGCCTAAATTTCCATGCACTTACAGAAGAAAAGCCCTCTGAGGCCTGGACGGAAAGATAAAAGGATATTTTTCTTTGAGTACAGACCAACCTAAGAAACTGATCCTTGTTTTTCATTTCAGGACTCTCTACACTAAGGAAAACAGAAAGGGCAGGGCAGCCTGCCTCTCTCCACTTAGGTGGCCACAGCGGGTCCCCAGAGGCATTCCCTCCCAAGTAGAGCAGTGCACACAGCCTGGGTGGCCAGGCAAGGTCCTCCTAGAAAGATGAACGGGGAAGGGGAGAGGCAGAGCCTGGGGAAGGTGAGGCCTGACCTTCATTTTTCCTAATACTATCCAGGAGGCCTCCGTTGGGAGCCTCAAGGTGGGAGGGCTGATGGAAACTGTTTTTTTTTTTTTTTGTTGTTGTTGTTGTTGTTCTGTGCTGTTTTAAATGAGAGGACCAAGACTCTATTATTTTGCCTCCCATGTTCTATTGAGCCCTACGTCTAAAGTAGGCCATTGTCTCGCAGCAGATATCACTTACCTAAAAAAGGGTCTGTAATGAAGGTCTGTTGAGTGGATACAAGACCACACATAGAGACGGGCAGAGGGACATGCTTCCCCTCCTGTGAAGTCCTAGTAAGGTCACATGCTGTGCCCAGGACCTCGTTGCCCTCTTGTCTGTTCAGAAGACCTACTGATCTTTCAACCTCCCCAGCAAAAGCTGCCCTGAGATATCCACCCTCTCGGCCCCAGGTGGTTCCGCCTTCTCCGCCTGCCCAGGAACTGCTCTGTGTTAAAACTTCCACAGGCAAACTGCTTTCTCAGTGTTGTCCGTTTGCAGATTTTGAACAATAAAACAGTAGTGAGGAGAGTCCATCCTCTCTTTCCACAGGAGAATTTTAGAAAGAGAACAACAAAACCACTAAAGTACAGTGACTGGGTTCATGTGGTGAGTGGAAACTGCTTACGTCCGACTACAGACTTCACCTAGAGCTCTGGGCTGGATCTCTTGGGATCTTAGCAACAGCCTCATCTGTTTTCCCCCCTTGGAAACTACAGTTTCCAAATTGCTTTGTCATCGAGATTCTAGCTTAGGGACTTTCTTAACCATCTTTCTGTCACTACAATGAAATACCCGTGGGAATGAACTCATCAAGAATAAAGGTTTATTTCAGTTCATCTTGGTCTGGAGGTTCCAGACCAAGATGGGGGCCTGGGGCATTGCTCTGGGTAACACCTTGTGGCAGGAGCGTGCTGACTTTACAAGCCAGGAAGCCAAGCCGGAGAGGAAGAAGACAAGACCAGGGTCCCACAGCCCCTCTTCCAGGGCACTCCTTCAATGACACAAAGATCTCCACCCCCACCCCCACCCCCCCCACCCCAGCGCGGGGGTGGGGCGCGTGGGGGGGGACCTCCGGAGGGTTCCTCTACCTCCCAGTAGCCCCACCTTGGAGACACATGGGCCTTTGAGGACATTCAAGGTCTGAACTACAGCCTGTCCATGAACATGGGCCCTCCTTGAGACTGACTAGGACCTAAGGCAAAGACAGCATCGCTGAGGCAAGCAGGTGTGAGCAAGGAGGTAATCTTGGGCCATGAGCAGACCAGGGGCTTGGCTGGAAGCTTCCAGGTATCCCGCCATTTACCTACATTGGCGCTGCACAAAGTGGAGATTATTGGTGGAGGTTTCTTCTGCGCTCTGAACTTCCCAATTTCCTGAAAGCTACAAGGGGCTTCTTGGATCTTTACTCTCTTAGCCTTTGTAGAGGTTTTGTGTCAGGGCTCAAATTCCCTGTATTAAATCCTTTTCCACTTAAAATACCTAGAGAGGGTTCTGCTTTCTTGTCCAAACTCTGAGCGATGCAATGTCTATAACCAAGAAGAGATAGTAAGAGCTACAGGGTGAATTTTTTATATAACTCTCTAGTAAGTACTCATAGGGACCCAGATCATTAAAACGAGGGTCAATTTTTTTTTAATTCCTTCATATTATCCAAACTCCTCCCACCCTCTTCATGTGTTTCACTCCTGCTTTTGATCTCATACCTGTGATTTGTTTTCCCTATCAATCAGGGCTCTTGGCTGGTACGTGGTAGACTGATAATACTCACTAATTTAAAAACATGAACTGTGCTTACACCCTTGATGTAAATACATTTCAACCATCAAATTTGTATCTAACTAGCAAAGGTTACTACACTTTCAAAATAATTTACAAAAAGTCTGATATTCACATGTACCAGGGAATAGTTAGTTCCTCCCCCAGTGTGAATAATGTCGAGCCATTGCCTATTCATTCTTGCATGTAATCATTTGCCCAGGAAATGTTTATTGATCATCTACTTTGTTCAGGCAACACTATAACCACTTAGGATGGAGTGAACAAGCCAGGAAGCCAAGCCGGAGAGGAAGAGGACAAGACCAGGGTCCCACAGCCCCTCTTCCAGAGATCCCTGCCCTATTCCTCTCCCTGCTTTGATTTGATCATACAACTTGTGACTGGGTGCTACTGCCTTGGTTCCTTTGTGTTATGTGCCTCACTGACTAAGGAATTACTCTTAGGGGGATCGTGAGGGTCCTGAGTGTACATCCAAATGTAAAACTGATTCTTCCTATCAGGAAGAAGCATAGAGTGCAAGCCCCTGTGAACCTCACCTTCCCAGGATGCTTAACATAGATATGACACTCTGTTTAGCTCACTACCTGATGTCACCTAGGTCACACAGGTATAGAGACAACCTTCTTTCCTGCAAGAAACCCACTCTTTCCTCTCTAGTAGACACAGCAGGAGTTAGGCGCAGTGTCTCCCTGGGCCTTGGCAAATTGTGTTCCACTGGGATGGATAACATTTCCTAGGGCTCTCATTTCAAGTTCCTTCTTGCCTATGGCTTATAGTATTGCTCTCCTTGTTTATTTTACACATAAAATAGTCTGGGGGACCCTCGAAGAGTGATTGCCTGGCACGCATAAGGCCTTGAGTTCAATCCCCAGAACCACACACACACACACACAAAGTCTGGATTGGTTTCTTATTTTCATATATTGTTTTTGGCATACATCCTTAAAGAAGTCCAGATTGTCTTTGCTCATACGGTACCTGTAAGTGACTTCTGGGATGAGGATGACTCATTGCTATGACTAATTTTGGTACATTTCCTTTGCAAAGGAGAACCCTATAGTTAACCCTAGTACATTATAAATATTCTGAAAAATTAAATAGTAAGCTATGAGTAAATGACAGAAATGCATTGCCCTCACGCATATATTTTGTACTTCTTTGGAAACGGAAGCATCCACTCCAACATTGGTTAGGATAATTTTGCTTCTCTTCGTGAATAAGGGAGGCTGAAGCAGTCACTCTACACCTGCTGGACCTGCAACAGGCCAGAGGGAAACCAGGGTCGTAAGTGGTTGTGGTTGCTGTGGAGTCTTAGGCTGCTGAGGTTGGGCCTTGGCCTTTCTCTCCTGCTTTACGCTCAAGGGATGATGCTCTGAGCAGTGCTGAGTAGGACAGGGCTGGGAATGGATGTGGAGAGAGCTGATGATCTGGGCCAGCAGAGCAACAAGAAACCCAGGAATCGCACTGCCCATGACCAGTCCAAGAGATGTTCAGGCAGCTGAGACTTGACTGTATTCAAAAGAACCTGTGATCGAAAATAACACAGGTCACTTGAATTCATTCTAAAAATGTAAGTCAACTAGCATAGCATAGACCAAAAGGTGGGAAATCTATGCTTCCAGGTTCTCATTCTCTATGTGCATGTTACAGGAGAAGACAAATCTCTGAAGAAAGGTTTGGGGAGTTCCTAGACAGAAGAGGAAACTTGACTCAGGGCCAGGGGGGTTCTTGGCGCAGTGAAGGAAAACAATTTCTTCACAGTCCAAAAGCATAGAGAAAGGTTTATTTAGGAAAGGAGATGCAAGTTCAAGGGAGAATGGGGACAATCTCAAGAGAGATGCCTTTGAAGTAAAGCAAGAAAGATGCATTCTGTGGGGCTATCTGCAGCATCCTGTTGGTGTGCGGTGTTAATATTTAGAGAGGGATGGTTGCTAGGGTCTGAACTGGAGGTGGAGTCAGGGTAGAGCTACATAATTTTGCACCAGTTTTCCGTGCACTTGCACGTTGGTTACAAGGGCTCAGGCCAAGAGCTTGATGCTTGGGAATTGCGATTGTTCCTGGACATCTCATTGGTTTATGGCCACTTCCTTTGAGACTCAGTATCTTTCCCTTTATCCCCAAATTCCTATTTCACAAACATGTAAGTAGAAATCAGGTCAAATATATTTTACTGTTTGTATCTTGTTGACTGTCTTCCTACAGAAGCAGCCTAAGCTAGGTAGAGGAAAGAGTCAACAACTGTGAAGGGAATGGGAGAGGAAAAGGGAGCAGGATAGTCGGGAGAACTTTTAATTATTTTATCATTTAAAGTGATGTCACTGTTAACATTTTTATTTTAACTTAAAATGTATAAATCTATATTTATTCACCAATCTTTTAATATATATTTATTTTTTTAATTATTATTTTAATTTTACCAATTGAGGGGTACTGTGTAACAATGCTACACATGTATGTATGTATAGTGATCAAATCAGAAAGCTGGGGACGTAACTCAGAGGCAGAATACTTGCTTAGCATGTGGGAGGCCCCGGGGCTTTGCTCCTGATCATTGGGGGGGGGGGAGAAGAAAGAAAGAATAAACAATCAAATCAGGTTACTTAACACTTCTGTCTCTTTAAACTTAAAAACCTTTGACTCACACGTAGTAATACATACTTACGGGACACAGTGACATATTTCAATAAATATATATAATATGTACTGATCAAATCAGGGTGACTTAACTTTCCACCTCCTTATCATTTTTACTTTGTATTTGGAGCTTTCAAGCTCCTCTCTTCCAGTTATTTATAAAACATAATAGGTTGTTTTAACTACAGTCTCCTCACGGGGCCATAGAACACTAGGACGTTTACTTCCTTGTAACCTTGTTGGGTACCCCCAACCTACCACTGTCTGCTGTCAGTAACCCTTTCTAGCCTCTGGTAGTCACATTATACATTCCAATCAACTCTTTAAAACATTCCTATAGGAGAGATTACATGCAGAATTTACCTTTCTGTGTCTGACTTGTTTCACTTAACATAATGTCCTCCAGTTCCATTCATTTTTCTGCAAACGATAGGATACCATTCTCACTATGGTCAGCCAGTGTTCCATTGTGGATGTCTACCACATTTTCCTCAACACGTTCATCCACTGATGGGTACCTGGCCTGGCTCTGTATCTTAACTGTTATGAATAGTGCAGCAACACATATGGGAATCCAAGTGTCTCTGACATGCAGGTCTCATTTCCTTTGGATGTATACCTGGAAGTGGGACAGACAGCTGGATCAGATGGTAGATCTATTTTTAGTTTCTTGAAGAATCTCCATGCCATTTGGGGGAGGAATTTTAAATCAGTTATCCAAAAAATACAAGGAGAGGAAATACCAGGAGCCTAGTATTCAGTAATAAATTGTCTTATATCAGAAAAAAAAAGAACCTTAGGAAATGAGGAGCTAATTTTAATACCTTTTCCACCTAATTCTATTTGAAGTGTTGATGAAGTTCAGGAAATACCACCCCCAAATATGACACTTTGATATACTGATTCCTTTGAATAGAGGGTGCTTGGGGATGGTAGATGCAGGCAGTGACTTTCTATGAGACAGATCCTAAAGGAACTAGCTGCCTAGAGACAGATCCTAAAGGAACCAGTGGTCATGAATCCCCTCCCTGGGAATCTTAACCAGGGAAGATTGGGATCACAGGCAAGGACAGCAGAGGTTGACACTATTCCACATGATCTGTCAGCTATTCTGAGGGCTGCTTCAGGTACTGCTACTACCTGAGAGGCTCTATCTGCACAAGACCACCTTGAGTCACCAAGAGCTCCCTCCCCTCGCCTCCTCCTCCTCACCTCCCCCTCACCTCACTTGTCTCCACCACCTCCCAGAAACTCCAAGCTCTATTTTTTCCTATAGCTCAGGATGCTATAGAAGCTTTAGTCTGCCCTATTTGCACTCATATTTTGTTGGTTTTTCTCCTGTTAATCTGGTTTTACGTCAATTTAATTTGTAGCCCAGCCAGGGCACCTAGAGAGGTGGATGGAAGCCATCTTTGGCTCCCTCCAGGCCTGAGGCACTGCTGGGGAGACACTGAAAAGCCTGGCTTTTCAGTGGTAGACCCCCACCCCTTTGTAGTCAATTTCTACTTTAATCCAGCCTATCTATTGGTATTCTGCATGGTATTTATTAAATAAAGGAAGGTCATAAACATTAAATATAGGAAGGCATAGCTGGAGATGTTCCAGGTTTGAAAACGGGGTAGTAAACGGGCAGCAGAACACTCCTAAGCAGCACATTCCAGTTTTGTTGGCTAACCAAGGGGTGGTACTGGAAAAAAAAAAAAAAAACTTAAGCAAATATTTTTTCAGTTAATGGGCACAATTACTGAAATTTCACATAACACTTTAATCTTGTACTGCTGTTCAATTTCCCCTCCACATTCAATATCCAACCTTTTAAAATACACATTTGCAGAGTTCAATTTGCTTTAGCGAGTTTTGAAGAGTCCTACCAAGTGGGTGGAAACATGCTTTGGCTTGGTTCAGGCTATGAATTTCTTCTCTTTTCCATTTATTTGTCTCCCTCAGGTTTTCTTCCTGGTTTAGGGAATGTGTTGAGGGCAGGGAGGTAGCTGGGGTCTGGAGGCAGGAAAAGGGGAATTTATATAAGTTTATATATACTATTGGAGCATCTTTTTTAGGACAAAATCTCCCCAGGGAACAACTTAGCTTTTTACATGCCACTCATATAGTGACTTTAATATCCTTATTTAATTATCACTTTTACTACTATCCCGATTATTTCCTCCAAATTTCTTCCTACTAGGAAAGATTTGAGGAGATTGTAATTACAATCATAGTTAATTAACAGAATAGTAAAATTAGGAGGGAAATTTAAAAGCCATTATAGTGCAGGCAAAGGAAGTATAATAGATCATCAATTATATTCAGATCTTTATTGTGATGAAAACAACAAAAAGAGCAGATATAAAGCTGTATTTATTGAGAGCAGTCTTGCAATTATTTCCCATCGTGCATCAGAACACAGAAAAGCACTTATAATAATGCCCAATAATATCCTGTTATCGCATCTTTGGTGTTTTCATTCTGGAGAAAATTTGGTGATAGATTTATTCTCACTGTAGTTTACTGTGATATTCCAAACATGCATTAAGCAAAGGTCATGGCTAGGGAGTTCAGAGTGCTTGTAAACCTGTCTAGGGATATGAAAAGGCGCTGTTACCAGGGGTAACTGAAGAATTTGGCTCCAGGACAAAATTGTATGTGTGATTTATTTGGGGGGATGGTGGGAGCTGGCCACAGGCAATGACTGGAGTTAGAACCTCTCATGGGGAAGGCTGCCCTCCGCATGTGGCGCTGGGTGCACAGTCTGGACAGAGCCGCCTTCAAGGACTCCACCACACCACGACTAGCCACACTCCCACGAATAACTGCATTCCTAGTCCAGTGCCTCCCTGCACAGGCCTCCTTATCAAGTCTCTTTTGTCCGCTTTCAGTACTTCTACTCCTTGTTCCCTCTTGCTGTCCCCATGGGCTATGAGACAATCTGCCCTATTGTGTCTGGCTCACCTGGAGCTGTTCTGGGGGCAAAGTGAGCACGAGGACGGGAGCTGGCACCTCTTCCTGTTTGGCCTCTTGCTTCTAGTACTGCAGTCAGAGAATAAAAAGTTTCTTGTCACTCAGTTTGGCCTGTCTTCCTTCACCACCTCAGGACCCGTCTGCTCAGCTCTCCAGCTCACCTCTTGGCAGCAATTAGATATCAAAGTTTGGAATAAAGACAATTTTTATTTCTTATCAAGGGCCAAGGGACCTTTATTCAACAGCCATCGGGCAGCTCATTCTTGGATGCTCCGCAGAGTAGTTATCACTAGACTTCACTGTTAGAGTGTTGGGAAGAGGTTGTGGTTTGAATGTGCATCCCCCCACAGTTAAAGTTGAAATGGACTCTTCATCGAGGTGGTGTTAAGAGCTGGGGCCTTTGGGGGAAGGATGTCATGTGGGGGAGGAGGGGTCCTCCTCATGAAAGAATTAGTGCCTCACAAAAGGGCTGGAGGAAACTAGCAGGTGTCTCCTTTTGCCGTTTCATCTTCTGCCATGTCAACTGCAGCTAGCGAGGCACCAACTTGGAAGCAGAGCAGCCCTCGTGGATGTCAAACCTGCCAGCACCTTGACCTTGGAGTTCCAGCCTCCAAAATGATAACAGACTAATTTCTATTCTTTATAAATCACCCAGTCTTGCGTATTTTGTTATAGCAACACAAATGGACAGAAAGGGACACATAGTATAGTCCTCAGTGCCTGCAGGAGTATCCATCGGCCCAACACTGGTTCATCTGGGGAGTCGTGCTGGGCCCCAGATGAGAATTAGAGTTTTTGTCTTATGTGAGGCCAAGAGTCATTTGCCTTGGAATTTATAAGGCTTTATTATATTTCCCAGAGCAGAGAAATCCATGGTTTACTTTTAGGATATTCCCAGGTTAGTTTCCAGATTCTTAGCAAATGAATACTTTTCACATATGTGGACATAGGGGAATACCTATTCTATTATTTACTATTTACTAAATTTGTAGATTTTGAACAAACAGAGGTGTTATAATTTGAAATGTATCCCCTTTTCTTTCAAATTCATAGGTTGGTGCCCCAATCTCCAAGGTGACTCTATTTGAAGATGGGGGTTTTAAGAGGTAATTAGGTTAAACGAGGTCCGAAGAGTGAAGTCCTAATCCCAGTGGGATCTAAGAAGATGACAAGCCAGAGATCTCTGTCCATTTGCACGTGCAGAGGCTAGTCCATGTGAGGACACAGAGGAGACAACTCTCTGCACCCCAGGAAGGAGGCCTTCCCAGAAACCAACCCTGCTGGCACCTTGATCTTGAACTTCCAGCCTCCAGAATTGTGAGAAAATAAATTTCTGTTGTTTAAGCCATATCAAAGTTTGGAATAAAGACAATTTATTCTGTTATGGAAGTCTGAACAGATTAATACAATGAGGAGAACAATGATATGTATAAAATTTATTGTCTAAACATAAAGCAAACAAAAAAAAATCTGGCAGAGCATTGGGCAATTGATAGAGTGTAAGAATATCCATTTGACCTTGATAAGGTTCCTTCAAGTAGCCCAGGTTTATTGACATAGGATTATGTTTCTCTCTTTGTGGGTCTAATCGTACCATTTGTTCTGCTGAGAACAGCATTTCCTGAAACTTGTATTTTAATTATTAGTAACTGGTTTTCAGTTTTTATAATTTGGCCTTTCAACAAAGATTTGGACATTTAAATATAACAAATGCATGTATTTACATGTCTGTAAATCAATATAAAATAAAAATATTATAAAATTTAAGAATGTAAAAATTAAAGCTAGAGTTGATAGGCTGGAAGATGGTGGAGGAAGAGAGTTGGAGCAGGATGTGGGGAACTAATTCCTCATTTTAGACATCATAGGGTTGAGAAATACTATCTAAAGTAGGTTAGGAAATAGGAGATATAGTTGATTAAAATTATAAAGATTAGCAGGAGAAGAACTCAAAAATGCTAGCAAATTAGCACTGTTAGCATCGGAGGAGAAGTAGCTGCTGAGTGAGCAAGATCCTTTGTTATTTATGATGTAAGATCAACAGGTACTACGAAAATGGGCACACCAAGAAATAGAAATGTAAGGATATTGTTTTGAAGTAAAATCCCCCAAAGCCATCAGCAGATGGTCTTGGAGCCTCTGCAGAGAACTGATCAGCAAAGCTCCTCTTCCCCATGCAGTTTCTGAACAGATGGAGGAATAAGGCAAGGAATAAGGCTGTTGGGAGATTCTAATGCTACTGTATTATTAATAAGGCAAAGCTGAAGTACATGGCTTGGGAGAGCTAAAAGCCAGGCTTAATGCACTTCGGGAGGAACCTCACCCATAGTCATAAAAGTACTGGGCCAGGGCAGCCTTTCTCACATTTTGGGAAGGGCCTATTCCTGGAAAAGTAGCAAATGCCCTTCCCAAGAGAAAGAAAGGGGAAAAGGAGCAAAGCCAGACACACACAGTTTATTTTTTTCAAATTTACCCTCAGGTTAAGCCATTTTTAAAGTGAATTCCATGGTGGGACAGAGAGAGGTCAGGTAAGTCCCATCTCCATACGGAGGGAGACACCAAGACTAAGGAGTTTTTTCTTCTTCACAATTGCCTCTAGGGAGTCAAAATTGCATTTGGTGTGGGGTGGATGGGAGAAGAATTTTAATTTTAAACCCCTTTGTCTTTTATACCTGTATAACTTTTGAGTCCCTCCAAATTTGGGCAGAATGTCAATAAAAAGGAAGAGGCGAAGAGGATTTGTTCTGGGCCTAACCACACATTGGCCTATTTTTGTTCTTATTTTATCCTTCAACCCAAACTGGAGATTTAGGTTGGGCCAAAAGAGAGGAGGAGGCAATGGAAAGATTAAAGTAAGAACAAAGAAATAAATGTCAGCTTAATACTGTTCCGTTCTCCTGAATGTTTATCTCAATTCACTTCTGAATATTTATCTTCAGGTACATTTTCTCTGACCAGGAAGCTCGGCCTCAACCCACTTCCATATGGTTACTTTTATTTGACCCACTAAGATAGCCACCCTCTCCTGTTCTTTTGGATTCTCAATAGTCTTGTTTTCTCTTCTATGTGAATAAAGTCTAACAAGGCCAGAGTTCAGAGAGGCCCCTTCGAACAGACCAATGGCCACTCCAACAACCCTCAATCACCCCTTGCCCATCACTCTTCATTCTATTGACCCCTTCATCCCATTCACACCATTGCATTCACCGAACATCCCTCTGGTGTTTAGAACCAAGCATCACTTCTTCCTGGTGTGCCAGGTGGTCAAGAACTGGGCAGTCCCGGATCTTCATCTGGGTGTAGTTACACAAGTATACCCGTGTGAAAATTTATCGAGTTGCTTGCTGTAGACTGGTGAGCTTTATTTAATTTACTATATCAATTTAAAGTACCAAACCAATTTAAAAACCCTCACCTTCAATTTCTTGACAGCCTGTATCCCTGCCCAAGTCCAGAGCAAGGGCAGGTGGAACTTGTATTCTGAAAACACCTTCACGGTGGGGCTTTCAAACACTCCACAACCGGCCAGTGTCTCTCTGCCTTTTAAATATTTCTTTCCTCAACACTTACTAAATATTTTCAATGCACATTAAATTTCTTCTCATCAAACCTTCCTAAAGTGTGACACAGAAACAAGAATCCACAAAAAAAAACTGTTATATTTGGCTGTATTAAAAACCCCTTCTTCCTGGCAAACACACCATGAGCAAAATCAAAACACAGATGAAAAGATCAATAAAAGTGGGAAAACATATCCACAACTTCAACAGCAAGCAAAGTGCTATGTCCCTAAGAGAGAGTTATGACAGTTTATAAAGGACCAACTACCCAATAAAAAACTGGGCAAAGGATATGAATACTTCCATAAAATGTAAAGCCCCAAACAAACAGATGCTTCACCTCCTTCACAAGAAAAGTGGAAAACAAAAATTAGAAGTAAAAATGAAAATAAAAATTACACTAAGATACCATTTTTTAAACTGTTGGGCCGGATAAAATTCAAAGGTTAGATATGACATGGTGTTAGGAAGGTTGGGGACACAGGCTCTGCCTTTCGTTGCTTAGAAGAGCAACTTTTCTAGTTTTTGAAGAGGGACGTTTAACAGTGACTGTCAAATGCACACTTGATATTCTGAAAAATATCAAATATTTTTCAGAATATCCCTTAGAGATAGCAGTTCTATTAAAAATTGAAATGACAGGCAAAATGATGCCTATTCAAGGCAACACCATTCTCTGTAATAGTGAAATAGTGTGAATGACCATAATAGTGTGAATTGAGGTCTGGTTAAATAAATTATGATATATGCTTACAATAAAATAGTAGGCAGCTATAAAAACCAAGAAAGTCTACCCCCCATTTTTTTTTGGTACTGAGGATTGAACCCAGGAGTGCTTAAACCATTGAGCCACATCCCCAGCCTTTATAATTTTTTATTTTGAGACAGGGTCTTGCTAAATTGCTCAGGGCCTTGCTCAATTTCTGAGACTGGTTTTGAACTTGAGATCCTCCTGCCTCAGCTTCCCTAGCTGCTGGGATTACAGGCGTGTGCCACTGCACCTGGCAGATTTTG
Source organism: Urocitellus parryii (assembly GCF_045843805.1). Classification (NCBI taxonomy): domain Eukaryota; kingdom Metazoa; phylum Chordata; class Mammalia; order Rodentia; family Sciuridae; genus Urocitellus; species Urocitellus parryii. Next base: position 18,844,084 of record NC_135540.1, on the reverse strand, counting down.
TTTTCCCTGAGTATAGATTACAAATAATCTTTTGTATCATTTTCCCAGTTTAACACCACAGTCACTGGGTTTTATCTTAGCTACATTTTTATCATCTAGAGTAGAATACACTTATTAACCCACTTATACTCCAGTAGTCTTATCAATGAAAAACATTAGAGAACTAAGGACAAATAATGGAGTCATTATTTCACTGATCCACATCTAATTTCAGGAAAATCACTTCCATGCCCAGCCCTCTTGGTTTAATATGAAAAAAAATCTAGATTATTGTTAAGTAAAAAAAAATACTATAGATAGAATGAAGTGCAGTATGTGTTAATATTTATGTAAAAAAGGAAGGGAAAATATGTATATCTATCTATATCAGCTAATAAATGTATGAAAACATTCTAGAAGAATAAAATAAAAATATTGCTTATGGGAGACATTTTACTTAAATTTTTGTTTGTTTTAATGTTTGAAACTTAATGCCAGTTCAAAACAAAACAGCAACAACAACAAAACAGTAGCAGTTTCACTGTCTCCTCTTGGTGGCCCATAATGGCTGAATGTGCCCCTTCTGTTCATCACAGAAAGGAGAAAATCTTCCTTACAGTCAGTTGTAAACGTGTTCAGGATGGAAAATATTGATTGATATTTTAGACATTTATTTTCTTTCCTCATATGTTGCTTTGCAATCGCGGAGCTGATATCCCCACTTGTGAGGCTATAGAAGTTCTCCCACCCATTTCTTCTTTGTGATTATGTCCCTTGGCTTCTGTGCTCATTGCCCATCTGATGCTGGAGTCCTGTGGCTCTAGATTCCCACTTTTTTTTTTTTTTTTTTTTTTTTTTTTTTAGTATCAGCAATCCAGGAGTGCTTAACCTCGGAGCCACATCTCCAGCTCTTTTTAAAATATATATGTATTTTTATCCCCACTCTTAATGGGAGAAACCTCCAAATAAAGAGATTTCCTCTTGCTAATATGAATGACTCCTCCCAGAGTGACTTCAATGAGAATGGGAAGGGATAATGAGGTGTCTTGTTATAGAGACTAAAACTTAACACATCCATAATAATCTTTTTTTTTTTTCCTTCAGTGCTGGGGATGGAACCCAGGGCTTCATGCCTGATAGGCAAGTGCTCTACCACTGAGCTTCACCTCTCTAACCCTCAGAATAATCTGCTGCCCGCACTTTTCTATATTTGGATCACTCACTCCCAGAGCTCCCTACTCCATTGCTCACATAATCCATTTAGACAAACCAGAAATCTAGACCTCATCCATGGAAACTGAACTCCATATCCTGAGACGTTATCTATCAATAGGTCTATGAATTTTATTTCCTAAATATCTCTTGACTTTCTTCACCTTTTTCCTTCTCACTGAGATCACGTTAGCCCAGATAATCATGATCTGGGTATAGATTACTGCAATATCTGCATTCCTCTCTTTTTCTTCCATTCCTTCCTAATCTTCTTCCACTTTCTCCATCTTTTTTTTTTTGTGAAATATAATATTCATTCAGAAAGTGCATGTAGTGGATGATTTTGGTGACTTCCCAGGTTACCTATAGTAGCAGGTACACCTGCTGTGAATGTTGGCTGACAACTTACAGTTGTCTGGAGTTTTCCTCTGCCACATCCAGCTGCCTGGTCAGTCTTGCTGGCACCTTCTGCTCACACAAATGGAAGCCAATCACAGGAAAGATGGCTCTTCTGCCTCCAGGGGGGTTGTGTGGGTTTTGAGTTCCAGAATTCCCTGTAGGGTCAGATCCTGGCCTCTGGACAGCACATCCTTACTTACCTTTCCTCCTGCTCCACCATGCTTCTCTCCTTCCCTGGAGACAGGGAGAAAGCACTTCCCCAATAATCCACTTGAATAAGAATCCTCATCTCAGGCTCTGCTTCTGTGAAACCCAACCTCCCCAACCTCACATAGTGCATAAACTAGAATCCTTTAACTTGTCGAATTAGTGTAAATACCAAAGGAAAACTACCCAGGACTTTACAACAAGCCAAAGGAAAGGTAACATGTTCTTTCAATGCCACATTTTAAGTTGCCTAATGATTATTTGATCATCAAGAAAGCATCCTCAAACTTTAGTGTTCATCATGATGGTGGTTATGAGCTGAATTGTGTCCTTCCCAAAATTTGCATGATTTAAGAAAAAAACACCAGAAGGGTAAACTATGAAATTAAACAAAAATGGCTACAGTACCAGTGAGGAAGGAAATAGAGTAGGGAATAGAAAAGGGATAGAAATTTGTGTTCTTGAAATACACTTTTTGTAGTTTTCAAAATTTTTATTTTAGAACCATGTACATTGTTTTCCAATTGAAACATGATTTTACAATTTTAAAATTAAATTTATTTTGACTATAACATAAAAATATAAAATTATACATATTAGTTAATGGAGAACCATATAGCATTTTTCAAGATTATGAAACCAGCCTATGTGTCCACCAGGGGATAAATGGATTAAAAAAATGTAGTATATGTACACAATGAAGTTTTATTCAGCTATAAAGCAGAATGAAATTATGTCATTTGCAGGAAAATGGATGAAACTGAGAATATTATGTTAAGCAAAATAAAACAAACTAATGTGGTCAATGATTATATGTTTCTCTCATATGCATAAGCTGGAGAGAAAAATGTAAAAAAAATGTGGTGGTGGTGGTGGGGAATCTATGATTACTGAAGGGGATCAGTGGAATTGAGGAAGAGGATGGGGGAGACAGGAGGGGAGGATAAAGGGAAGTTCTGGGGAATGAAACTGACCAAGTTATATTGTTATATTTTGTGCATGTACAAATATGTAATAGGGAATCTCACTACTTTTTATAATTATAATTCACCACTACTGACAAAAAAATGAATTTTTAGAATTTAGTGATAAAAGTGGAAATATTTAAAGACTACAAAGTCTGGGATTGCTTCAAATTAATTCCAAAGGGAAGCAGTTGAGATGGGTACATTGGGATTCATTACAAGTTTGGGTTTTATATCTCTGATATTTTCCAGTTTGAAAAATAAGTTATACATATAGCACAGGACAGCTAACATTCTCCTTGAAAGGTATATTAGCAAGTTTTTAAACCCCTAGATATATTGTAGGCCTGAAAGAATAATGAAGTTCTTGATCTCCTATCAGAATTCAGAGGTGTAGCAGGCCAGTGGATTTTAAAACAGGTCCTAAAGCTGTTTTCCTTCAGTTCATCTCTTTTTCCCTCCTGCTGCTAACAGACAAATCCCATCCTGTTCCAATCTGTCCCTAGGCTATTCTAGCAACTTCTTTTTTGTTTCTTCCCATAGCACAAGAACAGAACAGAATAGAATAGAATGAAGCATACCAAGGCCTCCTTAAACACAGATGTTTAAAACAAAAATCAAACCAAAAAGTCATAGGATGTACAGGTACTATTTTTTTTCCTTTTGGTAAGTGAGAATTGGATCACTGAGCTATACCCCAGTGCTTTGAATAGGCACTATTGATTAAAAATACTTTCAAAGCAACAATGAGAATTTAGGCTCACTATCTCATTAGGTAAAGGTGATTAAAAAAAATAAAAGATAAAACAAGTACAAATACATGTGCATAATAAAAAATTTAAAAAGTACAAAAATATATTGCAAAAAACAGGTCTTCAAAAGCATTAATACTAGCAGTTTATTGTATATTCTTCCAAAGATACTTTAAATATATTTGTAGAAAATATAATTTACATAACACACATGGTAGTATATTAAATATAGTTAATAAATAATCTTTAACTTTCTCCAATGCTGTGATTTTTTTTTTTAGGACTCCTTTTTACGTTTGTACTATCATTTATACAGTGAGCACGGAAAAAAAAAAAAAACAATTCTGAAATAACATTTGCCTCACATTTAGTTTTTTCTTTTGGTTTTGACAACTCAAGCAATTTCATTTTTCCAGATGAATACTTACAGGACTGCATAAATAAAAATTTAAATTAGCATGTGCATAAATTCACTACTGGATTTCAGCAAACATTTTTCACTGGGTCATAAAATTTTCAGTGTCATAAAATTTAACATTTGAAAAAATAAAATTAAATAATCCTGACTTTGCCTCCTATTTTCCTAGTTTCATAATTGTGGGTTTTACAAAGACCCAAACCATGGGGGTTTTTAATTAGAAGCTACCATGAATAGTGACTGTGTATTAAATCAACCATTGCAGGGTGGGGAAGAAGCCCAGAGCCTCTCTCCGCCTCCAGCATGGGGGAGGCAGAGACTGGGGGGTGGGAAGGAAAGAGAAGTCCTTGCTTCTTTGCAAGTTCTACCCTTCAGGATCCTGTATCCTACTTTCTCTTCTTAGTGCCTCTCATTGGAAAAGGGCCCATATGGCCTGATGTCCATGCTCACTTTTCTTTTTTTCCCCTTCAGGGACTGGGGATTCAATCAAAGGGCACTCTAACTGAGGTATATCTCTAGACCTTTTTAATTTTGAGACAGGGTCTCACTAAGCTGCCTGGTCTAGTGTTGAATTTGCAATCTTCCTGCCTCAGCCTCCTGGATAGCTGGGACACAACCCCTCCCCCCACTCCCCTCCAGTACTGGGGATTGAATCCAGGGGTTCTACTGCTAAGTCACATTACCAGCCCTTTTAAATTTTGAGATAAGGTCTCATTAAATTGTGGAGGCTGGCCTCTAACTTGCAATTCTCCTGCTTTAGCCTCCCAATTCTCATTTCTAAACTACACCTTTAAGTATGAAATAAAATTGTAAAATCCCAGCAACTGTCCTCAAGCCTGCTATCTCTCCCGGTGACCTTCTTTCCCCACTGCCCTCTTTATCCCCCTTCCCTTTAACATCTCCATTGTCTTTATTTTCAACATTTCAATTAGTTCCTGAGAAACCCTGATTACTCCGTCCTCAAGGACAAGTCAAATCCAAACTGGTCTTAGACCCCACCTTGTCTCTGTCATCTCTTTCCATGACAAAAACTTGGTGGGTTCTTACCAGGTTATACTTACAGTAGATGAACCTACTCTGAAAATTCATGAGCCCATCAGCCAACCAAATTAAAGAGAGATTATACAAACATATTCTAAAGATCAAGAATCCACAAATTAAATAAATGCCAGAGAGAATCCACAGGAAATGCAATATAACTAAAATCTATAAAGAAAATATTTTTCCCTATTTTCCCCCCACCCCCCCTGGGGATTGAACCCAGGGAAGCTTAACCACTAAGACACATCCCAAGCCCTTTTGTGTTTTATTTTGAGACAGGGATCTCACTAAGTTGCTTAGGGCCTTGCAAAGTTGCTGAGACTGGCTTTGAACTTGTGATCCTCTTGCCTCAGCCTCCCAAGGCACTGGGATTTCAAGTGTGTGCCACCACACCCTGCTTGCTATGGTTTCTGACTCTGCTTTTTTAGTTAAATACATTAAGGCACAAATGAACCAAATACTTTCCCTCAAAAACCTTCCACCTCTCCAAAAATTGAAATTTTCATACTTTGTCTTATTCTGCCAGTTAAGGGACATATAGCCTCGAAAATTCTAACAGACATTTCTTCAATTATCTGCAACTCACTTTGGGAATCACAAACTATTATTAGATCAGATACAGATCCCATTATTAGATCAGATACAGATCCCATTCAAGGGTTTTCTTTTCAAAATTTAAAATAATACTGAATGAATTTTTAAAAATCACAAGGTTATCATCAGCTTCTGGGAAAACTTCCTGCTAAGAGCACAATCTGGGCTCAAAACATTTTTTGGAAGCACCCTAATATTTTGCTTCATGATTCTGATTTGCCTAAGTGCATTATCTTGCTAAGGACACCTCTCTCCTGTGCATACTGCCTAGCGGAAGGGTATTATGGTTCTTCAGAGGAAAAGAACAGTGGAATGTACACATAATTGTAAGAGGGGCTGTACTAAATTCACTAGCATGAGTAGAGGCTTGATGGTCCCACAGTGGCCATCAATCAGCTGCAGAGCCAGGGGAAACTAGAAATGGCTTAGTTCAAGAAATCTGGAAGCCTCAAGCAGTTCTAGTCTGAGACCTGGAAGCCCCCCAGAGAGTAGTTAGTGGAAGTGTGCTTTCAAAGGCTGAAGAATCTGCAGTCTGATATCCAAGGATTAAGACAGCAGCAGCAGCAACAACAAAACCCCACCCACGTGAAAAGTCTACCTTGCACATAAGGCCAGCTTCCCCTTAATTTTGTTTTTTGTTCTGTTTGGGCCCCCTAGCTTATGGGATGGTGCCATTTCTATTCAGGTCAGGTCTTCTACTCTTCTCTCATTCACGTGCCAGTTGTCTCTGGAAACACTCTCACAGACACACCCAGAAGTATGCCCATTTTCAAGAAATCTTTTGATCTAATCAAGTTGATAAGCAAGATGAAGCATCCAGGTGCTATTAAGAAGTCCTAATAAGAAGTCTGTTGTTTTTCCGTTGTGTGCAGCTGTCTTGCCATAATGGCATCCCCTGCAGCTGACTCTGGAGTCTCTAGTGCATGTGGTTTCATAGATGGTTGATCTTGGATGTGTGCTTTCAACGATTGTATCCAGCAGGAGAGTCATCATTAGAAATATATAACCGGAGAGAATCCACACTTGGTGTTTTTGTTAAGCTAAATTTCTATAATGGCTATAATGCTGCCTCAAGAGAAGAGGATGATGCAAAAAAGAAGTACAGAGGAGAAGACACAGAAGAGAGGTCATCTGAGGAGATAGCCATGTGTCTGTGCAAAAGATATTGGTAGTTCTACATTTTTTTGTTTTTTACTTGGAGGTGTATAAGGAGTAGGCGAGGCAAGTGTGTCAAACTGGTTTTCTCGCAGATTCCATGTATTTGTATGATCCTCAAGATTTATTATTATTATTTTTTTTCATTGCCAGCTCTCAGAGTAACTGTTTAGCTCTGACCAGCTTACTTATTTTTCCCAGCTCAATTATGCTGTGTGCATTGGCAATGGCGACTCCCCTTAGAGTGATTTTGAGTATTATAGTAAATGGGGCTAGGGTGTAGCTCAGTGGTAGAGTGCTTGCCTAGCATACATGAGGCCCTGGGTTCCATCCCCAGCAACACATCACACACAAACACACAAACACACACACACACACACACACACACACACCACACATAGATGATCTCTTAAAGATGACTGATTAGGGTCAGAAAATGAAAGTTAGAGTAAACACATGGCTCTTTGTTTAACAGCTCTGTTGAATTTCTGCAGAGTAGTAAGTCATTAACTAATGGAGCCGTGGGAGGTCGTCACCAAACTCTTGCCAATTGTGTTCATACGTTATTAACGAAGATGCTTTTTATAAAAAACACGATGACTTGCTCATTGTTCTTTATTCAAAACCAGTACTCCAGTGGTTAACTGATACTGATTCTCCTGGAAAAGGAAGATAGGGAGTATTTAAAGCCTTTACTGTCAACCAGTAGTAGATCTGGGAAGATAATTTATTTGCCAGATGGCAGCCAGTCTATTATTTTGTCTCTAGCACCTAACCATGGTGGCCTATTTCTTTATGTTCTGATAAGGAATTGTGGAATATTCAATAACTGTTCCAGACAATTGCTGACCTGTTTATTGGCAGCCAGCATCCTCACTGAAGACAAAATAGAATATTTGGGGTTGTCACTTCCCAAGGCAAGATTCTTACCTTTGCTTGGAATGTTTTCTCTGTTACTATTTTGCTGGATTTAGGGGAAGCCAGTGAAGACTGAGAGGCAAGATAGTCTTATTGTTGTAGTTATTTTGTGTTCATTTTAGCCATGGGTGAGTAAAGTTATAAACTTTTGTCAAAATATTGGCAAATAATGTTTATGCCACATTACTTCTGCTACTACTAAAAGCCCAAAGGATATAAATTATCCAGGGAAAGAAATTATTCAGTAGAGAGCTACAGAGGTATACCATCAATTTCAGCAACAAACTGGTTTTCCAAATTCTGAGCCTAGGTTTCAATATTTTTCTCATGAACTCTGGACCATGGTTTGAGACAGAACCAAATTAAGGCCAAGCTTGTCTTTCACACCTGAGGATGAAGTTCTCTAGAAATATGAACTGTCAAAAATATAGCATGGATAGTCCAACATCTGTCTTGGACTTAGCCAAGTATAGACCATCTTGGAGAAATGACATGGCAGCAGGTCTAGTGTTCTGTTCTGGAATGTTGTGATTTTGATATAGAGACCATACAAACCACAAGTCAGACATCCTGAAAAATATTCACCTTTGTTATTGTCTGCTTCAAGAAATGAGGCTCAGTGGTAGGAAGTGGAGGACAGAGTATAACCCAAGATGAAGTAAAAATAAACTTAAAAAGAAGTCAAGATGTTCTAATGTGCTTGAGAAGATGTTATGAATTATTTCCTTTATTATATGGTAGACAGACTGGCTAATAAGTTGTCAACAGCAGCAGTATTAAAAAGTAATTTTATTGGTCTGTTGCCTTAATAATGGGGAAGTCATCAGTATTATTATAAGTTCCTCTTTCAGAATTCATATATGGTTCATTTGTTTTCACAGCTGTTCAGAAATTTAATATATGAATACTCACAGTTTATCTAACTAGTCTTCATGGACATTTTGATTATTTCAAGCCTTAGACCATTATGAATACTGTTTTAAATATTTAAAAATGTATTTTGTGCATGTTTTGTTGGATCTATCTCTAGTTGTGGAGTGGCTGGAAAATAGAATATATATATATAAAAAGTTATATAACACTTTAGAAGATACTGCTGGTTTTCCAAAGTAATCCTATAAATTTTTACTCCCATATGTAGGTATCTAATATTAGAGTTTGCATTTTCCATTTTCATCAACATTTGTCTAAATTTTTTTATTCTATGAGCCTTTAATGGCATATCATTGTGGTTTTGTGTCTTGATTATTAATGAAGTTCAGCACTTTTTGATGTTTATTAGAAATTTGTTTTTGAAGTGCCTTCTCAACTCTTTTGCCCATTTTACAACAAATTATCTTTTAAAATTTGATTTATGGGGGGCGGCTAGCTAGTGTTGTGGCTCATAGGTCAGTACTCACTTAGTATGTGTGAGGCCCTGAGTTCGATCCTCAGCACCACATAAAAATATTGTGTCTACCTATAACTAAAAAATAAATATTTTTTAAAATTTTGATTTATAGCTGTTATATATATTCATATATCTACAATTATGTTCCATTCATGGCTTTTTTCATCCTTAATGGTGTCTTTGATGAACAGAAGTTTCCATTTTAATGTAATCCTTTTTATCATTGTTTTCTTTCATGATTAAGGCTTTATTTTAAATTTCTGACACTAGGGATTGAACCCAGGGGTGCTTTACCACTACACTACATCCCCAGACCTTTTTGAGACAGGGTCTCCCTAAATTGCTGAGGCTGGCCTCAAATTTGCAATCCACATTACTGGGATTACAGGCATGTATTACTGCACTCAGAATGACCAAGGCTTTTTGGGTCTTATTTAACAATAAACCTTTCCATTCGCCTGGATTTTGAAGATATTCTAATAGGTGATGTTTTAGAAATGCATAGATTTATAATCCACAAGAATATATTTTGTATAATGTGTGAAGGGATAATTTTCTTTTCTTTTCCATGATTATTTAATTGCCTCATTAATATTTAACAGAAAAATTATCATTTTTACAGTGCTCTAATGTTTGTACAGTGCTTGATGTCTAGGGTGACCAACTTACTGCAATTTGCCTGGGATTTTTATTCTTAGCTCTGAAAGTTCTGTGTCTTATGAACAGCCTGTCTCTAATGAACTAGGATGGGTGGTCACCTAAGTTTTGTTATAAATCACGAATGCATATAAGTATAGGTTTACTTCTGGATTATTATTTTTAATAGAATAAGAAGCCCACTTTCTCTTTACTATCTTAGCTGTGTAGTAACCCTTAGTATCCTGTTTAAAAAAAAGTCATCCTACCTTTCTTTCCAAGAGTCTTATTTTTTGGTAATTTTTCATTTTAGAATCAGCTGAATTATCACAAACAAGAATTCCAAGACTGAGATTGCATTGATTATGTAGATCAGTTTGAGGAAAAATTAGCACTTATAATATGAAAACTTCCAAGTCTTCTTTAATTTTCTAAATAAATATTTTGTGTGTGGAGGTCTTGTGCATGATTTTCCCCCAAAACATCAAACTTCTAGATTTATACAAAACAGATTTTTGTGTTGTTTTAAAATTTTGTATTTTAATACTTGCCCTTGGCATACAGAGTTACGCTTTAATTTTGCATATTGACTTTGTGTTAGGGAAGTTACTGAATTGATTAATTCTACTGAGTTTATGTATAAGTTAAATATTTTTATGTTAATTATTTTGGATTTTAAAAATAGAAGTAGGTGACTGGCTCACAGTCTGTAGTCCATTTTTTACTTCTTTTCTTGGAGTCTCATGTCTGTCAGCCTGTGTGGTAGATGCGGCAGGAGATGGAAATCGTTGCTGGTGGACCCGGTGTGTGCTTCTAGCTTTTCAGTTATCCTCTCTTTTCTGGACATACTGTAAATTGAGTCCATTATGTCAAGTCTATTTTCTAGCCTTCTTTTTTCCTTTGTGTAGAATCAAGTTTCCATCTGGTAACACTTTCCCTCAGCCTGAAGAATTTTTTTCTTTAAGAAATCTCATAGTGCAAATATTCAAGAAAATAATTCTCTCAGCTTTTCTCTAACAAAATGTATTTCATTTTCACTTTGAATTAAGTTTTTACTGGATCTAATGAACATTCACTAGGTTTTTTTCTTTTCTTTCTAAAGTTTTTAGATGTCATTCCACTGTCTTCCAGCTTGCATACTTTCTAATTACTGTCTTTTGTTTCTCTATATCGAGGGTCATGAACTTCTTCTGTCCATTTCAATTATTCAATTCTGCCACTAGTGTGAAAACAGTCATGGACAATATTTAAGCCAACAGGTAAAGCTGTTACAATAAAACTTAATATATATAAAAAAAAGGAGATAGGGTAGATTGGTCTGAGCTGTATAATTTGTTGACCTCAGTTCTATGCTTATTCTTTTTGTCTAGTTGTTTTTAAGAGTTTCTCTCTTTATGACTATTTTAAAGTGATTAAAAAGTGGAGTGCCTTGGTGTGGTTTTGTTTATTCTGCTGGAGGTTGGCCGAACTCTTGGATCTGCCATTTCTCTCTCTCTATTGTATTGATGTTTTTTTTGGACATTCCTTTTAAGCTCCTAGTTTGCAAATTCCATTCCCCATTTCCCATAATTTCTGCAGCTATTTTTATTGATTGGTTTTTCTCCTTGGTATGGATTACCTTTTCTTCCTCCTTTGAATGTCTGGGTAAATTTTGTTCAGGTGCTGGGTATTGTGAATTTTACTTTTGTATATAATGGGTTTATTCCTTTAAAAACCGTTAAACTTTGTTCTCTATGCAGTCACATTACTTACACAATTTAACCAGAATTCCATCCTTGCAAGGCCTGCTTTTAATCTTTGTTGGGTGTAAAAGATTAGTCTTTGCGGGCAAATTTAGTTTTATTAAGTATGGACTTTTTGGGACTGGGGTTGTAGCTCAGTGGTAGAGCACTTACCTAGCATGTGTGAGGCTCTGGGTTCGATCCTCAGCACTGCATAAAGATAAATAAACAAAATAAAGACATTGTATCTATCTGCAACTACAAAAAATATTTTTAAAAAAGTATGGACTTTTCAAAGAGAAATATTAGATACAACCTAGGATGAAAGGGGGACTAATTTTAGGGAGTTAGAACAGGACTTGAATATATTAAACAGTGAGCTGGAATTAGAGAAAGTAGGATAAGGAGAACGGTATGCTCTACTGAGATGGGCATATGCAAAGGCCTAAACATGGCAATTACATGATGTTGTCTGAGTCAAATGATGCACAGGTCCAAAATGATTGAGGGGAAACAGAAAGGATGGAAGAGATTAGGCTAGTTAAGTAAGCAGATAATAGACAGGTGCAGAAATGAGCTGCTAAAACATGCTTCCCAACCCTTTGGATTACCAAATCAAGGTTTTAACAAAGCAATTATAATTTTTTTAAAGGAATCATGTTAGAGGTGCAAGATGTGGTGAGACAGACTGGAAGAATTTTATTTCATAATATTTATCTTAAGCCTTTATTATATAATTTGCTTAAAGCCTTTGCTCACATTTTTCTCCTTGTAACTGTTCCTCCAAACTAAAGCACTGACTTAGAAACCCTAAAGACTTGGATTAAGATCTTAGTTCTGATTTTTCACTAGTTGAATGATGTTGAGCAAATTCCCTAATCTGAGTCTTTATTTTCTTTATCCATAAAGGGGTGAGGAAAGGTGTGGAATGAGCTTACAGGGCTAGTATAAATTAAAAAGACATAAATACCTGCCAGTGTATAGCACATGGTAGAATATTAACATATACTATTAGTCCCCTAAGATAAAAATCCTAGGAAAAGAATTTCTTTTCGAGCAGAAATTTTTAAGCCAGATTTCAAATTTAAATTGCAAGAGGAACTTTAAAAATGAGGATGCCTGGTCCCCACATAATTTAACTGGTCTGGGATGAGGCCTGAACATAGTATTATTTTTTCCAAGTTCTCCAAGTAATTTTCACATGAATGCAAGGTTTAAAATTGCTATTTAATCTGGGAAGGTTAATCTTTTCATTCTTCTGAAATTAAGGTAGATGTGTGTGTGTGTGTGTGTGTGTGAGTGTGTATGTGTGTGTGTCTGTCTAGCACAGAAAGCAAAACATCAAAATATATCTGTTAAGAGAAAAACAACTGTAGGCCATAACAGACACTGAGAGAGCTGGCAATACACTTGGCTGACTTCTTAGATTCTATTTTTAATGTTAAATCCACACGAGTTATATAACATCGGGGCCAAAGGTTTTATATAACAAATCTTTTTGAATTTCTGAAACTCAGATTGTTGATCTTATAAAATTTTTGATTCTCCTTTCTTGGAAAATTATTTCTATAGAATCCTTTTCATATGGAAAAGCTGCAGTTTTTTTTTTCCCAAGTACTTTTTTTTTTTTTTAAATCCCTCATTCATTGTGAGGTTCATTTTCAAAAAAAGGACTCTGTACAAAAATTAACTTAGTTAAAAAAAAAATAATAAGGCCAACACTGAAGACATATGACAGTTTGGTAAATACTTAAGAATATTTGGAACACCTTGTAGATTAGAAATATTTCAAAAACTTTCTTGAGATACTTTACTCCACTGATTTTGCATTTAAGCTTTTTAGTTACTGGATTATATTATCCAAGATTTAGCCTTATTCCTCCAAATGATATCACTGAGATATTAATAATAAAGAGTTCACATTTCCTAATAAGTTTATAAAATGTAAATAAATTACCCTCCATCTCAGGAATATTTAGTTTTAGAAACCTAAACTCTATACGAAAAAAACAGATTGTGAAAGGATATATAAGGTATAGCATTCTTATAATATATAAATACACAGTAAAAAGTGATAGAGTGCCAGGGATCCCAACTGCAGCAGGACCAGGGAGATCCAGGCCAACTGATTCGCGCGGCCTGCCCTGCGGCTACAGAAGGCGTGGCGCCTCAGTGAAGCCATTAATTAGCAAGCAGGGAGGTTAGGGACTGCCATTAGGTGGGATCCCACCAGCCAAGCCCACACGGACCCTTGGGCCGAGCACGGGATCTCAGAAGGGGAAGGAAGCGGTACAGTCCCATCCCCCACGGCGGACACTCCACCGAGGCAGTCAGCGGCCACCATCCGGTAAAGCTGAAGGATACACCATCACTCTCCAACAGCTTGCAACATCAAAACAGCCAGCAGCAGGACCCCGGAGATCCAGGCCAACTGATTCGAGCGGCCTGCCCCGCAGCTACAGAAGGCGTGGCGCCTCAGAGAAGCCATTAATTAGCAAGCAGGGAGGTTAGGGACTGCCATTAGGTGGAATCCCGCCAGCCAAGCCCACCGCCCACGCCCGGAACAGGCCCAGCGACCTGCCAGCATGGTATAAATACACAGTAGTGTTTCCTCTGAAATATTCATTGAAAAAGCATTCTTTATATAGAGTATATTATATAATGTACAAATTTGGAAACAAAGTCTAAAACATCAAAATGATGATTTTCACTAGCTGGACAAACTATGCAAATTTTTTTCCTTAAACTATGCTAGGCACAGAATAAAATCCAATCTCACTTATAACAGCACGGCACTAAAGAGGTAGCACATAAAAAGATGACAACTTTTGTAGATGGCATTATCATAAAAAGA